>NC_135661.1:11550692-11871189 GCF_964188315.1 Podarcis muralis | reverse complement strand
AGGGAGGAGAAGGCCCTGCGCAGCCTCAGCAGCTCCAGCCACACCAAGCCCTACCTGGAGAAGCTCCCCTGGCATCCCTGGTTGGCATGGAAACTGCCAAGGGATGGAACCGCAAAGAGCCTTTCTTCCCTCCCTTGTCAGCCAGAAGGAGAAGCACGGAAAATGCTCTAAGGCTGCTTATTTTATTGCATTTATATCCCGCCTTTTTCTCCGAGGAGCCCAAGGTGGCACAGATGGTTCTCTCCCTCCTCGTTTAACCCCCACAACAACACTGAGGTAGGTTACTCTGGCAGGCACTGATTGACACACACACCCGACGTCACCCTTAATGGCCATGGGGGGATTTGAACCCTGGTCTCCCAGGTCACAGTCCAACACTCTAGCCACTGCACCACACTGCCTCTCCTTCGACTTTGCTATGGCAGAAAATCCTGCCTGGAGCCTCCCATGTTTTGGACCTGACCTTCGGCACACTTGCCCCCCCCCCCCCCAATTAGTTACCTTTGTTTGGAGGATAAATATCTGCTACTTTCCCTTTTACTTCTTCTTTTTGAAAGGCATGCCTTCTCCAAAGTGTACATGTGATCTTCTCTTTTGCCCCTGGGATATTTCTAATCTAACATCCAGGCTTTTAAGGCAGAATTTCCCATTTGATCTAGGACAGGCATAGGCATCCTGGCCCTCCATATGTTTTGGGACTACAACTCCTATGATCCCTAGCTAACAGGACCAGTGGTCAGGGCTGATGGGAGTTGTAGTTACAAAACAGCTAGAAGGCAGAGTTTGGGGGTGCCTGCTTTAAAATATGTGACATACTTTGTTCTTGGTCTCCTAAGAAAGGTGGGGGGACTTCGTTGCAACAGAATAAAGATCTGCCTTCAGCTCATTCATCTCTGACCAATAACGAACTTGGAGTCCCTTAAAAGGGAAGTTAGGCCATTAAAGATACACCCCTTAAGTCTGGTAACACTGTGCCAGGTGGGTCTGATGGGTCCAAAACATCTGAAGGGTTGGGGCAGACGGCTGAGCTGAATGGTGGGCAACATTCCAGACTTTTCTGTGCTCTCCCTCCCTCTCCAGAGTGCAAGCCGATCTTCAGATGACCCTGTGGTGGCAGTTAGGGGAAGGAGAGGACACCTCAGCAGGAAAGTTGGAAGCTCATTCAATCAGCTTTGCTCGGGAGCATTTTCTTCTTTGGACTACAACTCCCATCATCCTTTGATAATTGGCAATTTTGGCTGCAGCCAATAGGAGTTAGAAATCTGAAGGGCGCTCGCTCGGCGGGTGTAGCACGTGGATGCCCGGGGGTGGGGCTTCCAGCGTCGATCTTCTACTTGTTTACACGAAGAAGAATCTGGAGAAGCGTGCATGCACACGAAAGCTCATACCAATAACAAACATAGTTGGTCTCTAAGGTGCTACTGGAAGGATTTTGTTTGTTTACGCGAGAGTAAGCTCCCTTATACTCGAAGAGGATTTTTACGTCCACATCACGGGTGACAGAGCTAACAGGGTGGGCATTTGTTTATTTTTGGCTCCCTAGGGCTTCCGTCGCAGCTGCCGCGAACGGCACGGCGGAACTGGATGCGTCACATTGATTTATTGATAGATTGACGTCCGCACGTCCAGTTTCCGATTTCTTGGAAGCGAGAACTGTCCGTAGGAGAAGCGAAATCACAAGGTTTTTGTTTTTTTTAAAATAAATTTTTATTAATTTTCCAAACACATAATAAAAACAAACAATACACAAAACAAAAACATACAAACATATAAACATGTATAATTTCATAATCTTATTTTCATGCACCTTACTTCCTGGACTTCCCCTTTTCTGCATCCTTGTTTTACATTTCTTCAGCAACCCTCCAATTAACTAATTATTTAATTCACTTTCATTAGATTCGTTTTTCTTTAACTTATTGATTACAGCTGCAATTCTCTATTTCTTAACACCTTAACATCTTAGCACTCCTCAATTTTACAGCAATTTTTAAGATAAATTTTAAATTTCTTCCAGTCTTCTTCCACTGTCTCTTTCCCCTGGTCACGGATTCTGCCAGTCATCTCTGCCAGTCCCATATAGTCAATCACCTTCGTCTCGAAATCACAAGGTTTTAAAGTCGCTGCTGTGGCTCCACGCATGCCCAGCCATAAGCAACAGGCAACTACTAGAGTTTGTGCTCTTTCGAATAGGTGTTATTTCATGCGAGGAAATAAATTGTGAGCTAGAACTTGCTAAAATGGTGCTCCGTGGAAATCAAGGCGTCTTTCGGGCGCAACCGAGCACTGGATTTGGGTTGGGAGGTTCTCGAGGCGAGCGCAATTTAAAGTGAGCCACGTCTGCTGCAACCTACCAAGTGTTCTGCATGGAGTGAGGAGTCGGTGGACCTAGGAAACTCTTAAAAGGAGAGTATCACATGCTTCCACCAGTTTTAAAAGAGTGAGGAGGAATGAGCTGTCTTTCCCATTGGAATTTGAAGGCGCAAAGTTGTTTTTAAAACGTTTAGAAGGGACTTTTGAAAAACCATTCCCATAGCCCTCAAAATACGACTGGAATTGGAAAGAGCAGAACGTCTATTTTTATTTTTACATTTATATCCCGCCCTTCCTCCAGGGAGCTGAAGGTGGAATACATCGTTCTCCTCCTCTGCATTTTGACCTCCCAACAATCCTGTGATGTAGGCTAGGCCGGGGGCGAGTGACTGGCCCAACGCCACTCAGTGACAGCTTCACGACCAAGCGACTGGGGATTTGAACCCCGGTATCGCCCAGCTCCTGCTCCGACACTCGAACCGCTGCACCACACTGCCTCTTTCCCTTGCTGCTTCCCTCGGATGAACACGCTGCTGCTGCTGCTGCTCTCTGCCCCTTCCGCCCCGAGAGGGAGTTTTGAAAAAGGAAAAGCGGGAGGGGCGCCGCGAACTCGGAAATTCCCTGGCGAGGCAGTAAGATGCGCCAGTCTATCCTTCGTATCTCTGCCGCTGAGGGAGAAGGTGACGACTGCAGGAGGAGGAGGAAGTTACTTCCGCTAAAAAAGGCGGGAGTGGGTGGGGGGCGAGGTGAACTACACTTCCCAGCGCCCTTTGCGCCCGGTGTGCTTATATATGAGGGCTAGCTATGAGAGGGAGGGGTACGAGGCGGGGCCGGCCTGGCCCTTTTAAAGGTCTGCGAGGGGGCGAGGGCGGCGGTGCTCCTCGTCAGTCTGCGGCGGGGACCAGGTAACCGGGGGGGGCGCAGGGGCCTTTCCCCGCCCTCCCCTCGCCGCCCGCCTCTCCCTTCCTTCGCGCGCCCTGGGGGCCTCCGCTGAGGAGAGCTGGCCCTGTTGAATGACTGCCTGCTGCTTGGCCCTCAGGGCGGTCCCTTTGCTCGCTCCTCCCTCCCCCGCGCTGGCTGAGCTGCCCGTGGGCTCCCCTCCGCCTCGCGGGCCTGGCGGCCGGGCGACCTTCCTCCGCGCCTCGCTCGGGCGGCTGCTGCCGTAAGGCTGGGCTCCGGGGCCCGGTCATGTTCGGGGCCCGCCCCGCTCGCCCGCCTTCCTTTCCCCAGCGCGAAGTGGTTCGAGAGTCTGGACTCGGGCCCAGGGTCCAAATCCTCACTCGGCCACGAAGCTCCCTCGGGGCCCCCGGGCCAGTCACCGCTTCACAGGGTTGAGCCCTCTTTCCCCAACCCCCCACAGCGGTCAGGGCTGTTAGGGAATCAGTTGACGGTGCTGTGATTAGAGTGACAGACCTGGACCTGGGAGACCAGGGTTCCTTTCCCCACTCGCCCAAGAAGCTTGCTTGGTGACCTTGGGCCAGTCACTGCCTCTCAGCCTAATCCTACTTTGCAAGGTTGTTGTTGGGAGCTGGAGAACTATGTAAGCCACCTTACGCTCCATGGAGAAAATGGTGGGACATAAATGCAACAAATAAGTCAATAAATAAGCAAGGCTGCACAGATGTGGTGGACCAGGTTGGTGGGACGCTTCAGGCACCAAGTATGGTATCGGTCCCTGGCACATTGTGTGTGTATGCGTGTGGAATCGCTGGTTGCCCATCCCATCGGATACTTTAGGAAGCACGGCTGTGAAATGCATTTGCATGTTTCACCTGCACCCTATTGTCCACTTTGTTTTGCTCAGCTGGTGGGTGGCTGAGGAGGGTGCTGTGTATCCCTACTGGGCCTTTGCAAACATGGCACAGGCACTCAGCTTGCAAACTGTGACTCCATCTGGTCCAGGCTGGCTTTCATCTGGTTGGGGTGGCTACAGGTAGCCCAAGCTATGGCAAGCAGCAGCCTGGTGTGTAATGTGGAAGGTCAGAGTGGATTGGGTTACACTAGGGGTGCCCAAACTTTTTTCAAAGAGGGCCAGATTTGATGAAGTGAACATGTGTGAGGGCTGACCAAAGTTGTTGAGCTTTTTTAAAGAATTCTTGGGCTTTTTAAAGGATTTAACCCCAAATTTGTTGACATATACTTCCACGGGGGCCAAATTAGGCTCCCGAAATGGACTTCAGACATGCCTGGGTTACGCTAACTTTACCTGTAGTATTTAACCCTGTTGTTGATAGGAGAAACGAGACTGGGTCAGCGGGAGCGGGGAATTGATGGTTTCTGGGTCTTATCAGCAGAAGTTTGAACCCAGTGCACTGAGACCACTTGGTGTAAGAGCTGCACAGCGTCAGTAAATGTTTCTTTACTCTGTCTCCTCCTGGTGTCAGTCTACTGAGTTTAACTGCACTGTAGCATACCATAGTCTGAAAGAAAAGCAGCTAAGCAAAGCTATCCCCACCCCACCCCACCCCACCCTACAATGTTTGAAGAAAGCGCAGTCAGGAACTGGAGAAGGAGTGAAAGGGGAGTTGAACTGAGTTGTCTTATGGGGCAGATAAAAAAAGATGAGGCTTCAGGCAGCTGTTTCTTGATGAAGGTGAAGAAGTAACAAGCATTTAATCCTTATCTGTGTTGTTTCTCATGGAAAAGTAAGAAACCAGTTTTGATTGCTACATTAGAAGCATGCTAGGATCCCAGAATAAATGGTGCATTCTTTACTAGAAATCCAAGTGAAGGAGGCAACATAGATTCATATGTGGTTGAAAGCTGTTGGCACAAAGCTGTGTTTGGGGAGCTCCTTGTATTGTACTGTGCGTTGCATAAAATTTAAGGCAGAAGTGGCTGCAAAGTTGTCAAGTCTGGGAGCAGTATTTGTTTATTATTTACTTCGTATTATTCAACAACTTTTCAACATGTGTGCATTCTTCCCCTACTCTTAGTTAACTTCACAGGCAAATTCTTTTTAGTTTCTTAAATGTGCTGATTGGGGCTAATAGGAGTTGTAGCTGGAAACATTGGGAGGGCACCAGGTTGGGGGTGGTTGAACTAGATAGATTCCCAAGGTGAAGTACACCAACAGAAACAAATGAGAGAACCACTCATGGGTGCACTGAGTTCTTCTACTTTGGAAGGTGTGCGGATCTTTGATATGTTTAACTTACAAAGCCTTGCAAGCTGAAACACATCAATACCAGATTAGTCATATTTTCTGGAAAATTTAAAGAGGCTCTAGGTAAATGCAATCAGAACTGCAGGTATGTATATAGAGCAATTTAAAAACAGTGCTCTAAGTCAGAATTGTCCATTTCTTTACATCCTGCTGAAAGAAAACTGCAAAGCAATTGCTTGCTGTAAATCTTAATTAAACACATTGTTTTAAAACTGCATGGAGCCTTGGAGGGAACACCACATGTTTCTCAGATGTTTCTCTTAATATTATAGAAAAAATACTTATTTATATGACCCATACAGCACAGTAATTGTAATTTTAAAAAGCAACTTCCCATTATATAACTGCCCAGACCATTCCTATCGCACAAAAAATGAATTCCATCAGGAGCAAACAAGGGGTGGCAGTAATCACTGGGCAGCCCAGTTTTCCCTCTTCTGTTTAAAGTAAATGTTTGACAGGTACTTTGAGCCAGTTGCAGAGATTACTTAGTTACTAGGCATAAAATAGGAATGAAAGGTTAGCCAGATGGATCAATAGATTACACTTGTGTTGGCTTTCCAGTACCTGCACCTTGTACCCTAGTAGAAGGACATTGAATTATTTTGATGACCAAGAAGGATCTCCTTTTACCCAGGTTATTCTTTGCAAAGAAAATATATTTGTGGGGCTTGCCTGGTGTTTTTACATGAGTAGAATGTGTGCTTTTATTTAAAATGCATCTCTGGGATATTTGTGGGGCATAGGAATTTGTTCATTATTATTTTTCAAAATGTAGTCCGCCCCCCCAAGGTTTTGCCTTACTGCAGGGGTCAGCAAACTTTTTCAGCAGGGGGCCAGTCCACTGTCCCTCAGACCTTGTGGGGGGCCGGACTTTGTTTACTAAATATAAGTAATATAAATCAAAATTAAGTTCTGTCTCTAGGAGGATCAACATTTTCTGATGTAAAAGACTCTGTGCGAATTACCCTAACTTGCATAGGAAATATTTCTGTGAAACCCACAGCACTGCATCAGTCACCTACAACTGAGCTATAAACTTGAGAGGCTGTTCCTTGAAGTCTTTGTGGACTCATATCCCAGATTGAAATATTTTATGGAGTAGTAAAATGTAGACAATACACAATTATTAGCTTAGAACCAAGGGTCAATCTATGAAGGAAAAAAATGACAAACTAACTTATCTAATTACAGGAAGAACAGGAAATATGCACACAGGGACAGGTACGTTTTATAAGACTTTCTATATTAGTGATGGTGGGTGATAACAATTTTATATTCTTCTGTAATTAGATGAGTTATTTTGTCATTTTTTACCTTCCATGCATTTAATTTGTGCAATTTCAACTGGCTGGCTGCGTTGTGATATTCTTGGAACTACAAGAATACTGTTCCTGAGGACTTCTTATGCACATCAACCTGTTTTACTTTTCTCTAAACCTTCAGCCAGTCTCCTTGGGCTTAATCCACTAGATGTGTCTTAATGAGGACGGAGTGTGACTAAATTGAGCCTGGAGGCTTATATTATGTATTTGAGCATGGATAATCCACTTTTTAGGGGACGCGGGTGGCGCTGTGGGTAAAACCTCAGCGCCTAGGACTTGCCGATCGCATGGTCAGCGGTTCGAATCCCCGCGGCGGGGTGCGCTCCCGTCATTCGGTCCCAGCGCCTGCCAACCTAGCAGTTCAAAAGCACCTCCGGGTGCAAGTAGATACAGTGGTGCCTCGCAAGACGAAAAGAATCCGTTCCGCAATTCTCTTCGTCTTGCGGTTTATTCGTCTTGCGAAGCAAGCCCATTAGCGGATTAGCGCTATTAGCGTCTTAGCGGGCTTAGGGGATCAGCTGATAAGTGGCTTAGCGGATCAGCTGTTAAGCGGCTTAGCGGATCAGCTGATAAGCGGCTTAGCGATCAGCTGTTAAGCGGCTTAGCGGATCAGCTGATAAGCGGCTTAGCGGATCAGCTGTTTAGCGGCTTAGCGGATCAGCTGATAAGCGGCTTAGCGGCTTGGGAAGGGGGGGGGGGAGGGAAAAAACCCTGCAGGAACTCGCAATACATTTTCGTCTTGCGAAGTAAGCCCATAGGAAATTTGTTTTGCGAAGCACCTCCAAAACGGAAAACCCTTTCGTCTAGCGGGTTTTCCGTCTTGCGAGGCATTCGTCTTGCGGGGCACCACTGTAAATAGGGACCGCTTACCAGTGGGAAGGTAAACGGCGTTCCGTGTGCTGCGCTGGCTCGCCAGATGCAGCTTGTCACGCTGGCCACGTGACCCGGAAGTGTCTGCGGACAGCGCTGGCTCCTGGCCTATAAAGTGAGATGAGCGCACAACCCTAGAGTCTGGCAAGACTGGCCCATACCGGCAGGGGTACCTTTACCTTTACCTTTAATCCACTTTTTATTTCACAACAATAACTTGTTGCATTAAGCCTTAAATGATGCTTCCTTTGTGTGCATGGAAGGAGTGTTGTGATCAGCTTGATAGCAATCTTGGAATCTTTTGTCATGCATGGAAAGAGGATCCCCCCCCCCAAAAAAAACACCTTGCAATGGCTGAGAGAGACAAAACAGTTGTCAATTAAAGGACAGTCTTCCAAGGTAGACTTGTGGGAGCGGCAGAGGGGCTTGTCCATCTGTGGGCTGAGTTTGTATAATCCAGACTTGCTGTCACCTTTAGCATGCCTGGACTTCATGCCATCTGAAAGAGGCATTTCCAGTTCACGAGCACCCCTTGAATGCAAAGACCTTGCTTCATGCAGCACAGCGGGGGGGGGGGGGGAGAAGACTGATGCTTAGCTGAGAATTGCAGCTGGCCAGTGAGCAACTTCCTCTTCCCAAGCTGCTGCCCTCCAGATGTTTCACGCTGCAGCTTCCTGTTAGCCCAGCCATATATATGATGCTGGGGGTAATGGCAGTTGTAGCCCCAAATACCTGGAAGGCACCAAGTTGGAGAAGGCTGCTCTAGAGCAAGAGTGGAGAACCTTTGCCTTCCAGGTGTGCCAGTCATGCTTGCTGGGGCTGGTGTGGTTCAGCAACATCTGCAAGGCCAAAGGTTCCCTACTCCTGCTCTAGAGTCTCAGAACTGCATGGATTGAGGCAGGGTCCACGAAGGATGCAGATGTACTTATTTTCTTACATTTTAATATCCTGTGTTTCTTCTGCCTTGGCATTAAGGTCAAGGATGAATTAATGAGGAAACTGGGAAGGCCTTTGTGCATGCATGCTGCTGATTAGAGATGGGGGTAGAAAGTGGTTTGGGTATGCTGCCAGATTGACCCCATCTTTTCTTTTAAATTTTGGTTCAGCTGAGATTAATCCCACACTTTTTTTTCTTTTATTGCACCAGGTGCCTTCTGATGGTTCCAGTTGGAGGCCTACAGTTGTAGCGAGTGCCCACCCACCCCTCCCTTTTCCTCTTTTCCTTCCCCCCTCCCCTCCCTCCCTCATCCGAATCTCCCCTCCCCTCCCCACCACACATGTTGTTGTGTACTTGCACTCACTAATGACAGCGTGGATCATCCTCCCCATTAGCCTCTCTGCCTTCTCGATCACTGGAATATGGATTGTGTAAGAGCTGTCTTGATGTCTGCCTGTGTTCTGCATGAATGATTAGCCTGGAAAGTGTGTGTCGCTGGCTGGCTTGTGGCTTCCAGCAAATAAGCAGCAGGTTCTTTCTCTCCCTGAACTGTTGTTCTATTTAGGAGATTGCCAAAGGCAACTCAGCAAATCTGTCCCAAAGCTGTGCTCTGAATAAAAGTTCTAGCTTTTTGTGATAGATCTTGCTGACCCGAGGTTTTGCCCCATTACAGTTTAAACAGCACTTGGGCGACACTTTTGATTATTCTTTACAGTAGATCAGGGTATTCTGGCCAGGGTGGACCATGTCTTTATCATATAGGGCCTGATTGCCTGACAAAAAGGCACACTGATCACTGTAAGGGCAATCTTCCCTTCTGTAGTATTATTAAGAGCTTTTGGCTGCTCTTCCTCACAGCACCAAGGTGGGAAAGCTTCCCCTTTGAGAAATGTCAGCAGCTGTGGGGGTAACAGCCCTGGTGCTGGAGGGACAGGCATAAGTTCCACTATAACATCTTGTCTTCAGCTCTGCAAGGACTCAGAAATAGGCTGTGTCCTTGGCTTACCCTGCAGTTCCCACCTGCAGCCACTGAGAGGAAGTTCTCTCCAGCCTCATAAAAGGTGGTGTGTGCGCCACAACATGTTTGCTGAAAACTGTGGCAGGGACCCTGCTGTGTGCTGTTGTACAGGCAGGCCAGTCTCCCCCAAAGTGGAGACTCACAGGTGTGTTAGGCACCAGCTCCCATCAGCCCCAAACTCCTGGAGGGTGGCTGGGTTGGAGAAGCCTGTAATACACCTTTAGCATGCCTCCATTTCAGTGGGGACAGAATGGAAGGTGGTGCTGTATGTTGCTTTTGTGGAAAGGGCTTTAATGTTTCCCAACTCTGGGCCCCGGCTCTGGATAGCCAGCTCAGTTAACAGCACTTCGGGGAAAGTGCCCTTGTTTTTGGTCCCAGTTACACAGCGGCTGCTACTAATGATTGCTTGTGATGTGGACTACATGCAGCTGAGGAAACATTGCAGAATCATAGAATTGTAGGGCTGGAAGGAACCCAAAGGATCATTCTAGTCCAACCCCCTGCAGTGTAGCAATCACAGCTGAAGAATCCCTGATAGGTGGCCATCCAATCATCTGTTTTAAAACCTCCAATGAAGGAGAGTCCGCTTCTTTGGGAGTCTGTTCCACTTAACGTCAGAAAGTTCTTCCTAATTTTTAGTCAGAATCTCCTTTCTTGTAACTTGAATCCATTAATTCAGGTCACCCCTCGGGAGCAGCAGAAAACAAGCTTGTGTCGCCTTCCATATAGCAGCCCTTTAGCTATTCAAAAATGGCTGTGTCATATCACCTCTCAGTCTTCTCTTCTCTCTCTCTTTTATTTTTATTTTTCAAAAACAAGCACACTAATCACTCACAAATACAGAAATACAAAATAATAACCATAAAAAGAAAAGAAAAATACATCCATGTGGCTTCCCTCCCCCAATACTCATCATCCCTTAATCTTTAAATTCTTGTTTGCATCTTATGCATCTCATCCTTAATATTCTTAATATAGTAATTTTTTCTAGTTCTACTTTACAAGCAATCTATACATATCGACATGTTGCCCTTAGAACAGTGTTTAATCATACAATCTTCAAAACATTGCCATTCTAACCCTAGTTTCTGATTTGTCTGGTATCTTATGGCTGCTGTTAACTTCATTCACCATTTCTATAAATTCAGATAGTTTGCATATCCAATCTTCTTTTGTAGGTATAATATTTCCTTTCCAATTCTTTGCAAGTAAAAGCTTGGCTGCAGCTGTTGCATATAAAAATAATCTTTTCTTACCTTGTGGAATATCCTTTCCTACTAAGCGCCTCTGGGTTTTTTTCTATAGAAAATTTGAACACCTTTTTTAACTCCTTGTGGATACATCCCCAAAATTCTTTAACATTTTCGCAGCCCCACCATACATGCATCATAGTCCCCTCCACCTCCTTACGTTTCCAACAGAGATTGGATTTTAACTTATTTATTTTGGCGAGTTCTGAAGGTGTCATGTACCACCTATAGAACATTTTCATTAAGTTCTCTTTGATGGAGTAGCAGGCGGTAAATCTTATATCGATCTTCAAGAGCCTTTCCCACTGATCTATTTGAATTGCATGGCCGATGTCTTAGGCTCATTCGACCATTACTTCCTTTATTTCTTCATCTTTTAGGTCCCATTCCAGTATCAGATCATAGTTTCTTATTGTTTTTTTAATAATACTTTTTGTAATTTAGATTCTTCCTTTCCAAAGCCTATTTTTTTTATCGGAATTGAAAACATTATTTAATTGGTGGTATTGGAGCCAATCAGTAAGATGGTGCCTTATCTCCTCAAATGACTGTAAGTTGCCCAGTTACTTTCCATATTTAGTTTTTTGACTGTGAACGCCTCGAGCGAGGACAGCCACCATGGTGTATATGGTTCCAGTAATGGTTGGTATCTAGTCCACACCTTATACAAAGCACTTCTAACAATATGGTTGGTGAACCCTTGTGGACTTTTACTTTATTGTAACCAAGGTAGGTGGGACGCGGGTGGCGCTGTGGTCTAAACCACAGAGCCTAGGGCTTGCTGATCAGAAGGTCGGTGGTTCGAATCCCCGTGACGGGGTGAGCTCCCATTGTTCAGTCCCAGCTCCTGCCCACCTAGCAGTTCAAAAGCACATTAAGTGCTAGTAGATAAATAGGTACCACTCCGGCGCGAAGGTAAACGGCGTTTCCATGTGCTGCTCTGGTTCGCCAGAAGCGGCTTAGTCATGCTGGCCGCATGACCCGGAAGCTATCTGTGGACAAACGCCAGCTCCCTTGGCCTATAGAGCGAGATGAGTGCCGCAACCCCAGAGTTGTCCGTGACTGGACCTAACGGTCAGGGGTACCTTTACCTTTAACCAAGGTAGGCATGCCACCCATATCTGTTACCCAAGCTCTCTAAATCCAGTATGTCTGTTTTTTCTAACAGAATCCAGGCTTTGATCCAAATTAGACACCGTGTCAGTCTTCTCTTTTCTCATAAGGCTTGATTTCCAGACCCTTGATCATCCTGGTTGCCCTCCTCTGCACACCTTCTAGCTTGTAAATATCCTTCTTAATCTGTGGTGCCCAGAACTGGACACAAGACTCCAGACAGGGTCTGATCTAGAGCCACCTGTTCCATGTGGGTCCAGCAGAAAAAAGCAAGAGCTGTTTGATAGTGGAATGGTCTCCCTTGGGAGGTTATGGACTCTCCTTCATTGGAGGTCTTTAAGCAGAGGTTGGATGGCTGTCTGTCATGAATGCTTTAGATGATATTCCTTCATCCCTGGGGTTGTTCTAGATGAACTTGGGGTGCCTTCCAGCTTTACAATTCTGATTCTATGACAGAAGCACAGATATTGATAGAATCCCACAGAGACACAGGCAGACAGATGGGGTGGAAATGTCCCCACAGTGATATGGAGTCCTAACCCAAACACAAACCATCTTCTGTGGCAACTACAGCCCTGTATAAACAACCTGGGAGCAGGAATTTGCTTTGGGGGGGGGGGCGGGTTTCAAGCCACAGCAAATCAGCTGGCCACTGCAACCTGTGATTTGTGTATTTGCTGAGAAGTTAAGTGTTTTTGGCATTGATGTGGAACAACATTACACAGGAGCCTATAGGCCTGAAAGGCTGGTTTTGCGTGGTTCTCTTGTAGCGTTTTGGACAGGCAGCTGTGGCAGGGAAGATAAGGCTGCCTACAAGTCTCTCCTGCTATTATGACCCATCAGCCCTCGGATCTGTTCTGGGTTAGGCTTGTTGCAATGGCTTCGTGTCCCCAAGGAAGCTCTCTCAAGGGAAGCAGCTTCCCTCCTCAGACATACTTAGGTGCAAACATAGGAATCCTCTCCTGCTGAGAGCCTCGCTGAACACAGACTGCAACTGGCTGGAACTCAGTAGTAATTTGTCAGCCTAAAATTGGAGGTGGCTGCTGAAGCTGAACATGCAGGCGAATTGGAGAGCAAGGGTTGCATTTTTATCTTGACTCCCAGATGCTTCTTTGAAACAGCCCTCCTAGCTTGGATCTCTTCTCAGCAGGGCCAGTTTCCTGGGTAAACAACCCAAAAGCAGAGAGCAGGTTGAGAGTTCCCAAAGCACATTGGATTGTGGAAATTTTTCAAAGTCCTTTGCCTTGGTGATGGAAATTTCCAGTCTTGGGGGTGACACGTTTTACTGCTGCTTTATTGCTTACCCTGGGGAAAAGCAGTGGAGCAGGAATTGCAATTCTTTGCCTGGGGCACTTGATGCTTTCCAGTGTCACCTCTGGACACAGATGGGAGCTTGAAATGCACCCAGAGAGTGTGTGAGCAGGGCTTTGGGCAAACACTCTCGGGCTGGGATACAAGGGATTCCAGAGCAGCAGGTTTAAGCAGTTTAAGGAGCAACACCAGCTCCTTCCCAGTGCCTTTACTAGCATATAGGGAAGGGAGAGGCAGAGTCCTTTGAATCCTCCTTGGCTGCCTTAAAGACCTACACTGGTCCTCTGATAGGTCAGGGGAAAGGGAGACATTTGTCTTCATCTTAGTTCCTCTTAGGGGCAAGTTTTTCTTTTTACTTCGAACAGCTTAAAAGATGTTTGCTGCCTGTAAACCTGAATTGTTCTTGGCATAAAAAGAATGATTTGAACACCTTCCAGAACTCTGTTGCCATTCTTGTGCATCCCGTTGCAGGCTTTTAAAGCTTATTTGTTTGTCTGCTTTGAGTTATACAAAGCTAATTGGATGTGCTTCGCTTTTGGAAAGTCAGCTTCAGGTGGTATAGGTGATATAATCTTTGAACAATTGTAATATAATTTGTATTTGTTGATCTGGCCCCATTGGGTGCTATGTTCACACACATTTTGGTCTGAATGCTTTCATGTCCAGTCCACCCTTAACTGTATTTTTCTGTTCTGCCTCTCACAGGTATGCCATGGCAGTAATGAACCACCATGTGTGTCCTGTTGAGAACTGGTAAGTCCTTCCATAAAGCAAGAGGACAGAGTCCTAGCTCAGGGGGAGAGCAGCTGCTCTGCATGCAGAAGGTCCCCGATTTGCACCATAGAATCTCCTGGTAGGGTTGGGAATGTCCCCTGTTGAAAACAAATCCTAGAGAATAGAGAGTGTAGACAGAACTGAGCTAAGTGGACTAGTGGTCTGACCCAATATAAGACAACTTCATACGTTCTTAGTCTTGTTAGCTTCTTAACATTCCTTGTCCTGCAAAACTGGCCCAGTTTCTTGTTTGTACCCCTTCTTGGAGCACGTTACATTGCCCGCTAACCTGTCCAAACTGTTGCAGGTCATATAATGAGTCCTGCTCTGCTGATTCTGCCAAGCATGGATACCCCAAAAGCTGCTGCACTTTGGAGGATGTCCCTTTGATCAGGTGAGCGGGGAAAAAATTGTAATGGATTGCAATGGAGCTGTTCTGGGCACAGAGGCTACCCCTGCATCCCTTGTGGGTGAACCAGTTCTGGCTGGAGTTCAAACTGGGCATTGCCTATATGAACATAAGAAGAACCTGTTGCATCAAGCCAATAACAGGTCTAGGCCAGCATCCTGTTCTCACAGTGGCCAGTCACATGCCTGGAGGAAGCCTGCAAGCAGAATTCAAGCGCAAGACCACTCTGTGAATCTGTCTAATCCTTTTAAATTGTCTAATTCTCTTTTAAATTGGTGGCCATCACTGCCTCTTGTAGGTGTGAGTTCCATAGTTCAATTCTGCACTGCATGAAGACGTCTTCTTTTTTATCTGCCCTGAATCTTCCAACATTCAGCTTCATAGGATACCCATGAGATCTAATGTTATGAGACAGAGAAAACCTTTTCTATATGCCATGCATAATCTTATAAACTTCTGTCGTGTCACCTCTTACTTGCCTTTTCTCGTATTGTACTTGGCTTGGTCAGAAATAGCTGTTTTCCCAGTTGTGCCGTCTTACAATGACTTCAGAAGTCCATCAGTTTGGCAACATCCAGGCAAATGTGTAGAACAAAGGCATCTTTGCTGGTTTCTCTCAGCCATGCTAACATTCTCATTCTTTTCCCCCTGCAGTAAATGTGGCACGTATCCTCCTGAAAGTTGTCTCTTCAGTCTTATTGGGAATATTGGGGCTTTCATGGGTAAGTGCTGCTTCTCCCCTTTCTTCACATCTGGCCAGCCAGCATCAGTAGACAGCATCCATTCCCTCCTGAAGCATAATCTTCCCAGGATACGAGCCCCTGAGATAGAGGCTTTTCCAGAGCAAGTGCCTGACCTTCAAGGGGCATACAGGAAGCTGGCCTGGTTGTAGAGGAAACGGCTTCTGCTTGCCAAATGTGGCTAAAGGTTGTCTTGTGAAGAGCTGGGGACTGAGGGAAACCCCAACCCACTGCTCAAGGGTCTGTCTTGCATCCTGGGGCATCCTGAAGGTTGACAGATAACTTCCTGGAAACATCCACATCTGCTTAGTCTTTCTACACATTTTTATGCTGATCGACTCTTGAGTCCAGGGGCTTTCTTTCTTTTTCCTTAAAGCATTCTGCTATCAAAAATGTGGGGGAATAGGGAGAAATTTTAAACTTCTGTGACCAGGCAATCAAAAGTGGTCTACACCAAGTAAAACTGAATTCTTTGACCTATGTTAATTGGAAAGAATCCATTTAACTCAGGCATAGGCAAACTCGGCCCTCCAGATATTTTGGGACTACAACTCCCATCATCCCTAGCTAACAGGACCAGTGGTCAGGAATGATGGGAGTTGTAGTCCCAAAACATCTGGAGGGCCGAGTTTGCCTATGCCTGATTTAACTTATTGTGGCTCTTGAGTCACGGAAGACACAAGGGAACCAAATCTTCCACCCACTGAAGCCTGTGTTCACTCTTGCCCCTGGCTGCTGGGATTCCAGCAGGTATTGCCCACATCTTTGCAGTGGCAAGAGTGAGAAGCATGCTTTATTTTATATAAAAAAAAAAGGATGACCTTTTCAAGAAGTTGGGCTCTGTACCCAGGGCCATATCCTGTACTTCCACAGAATTGCAGTGCATATAGAGTGTTGCTGCTAATTTGTGTGGGCATGAAGGGGCCCCCTGTACCCTGTGCTGCATGGTATGTCCAAGGAGTGTTTGTCTTACAACTTGGAGCAGAATCCATGGTGCCCTCTCCTTAATCTCTCTTGCTTCCCCCAACAGTGCTGGTGATCTGTTTCCTGCGCTATGGGCAGCTGATAGAACAGAGCCACAGTTCCTGGGTGAACACAACTGCGCTGATCACAGGCTGTACCAACGCTGCTGGCCTGGTTGTGGTCGGCAATTTCCAGGTTGGCAGAAATTTGGGGAGGCAGCACTGGGTTTCAAAGCAGCTCCCATTTGGGAGTGACATAGTTGAGTTCCTTTTCACCTGGAGTGACCCCTTGCCTCTGGCAAGGCTGGATTATGGCCCATAGCGGGGGTGGACAGGGCAAGAAGCAGAGGACAGAGGATTTTATTTATCCAGTCACCCTAGGCAATATGTACCATCTGCAAAGGCAGCCCCACCCCTTGTACTCTGCCTTGGAACAACCTAATGCACACATGGAGGAGATGCACTTTGGAGAGCTACTGACTGGGGGATAGAATGAGGGAGGGGGTGGCTTGAAGCGACTGGGGCGGGAGCCTTCCCCCAAAGCAAAATTCTCTTGACACAGCCATTTTCACTGTAGTGAGGCTGTGCAGGAGAATTTCCTTTGTAGATTGTGGCCCCTGCTTGCCAGCAGGTGTAGGGGAAGATGCCATTTGACTTGGTGAACCCATGACACTTTGGCAGGATGGAAGATTTTTCTTAACTGCCTAAAAATGGAACGAGGAGACCTGTCTTCTTAAAAATAATAATGGGAAAGGTCAGGCTTCCACAATGGAACATGATTGCTCCAGTACCTGTGTTTGGGCTCTCCTTGTGCTTTAGGTGGACTATGCCAAATCCCTTCACTACATCGGAGCCGGTGTGGCCTTCCCGGCAGGCCTGCTTTTTGTCTGCCTTCAGTGTGTCCTCTCCTACCATGTTGCCATCTCTGTCCTGGACTTCTGGATGGCACATCTACGTGTCTTCCTTACCACTGTGGCCTTAATTTCCCTTGTCCTGAGTATCCTTTTCTGGTGGCAGGGGCCGGGCCACTTGGTGGCAGTGTGCGCTACAGGGGGACACCCATTCCTCTAGAGAATCCCCTCCTTTCTCACACAGGATTTCCTTTCTCCTGGGATAGGTGATCACTTGAAGGGCTTCACCATGGCTGCGTTATCCTGTGGTTCTTCAGCTTGCCCTCTTGATACCTGTGCCCCCAACCCTGGCCCTGTGCTTCTCTTCTGGCCAGAGACAAGAGGACCTGCAGCCTCCCAGCTAACTCCTGTCCCCTGACCATGCTGGCTGCAAGGGCTGGGGGGAGTCTGCATCCAGCAACATATGGAGAGCCACAAGTATGCTATCTAAGCTTTTGGGCAGGTATGGGGAACCTTTGGCCCTCCAGATGCCACTGGTGCCAATAGATGTAGTTCACTAACACGTGGAGAGCCAAAGTTTCCCACACTTTTTAGGCATTTGTAGTTTACACACACAATTAATTGCCTGGGCGTAGTTTCAGGAAGCTTCTCTGATCCACTGCTTCAAACTGGGCTCAAGATCTTGTTTGTTCATGCTCTGGGAAGCGGTTGCAGCCAGCTAGCCAGCCCCTCATCCTCTGCACACATCCCATTCGCCACAGGCATCTCAGTTCCCTGTCACATTTGGCCAAACGTATAGATCCTTAAGGTGGTCATGACCTCTCAAACCAAAACTTTTTTTTTACACAGGTAACTTTATGCAGTTGACTGCCAGCCAGTTGAAATTACACAAATTAAATGCCTGGAAGGCAGAGAGCTTAAAAGCTCTTTTTGCACAGGAGTTTCCTGTCATGGAAAAAGCTTTTAAGCTCTGTTTTGCTCATCAGACTCTGGGGAGGGTCTGGCAAGATCTTGCGGGAACTTGGGTGGCTCTGCAAGATCTTGTGAGAGCCTCCCAGAGCCCAGTAAAGCAAACCTTGCTTAGGGGCTAATACCTGTTTGGTGCACCAGCTCCAGATGGCAATATTGTTTTTGTGCCATCTCTGGAGTGTAACCCCATGCCAGATGCAAGTTTGCTGTATTTACATCCTTTCCTATAAATGGTACCTTAGGAGGTGTCCAGGTGGTTCCTAAGTGATCTCCCAACCAGGTGCTGACCAGACCCATCCTGTTTAGTAGTTTTAGGAAGGTGGGCTCCACAGCCTGGGCCTATGGAGTCCTAAAGCACCACCAGAGCCCAATAGGTGGCTGTATCAGTTCTTTCTGTCATGTCTCAAGAGTGGACGGACTTCAGGCTTGCCAGGTCTATTTGTTTTTGTTTTAAACTATAAATCCAGGATATACCAGCCAGAGCCAGGTGTGAAAGACTCACACTCCAAATTAAAAACAGGTTGCTTCTGTATATAGACTGTGTATAGAATTTGTTTTAAGAATTTTAATGTAGCTGTCCTCCTCTCACACAAGAAAATCTGCTGGTAGCTTTCTTAATTTTAGCAGTATAACTGAGGAGACAAACGTTACTTTGAGGCTAGATAGGACTTGGAAAGCCATTCTAATCGATTGGAAAACATCCAGAGGTCTACTAGAGGGCCAGCATGGTGTAGTGATTAGAGAGTTGGACAAGGACCTGGGAGACCAGGGTTCCAATTTCCATGTGGCCATGAAGCTCAGCTTGAGGACAAGCCATTACCTCTCCGCTTAACCTACTTCACTGGCTTGTTGTGGGGATTAAAAGAGGGGAGAACTGGATATGCCACCTTGAGCTCCTTGGAGAAAAAGTGGGGTATAAATGCAATAGCTTAATGAATAGTAAGTCCCAGTTCTACCCACTCGTGCTCAAAGAAGGCATCTTCTGCCACCATCACAAAGCCAGCCAAGCCAACCCACCTTCCGCAGGCATGCCTACTTTTCCTTGACTCTCCCACAGGTGGAATCTTCTTCATCCATGAGAGCTTCCTCCTGCAGCACCTGGCTGCCATCTGCGAATGGGTCTTCGTCATTGACATCCTCATCTTCTACGGCACTTTCACCTACGAGTTTGGTGCCGTCTCCAATGACACCATGGTGGCTGCACTGCAGCATTCGAACAGCAGGGGGTGCAAATCACCAGGCAGCAGCAGCACCTCAACTCACCTTAACTGTAACCCTGAGAGCATCGCTATGATCTGAGGGAAACGGGTGGGGGTGGCTTTGCTTTTCCATCCCACATCTGGCAGCTTTGGTGCGCTGCCTTTTTTCCCCCAATGGGGGAAGAGGGGCACCTTTTCCCTCCTGGGGATTTTAATTTTGTACCAAAAGATTTTTTTTAAAAGAAAAATATTATTGCTGCCAACACTCCCCTCTAATTTCCCTCTGTCGTTGCTCAGTGCTGCACTCTTAAGGGAGGAAAGACAGTGCCTGTTTGTCTAAGAGCACTGGATGGCAGCAGGCAGAACTCTCAAATAAGCCCCCACCTATATAGCTTGGATCATGACAACCTTACCTGAAAACCTGTCCTTGCTGGCAGCTAAGCTTTCTCACCCAACCTACTGCACACACACTCTAGGTGTTTGGACTACAGTTCCCACCAGCATGGCCAGGTGATGCGGAGGCTGATGGGAGTTGTAATCCAATGCACCTGGAGGGCAGCGGGAGGTTGGGGGAGGTTGTTGCATAGCCTGGCCCTCTCGCTGCCCCCCAGGGCCTGCAAACCGGTGCCAAAGGAAACAGCTGTTTCCAGATTCATTTACAAGCAGAGCCAGACTCGTTTCCCAAAGGTGCTTGGAATACAGTTTGGGTGCCTGCAGACAATGGCTGCTCTTGGAAAATACGACTGCATCTCACTGCCGCTCCCCACCTACTTTCCTTTTGGGGTGATAGAGGGACCTACGTGAGCTGCTTGAACAAAGAGGCAGGGAACAGGTGGGTTTAGTGAATGAAGGATACCCCTCACTACTCTCTGGGAGGTGACCACCACCTCCATACTTTGGCCTGTAAGAAGTAATGTGGTCTCGACGCAACAAGAATATTGATGCACCTGGGGAAAACAGGGTGGAGAAGCAACAAAAGGAGACTCTGTCTTAGGGGAAAGACGAATGTCCCCACCCCAGGACTTGGCACACTACCTAAGGCAGATTTCCACGATCTGTCCCATAAGTATCTGGGCTGAACAGGGAGGAGGAGGATTCTGTTCCTCAGCCCCCCATGTCTGAGCTGGTACGTTTGGGTAAAACTGTTTTGGTATTTTTTAGAAGTTTTTTTTATATATCTCTATATAAAATGTGTATAAAGAGAGTTGTATCAGAGCAGCGCTGCCTTGTCTGATGGGTGTGTGTCTGTCTACGTGTACAGCAGCAGCAGAAGAGCATCACAAGCAAGGTGCCACTTCCACACCCTGTGCACATCCAGGAGTTGCGAAAGGAAGAGTGCCTACAGAAAAGGGAAGGGGGTACACCTGAGGCACCCCCTCCCCTGCTTTGTCGCTTAGGAAGTGGGTCATAGAGGATCCACTCACTCTGATAAATGCAATTTTGTCTGGAAGGCAGCAATAAGGGACTGCGGCTTCTAACTGCTCTGAAATCACTCTCTCCAGGCAGAAGGGGAGGGTGCCAGAGTTTGGTGTTATTTGGTTACTGTGGCAGTAGTTTTCTGCTCCCTCTGCTGTCCCTGGAATTAGTCTCCACTCTGCAATACTACTCATGGACCCTCTAAGCCAGCAGCAGCCATTACCCCGCCTATTTGTCGGCCTGATTTGTCCCCTTGCCGTTGCAGACCTTGGGCCAAAAAAGGCTGTCTTGCATACTTTAAGCCCCTCCTGCATATTTGCCACCCCCAACTTCCAGAGACCAAAATCACACATGCCAAGGGAATGGCCTTTTCTTTAGCTGAGTTTATTGGTTGTGTGTATTTCCAGAGTTTGCTCGCCAAAATGAAGGTCCAGTCTGCTGTCTCTCTACACACAGAAACAGACTAGGTAATAGCAGCCAGCATTTGTACAAACATAGCACCCAAGGCCTGCTTCACAGAAGATGAGAGTACACACCTGCCTTTCTTAGCCACAGAGCCCTCTAAAGTGCAGGAAGAGGGCAGAGGACCAGTGACCCTCCAGAAATTGCTGGACTAGAGCTCCCATCATCCTTTACCATTGGCCAAGGATGTTCTGAAGCAGAGGCACCACCCAGTGGTTTTCCAACATGGCCATGGCTGAAGATGCTAGCCTTTCATATAGCAAGCTACGCACAGGACTCGTGCAAGCTGTGGGGATTTTGCATGATATAATGAAGGGTTGGGTAACTTTTTTGCTCTGGCAGACCAGATCTCCATCTCAACCCCCTCCCTCTCACTTTGACACTACTCACTTGTCAGTCATCTGTATTAATGGCATCAGACTGACACTTGTCAAGACAGTGCTTGCCAAACAACCAGCAATTAAGTGCCTGTCACTTGCTTAAGAGGAGCTTGCTGGGTCAGGAATAATCTAGTCCAGCATTCTGTTCTCACAGTGGGCACCCTGATGCCTATAGAAAACCCCCCCAAAGACCTGGGCGCAAGATCACTCTCCCCTCTTGAGGATTCCAGCAACTGGTATTTGGAACTGCTCCTGCCGCCCAACTCTGGAGGCAAAGTATAGCCACTGTAGCTAGTAGCTTCCATGAATTTGTCAAATACCCGTGTTAAGCCATCCTACTTGGTAGTTTAACTATGTTCTGTGTGAAGCCCTGAATCTTCCAACGTTCAGCTTTACTGACTGCGCACAAATCATGTTATGAGGAAGAAAACCTTTATCCACTTTCTCCCTGCCACGCATAATTTTATAAACTTCATTCATGTCACCTTTTCTCTATAAACTAAAGGGTCCCTAATGCCGCAACCTTTCCTCACAGGGGAGTTGCTCCATCCCCTTGATCATTTGGGTCACCCTTTTCTGATATTTCCTGCTCTGCAATATCCTAGGTGAGGTGACTGTAACTGTATAAAGTATTCCAAATGTCACAGCAGAGATCTGTATAACAGCATTATGATCCCAGCAGTTTTATTTTCAACTCCTTTCCTAATGAAAGCCAGCATGGGATTTGAATTTTTCATGGCTCCCGCACTCTGGGTCACAATCTTCACTATGCCAAGGTCTCATTCATGGCCAGTCACCGCAAGTTCAGACCCCATGAGTGAAATTGAGATTTTTCTTCTTGACATGCATCGCTTCTGCACTTGTTTAGATTGAACTGCGTTTGCCATTTTGGGGGGCCATTTGCTCAATGGGGAGAGGTCCTTTTGGAGTTTTTCACGCTTAAATACAAACACCACACTGAACAATTTTATATTGCTAGCAAACTTGGCCACCTCACTGCTCAACGGCTCACCCCTAACTCTACATCTTTCATGAACAAGTTAAAAAGTGCAAGGTCAAATACCAATCATTGTTGGGGGAGGCACTCCACTTTCTACACCCCTCCATTCAAAGAACTGCCCATTTATTCCTACTCTCTACTTCCCGCTACTTAACCAAATCCTGATGTACAAGAGAACCTCTTATTCCATTACTGCAAAGCTTAACACAGACGTCTTTGATGAGGCACCTTGTTGAAAGCTTTCTGAAATTCAAAGTACACAGTGTCAACTAGATCACATATCTATATACCGCTTCACACTCTGAAAGAACTTGAGTTGCCTGCAAATACCCGCAAAACAACCTGGCAGGCCAAAATTGGCCCATAAGGTGAAGGCATGTCTCTTCCCAGGTTTTGTAAGCGACAGCCCAAGTCTTGCCAGAGGAAATGGCAAGAATCAAATCAGGAGAAGAGGCATGTAAATAAAACTGGAGGGGGGGGGCAGACAAAAACGGGTAAGGAGAATTTTCTTGATTTACTGGTGGCTGCCTTGCTTTTTGAGCTGTTCTGGCCACCTCCCCACAAATGCTGCAGGTTCTGGGGCCACAATGCTTTCCCCCCAGAGAGAACACACCCTCTGCCTACTCTGCCCTCCACATGATCACATACTTGTGCGGTGAGGGAAACTACAGCAAGAGAAGTTACTTAATGAAGCCCGGCATTTATTATGGATGCGCAACAAGCTTTTGGAAGTGGGGAAGGAAGGAGGGCTGCTGCCTTTCTTGGCCCTGGGGGCGCCCTGCTTCCTGGCAATGTGGGCGAGATTGCGGTTGTCAGCCTTGAGCTGGAAGGAGAGGCAGAGGGCATGCCTTCCTCACGTGTACATGGCACCATGCAGATACTCCAGCCGATGCGCCTGCTGTTGCCGCCGCACCTTGGAAAATAAAGGTAAATATGAATGCCTCCGGCTCTATTCACGGCTGACATGTGGCCCCCAGGTGCTTCTCCACAAGCTAATGCAGCACCTCAGGCCAAAAGGCGTACATCTAACCCTTGCACCTGCCCACAGGGATCAGCACTCACCTTGTCCTTCTTGTACTCTTCATACTGTTCGTCGTCAGTGGGCAGCTCATGACGGCAGAGAGGACAGGAGTTGGTCTGGGCAAGGAGAAAGGAGTTAGCGGCAGCAGCCTCTTGAGAAAAGGGAAAGGGTGGAGGGAGCCATCCCAGGTACCAGAGAGGGAATGTCCCTGTTCCAATACTTCACCTTTCCAAGCCAGGGAAGAATACAGCCTTTGTGGAAGATGTGCTCGCAGGGCATCTTCCTGACCACCTCTTCCTCCTCAAACTCCAGCAGGCACACCGGACACTTCAGCCCTTTGTCTAACCCCACAAGTGGTTGGAGAAAGGAAAAGGCAGAAAACAGTTCCATCAAGTTGGCTCCACCCTACCGAAACACAGCACGGCCACACCTTTGCAAAGCTCAGAAATCCTGCCAATCCCATATTTACAAGCATTTTATTCTAATTGGATTTTTCTACTATAAGATTAAAGGTAAAGGTACCCCTGCCCGTACGGGCCAGTCTTGACAGACTCTGGGGTTGTGCGCCCATCTCACTTAAGAGGCCAGGAGCCAGCGCTGTCCGCAGACACTTCCGGGTCACGTGGCCAGCGTGACAAGCTGCATCTGGCGAGCCAGAGCCGCACATGGAAACGCCGTTTACCTTCCCGCTGGTAAGCGGTCCCTATTTATCTACTTGCACCCGAAGGTGCTTTCGAACTGCTAGGTTGGCAGGCGCTGGGACCGAACGACGGGAGCGCACCCCGCCGCGGGGATTCGAACCGCCAACCTTTCGATCGGCAAGTCCTAGGCGCTGAGGCTTTAACCCACAGCGCCACCCGCGTCCCACATAAGATTACTATAAGATTACTAGTGGATTATTGCTACTACAAGAGCAAGCATACATGATGGAAAAGCTGGACAAGCCAAGCACAAATACTCCATCCTCTGGATGCCAAAGCCTTTGAACAGATGCTGCTAGAAGATCAAAAGTTTAATCCTCACACCTGGGAGTCGTGACATTTTGTGCCAGATTCTTCCTGGAAGTATCCTCAATCAGAAAAGAGCCTGATAATAATAATAATCCTGCACCAGAGCTGGTGGAAAACACTGCAGAGAGCCCTTGTGATGTAGCGGTTAGAGTGCTAGACTAGGACCAGGGTTCAAATTGCCACTCACTCAATGTACCTCACAGGGTTGTTGTGAAGATAATATGGGGAGGGGAAAGTACTGTATACCCCACCTTCAGCTCCTTAGAGGAAAGGTGGGATACAGTATACAGTGGTACCTCGGGATGTGAATGGGATCCGTTCCAGAGCCCCGTTCACATCCTGAACAGAACGTAAGATGCGACGGCACGTCTGCGCAGGTCGCGTTTTGCCGCTTCCGCGCATGACGTCATTTTGAGTGTCTGTGCATGCGCGAGCGGCGAAACCCCGAAGTAACGCGCTCTGTTACTTCCGGGTTGCCGCAGAGTGCAACCCGAAAGCGCTCAACCTGAAGCACATTCCACCTGAGGTATGACTGTAGATGTAATAAATAAAACTTTTTAAAGGTGAGCTTTTGAACTTTGTCATGACCAAAAAGCAAACCTTGAGTATACAAACAGGAAGGCAAGTAAGGAAGAGCCGTAGGTGCTCAGCAGAGGCAGGAATACCAGCAGGCAGGGAAGGTGAGAGATGCACCTTATTCCTGCTGAGCTTGGAAATGGGGGCACAGCTGCTGCCATTGCAGGTAGAGATCAACCTACATCTTGCAACTTTCCTCCGGTTCCCCAGGCTGCTTTTGACTCCCACATGACTCCTCTGGACCATCTCTTCCACAGAAATTGGGTTGGACGCTTTCCAAGACTGAGAGGTCTTGGAGACATAGACGCTCAAATTCTTGTTACTTTCTTAAATGAGTGTGCCGGCTGGGGCTGACGGGAGTTGTAGTCCAAAACACCTAGAGAAGGCTGACATAGACTGTCTTCTAACCACAGCTCTTGAAGTGCTGTGATATACAAGGCCCAGATTGAAATCAAAGCTATTACCTGCTTGCTGTGGGGTAACAGGCACGGAAGGAAGGCTCTCTACAGCTTGCTTGGCAGCTGGCGGGGGGAGCCGGTGGTCCCAGTCTTCACTCTCCAAGAAGCCCACATCAATCTCCAGGCCATTGAAGAGGGACCTGCATATGTTGGAGGAAAAGTGTGTGAGCAGCCACCACTGGGCTTCCTTATCAGAGAGCTCGTGATCCAAATTCCAAATGACTAAAGATTGGAAATTCCTTACATACTTTTTGAATGAAAAAAGAAAATAATATCTGGGTTTGAGGACTGGAGAAAACATTTGTTGGGTGCTATTTTGGAATGGATGTTTTGAATAATTTTCTAGATACAGCTGACACAAAAAATGGAAGTTTTCCTTTTGGTTTGTTCTTTTATTTAGATTAGTTTATCTTTGATAAAAAGATCTTTGATATTAACCTTTGCATACGTTCTTTCACATTTTAATTGTCGATTTTTTTTATTGAAGGTTTTCTTGATTTACAAAAGTGTGTGCAATGTCTCTCGTATATTTATTTTCCCCATGTAACATTTTTACAAATCAGTTTCATTTGTTGAGACATTGGGGAGAAAAGGGGGAAAGAGGTGGAGGGGGGAGAAAGATGGGTGGGGGTGGGGTCAGGCGACGGTGTTACTATTTTACTTACTATATGTGGGGTTTTGTGTCAGCGTTGTTTGTGCAGGTTCTTTGTTGTTCACTTGTGTTCCTTTGGTAGTGAGAGAGGTTGGGGTTGGCCAAGGTGTGGTTGTTTGTTTGTGGTTGGCTGGGGTGGTCTTTGTTTTCATGTGTGAGTGGGGTGGGTGGGTGTTTTGGATCAGGTTAGCCATATTGATTTGTATGCTGTTGGTAGATTTTTGTCATTGTCTTGTTGGGCTGTGTATGTGATAAAGGGGAGCCATACCAGGGTGAAGGTGTCTTCTTCTATTTGTCCCCGTGTCAGTTTCAGTTTATTGGTTAATTTTTCTAGTAAGGCTGTTTCCCATATTATTTGGTACCATTGGTCCCCAGTGTCTGGCTATGATGCTTCTGGCTGCTGAAAGTAGGTGGGTTATGAGTGCTTTGTGGTGTAAGTGGGCATTATTGTCTTGGAAGATGTTTAGTAAGGCCACTTCTGGGGTGGTTTTTAATACTTGTTTGGTTATTTTTCAAATTTTAATTGTGACCCAATTTCCAAAATAAGGTGCTCATTGAACCCTGGGGGATCTTCTCTGCTTCACTCACTGGGAGCATCAGAGAAAGAAGAGGTGGGATTGTTGTTTTATTCTGGAAGGGGGAACATGTTTTCCTCAGACTTCTGAGTTACCATGAAGGACCTTGGCTGCTTATTGTGAGACTGGGCTGTCGCAGAGCATAGGGAGGAAAGCGTGGGCACTAAACCTCCTAATAAAGGTCCGGATTGTCTTGCACCCCCACGGCATGAATTACGGCTCCCCCAACCTTTGCAGAGCTGGAAAGCACTGTTTGAGGTCGACCTGGGTAGACACCGAGCACAGGACGCCATGCTTTCTTTGCAGAAGGAAGCCTCATAAGCTGATCCAGTAGCAGCAGCTTCACAAAAAAACAAGTGAGGATCGTAAACAGTGTGTTTTGGATGGACTTTAATTGGACTGAGTTTACGACCTGAATTTCTGGAATACAAAAAGTGAGTCCATTCCAGAAGTGGTTGAGAGCTGCATGGGTAATTGTATGAGGGTGTGGAAAGAAGTAAAAAAAAAAAAGACTTGGAAAAGTGGAGGGAGATGCAACTTTCCTTATCAAGAAGAATATCAGCCATCAAAATGAAAATATTACCAAAGACCAGGGCTTTTTTTCAGCCGGAACTCACCTCTTTAGTGTGTTTCAGCACCTTTGCAGTGTTGCAGTGCCATTCCCTGGTGGTGGTTTATAATATTTGGCCCCAGCAGTGGGGTGAGTGGGCAAAGAAGAGATGTCCCCCTCCCTTCAACAACTTTGGGTTCTCTCCCTAAAAAAAGGTCAACAAGTCCTGCCTATGATGCTATACCAGAATAAGCAATTTAAGTTGTTTTAAACAGTGGCAGAGAGACATATCAGGATTCATTTGGCAGGGGAAGAAGCCAAGAGTTAAGTACAAAATTTTAACAGATATAAAAGACAGAGGCAGATTCTTACTACCAGATCTTGGATTGTATTATGAAGTAGCATGTCTATGCTGGTTAACAGAATGGATAGGTCTCGAAGATGTTGGATTATTGGATTTAGAAGGATTTGATAGACAATATGGTTGGCATGCATACCTATGGGATGATAAAGTAAGAGTACGTAAAGGATTCTTAGACCACATTATAAGAAGCCTCTGTACAGTACGGATGGGTATAAAAACCTGTTTGAAAGGAATAACCCACTATGGCTCTAGCCCAGGGGTCGGCAAGGTTTATCTTGCCTGGTCTGGGTCGGTCCCGCAGAGATCCCTCCGTGGGCAGGATCACACGTGCGTGTGAGTGTGCGCCCCTGCAATTTCCAGCGTCTGTGCAGACATGATTTCCGGTGCTGCGGAAGCGAGTCCCCATGCAGCGTCAGTTTAGCGCAGCACGTGAGCAGGCAGCTCAGTTCGGGGGCGGCTCATGGGCTGATAAAATGAGCTCTGCAGGCTGCTTCCGGCCCATGGGCCTTAGGTTGGTGACCCCTGCTCTAGCCCACTGAAGCAAGTTCTATGAAGAAAATGAATATGAAAAAGAAATGGGGCACCTACAGAGACATATTAGAGACCGGTGAAGCAGGAGTAATGCTCAAAAAAAGAGAGGACATTAAGGAATGGATAACAGAGTGGTTCCAATCTGAGATGTACAAAAAAGATAAACTGGAGGGATCTGCTGAACAAAGTTCTGACTTTGAAAGGGGTTTAATGGAGAATAATGAAAAACTAATTTTAAAAATGTACAAAATCCTGCTGGAATGGGAAACGAAAGCTGAACTGCTCAAAGCTGCCATGGTACACTGGGCAAGGGATGTAGGACACAACATCAAGAGGGCATCATGGGAAAAACTATGGGTGATTAATATGACATTTGCAGCCTGTTACACCCTGAGGGAGAACTATCTAAAGATCATCTATAGATGGTACTTGATCCCAAGTAAACTTGCTAAGATGTGTAAAAAAAGGTTCTAATATACGCTGGAAGTGCCAAGAGATGGAAGGTACAGTCTTCTACATGTGGCAAACATGCAAAAAGGCTAAAGGATTTTGAATAAGATATTCAAGTTGGCGTTTAAAAAAACACACAAAAAACCCTGAAGCCTTTCTCCTTGGAATAAGGGAATTGGACGTCCCCAAAAAGCCGGTCAGCTTATTTTTATACCCAACAATGGCAGCAAGTATAATATATGTGCAAAAGTTGAAGGATGGTGAGATACCAACTGAAGTAGACTGGCAGAATAAATTGACAGAGTATGAGGAGTTAAAAAGTTTAACAATGAAAATCAAAGACCAGGAGGAGTCAGTGTTTAGGGAAAAATGGAAGCCTTTCATAGAATATTTGAAGAACTATAATAACCATATTAATATGCAAGTAGGATATGAATTGTAAACAGCAGTGAAAAGTAGTTTAGATAATAAGGAAGGAGGCTAGTTACAATATGCAGCAAACTAAGAGGAAATAAGGAAACTATGAAGGGGAAGTTCACATTTATTAGAAAAAACAGTGGAAATTAAAAATGTAATGTCTGCTTGAAAATTCTAAATAAAACATTTTTTTACAAAAGTTCACAGCCCATGAGGAAATATGTGACATTTTAAGATTTTTGTGTGTGCATCCCTTTACACTTGCTCACACATTCACAGTTTGGAGAAATCCTTTTAGAACTCTTCACAATTCTCCCCTTGTTCAATGGCCGTTAAGCTTACTCAAGGGTTGTCAGCAGCATTTAGAAATCTAAGCACACATTGTACTTTGCTTCCCAAACCAGCAGTGGGTGCACAATGGATGCAGAGTAAACAGGTGTGCGTACACCGCCGAATAGTGAGGCAGGATTTGCCCTTGCACAAGTCATCCTAGTTCTACTTCAGCAAAACTGGTACTTCTACATGCCTGCGAACTCACTTTAGCAATGCTCCCCACCAGTTTTCCTAGAAGAGACAGTAAGCCAGTGGTTCTCAAAACCTTTTTCTCGGGGCCACACTTTCAGAATAAAAATGTGCTTGCACCACACCATTTTTAAAAATTGATAAAATACATTGGAAAACACACCTAGGATTGTCCACAGAATCAGTTGATGCTCTTGCTCTCAGTTTGAAAATATATCTATCAATATTCTGCTAAAAAAATTATATATGCTATACCATATAATACTGTACTACAGTGTTTCCCAACCTTGTGCCTCCAGCTGTTTTTGAACTACAACTCCCATCATCCCTGACTAGCAAGACCAGTGGCAAGGGATGGTGGGAATTGTAGTCCAAAAACAGCTGGAGGCACAAGGTTGGGAAACACTGCTGTACTATACCAAAATGTTTAAATGCTTCTTTGATTGCCCTAGACACCCTTGCCATCCTCTTCTCCCACACCCTTTGAGAACCACTGCTTTAAGCTAACCAGCCTATAATTTCCAGGATCCTCCCTGGGATCACTTTTTAATTGGTGTTGCATTGGCCAAAAAGATCCTGGGAGGTAAGAAAAGACAGTGTGATTTTTATCCTGCTCGTTCCTCCTTCCAATCCCCCTTTTTGTGAGATGCCTTTGCTGTGGCTCCTTAGTTGCCCTGTGAACTAAGCCTAAGCACATGAAACTGAAACAAGACCTTATTGTTTCCATGTTTAACACGTTTTCAACACGGGGAAGCTGCCTTATTCCAAGCCAGATCATTGGCCCAGCTATTTCATTGCTGCCTTCACTGACTGGCAGTGGCTTCCCAAGACAGCAGACAGTGGTCCCTCCCAAGCCCACCTTGAGATGCTGGGGATGAAGCGTGAGGCCCTGAGCATGCAGAGCAGATGCTCCACCGCCCGGCTCAGGCCCTTCCCGTCCCGTTTCTCCTGTGTGGAGTTTTAGACTGGGGGTGAGGACCCTGAATGCTAACCACACAATGTACAGTGGTACCTCTGTTTATGTACTTAATTCGTTCCAAAGGTCTGTTCTTCGCCTGAAACTGTTCTTAACCTGAAGCACCACTTTAGCTAATGGGGCATCTTGCTGCCGCAGCGCCGCCAGAGCACGATTTCTGTTCTCATCCTGAAGCAAGTTCTTAACCTGAAGCACTATTTCTGGGTTAGTGGAGTCTGTAACCTGAAGCGTATGTAACCTGAAGCGTATGTAACCTGAAGCGTATGTAACCCAAGGTACCACTGTAATATAGAAACAACAACGCAACAGATTCTGAAAACCTTGCCACGGCCAAGAAGCAGAACTGCAGGGAAGATGGGAGAATGGGTCAACTAGTCGTGAGGGCGAGAGGGAGCCTCAGGTTCAGGGGCAGTCTACCTGAAAGTGGGGGGACCTGCCTAGGCATGTCCAGACATAGCTGTCAACCTTCCCTTTTTTGCGGGAAATTCCCTTATTCATGTGGGACGCGGGTGGCGCTGTGGGTTAAACCCCAGAGCCTAGGGCTTGCCGATCAGAAGGTCGGCGGTTCGAATCCCCGCGACGATGGGGTGAGCTCTGGTTGCTCAGTCCCTGCTCCTGCCAACCTAGCAGTTCGAAAGCACGTCAAAGTGCAAGTAGATAAATAGGTACCGCTCTGGCAGGAAGGTAAACGGCATTTCCGTGCGCTGCTCTGGTTTCGCCAGAAGCGGCTTAGTCATGCTGGCCACATGATCTGGAAGCTGTACGCCTGCTCCCTCGGCCACTAAAGCGAGATGAGTGCCGCAACCCCAGAGTCGGCCACGACTGGACCTAATGGCCAGGGGTCCCTTTACCTTTTACCCTTCTTCCAGCACCGTTTCCCGCTGCTCTCCCGGATTGTTAGCTATCCCGTCCCGGGCCAGGCGAGGCTGCTGATCCCTTCTTTGGACAGCTCTGTGTCCCGAGGCTGCCTTTCGGCTCTGCCCCGGGAGGGAGCCCCCCCCCCCCCCCGCCCAGGTGGCGGCTCTGCCCCGCTCGGCTCCCCGGGACGCCCACCTGGCCAGTTCCAGCAGCGCCTGGCGATGCGGCTCCTCCTGGCGGGGCCCGGCGCCCGGCTCGCAGTCGTGCTCCTCGAAGTAGGAAGCCATGGCGGCAGCGCCGGAGCCAGTCGCCTCAGCGCCTCCCGCTCCGCCTCCGCCCGTGACTCGGCTCCTTCCGAAGCCAAGCACGCTCATTGGCCCGAGGCCGCGGGCAGCGGCCAATCAGGGCGGGCGGCGAGACGCGGGGATTCGGGTCGTGGGAAGGCGCACAGCTCGGGGCCTCGGAAGTCGCCCGACGGGACTTGGCAGCAGGCGGCGCGGGGTGATGCCGAAGGGAGGAGGAGGAAGAGGGAAGAGGGAAGCGGGCAGCCGGGAAGGCTCTTCATGCTTGGGGCATTTCCCAGCTTTGCTTATGCGGGCCAAGCACGTGCGGAGCCACGGCTCTGAGTTGTTGCATTCCTTTCTCTCAAGCAAAGCTGAAGGTTTTTGCTCAGGGGAGGGACAGGCTGCTTTTTAAAAGGTGAATCCCCTCCGAAGCTCCGGGCAGCTTAAAGATGCGTTTCGGTTCAGAAAGCGAGTGGTCAGCCTTCCTCATTGGTTCTCAACCTGTGGTTCCCCGGTTGTTGTTGGACTACAACTCCCATCATCCCTGAGCTCTGGCCTTGCTAGCTTGGGGTGATGGGAGTTGTAGTTCAACATCATCTGGGGACCCACAGGTTGAGAAAGGCTGCTCTCTAGATGATTTGGACTACAACTCCCATACAGCTGTGCAAGCTGGGGCCTATTAAAGTCCAACACGTATGGAAAGCACCTGGCAACATGGGCGTAGACAGGATTTATGATGGGGGGGGGGGCAGGCAGAACCTGTTAAGTATTTTCATAGATTTACTTGATGGGGGGGCAGTTGCCCCCCTGCGGCTACGCCCATGTCTGGTAGGCAAAGGCTCTTTCAAACACTGGGCGTCATTGGCTTGGGGAAGTGGGAGGCATTAGCCAGTTGTGAGGCAGACAATTAACATTTCTCTGTCCACCATTCTGTGCTTTATAACTGCTTCTGCATTCCTGACATCTTGGAGCAAAAGTATAGTTTGCCAACCCTACTTTGAAAGGAGGGACGCGGGTGGCGCTGTGGGTAAAACCTCAGTGCCTAGGACTTGCCGATCGTATGGTCGGCGGTTCGAAGCCCCGCAGCAGGGTGAGCTCCCGTCTTTCGGTCCCAGCTCCTGCCCACCTAGCAGTTCGAAAGCACCCCTAAGTGCAAGTAGATAAATAGGTACCGCTTTATAGCGGGAAGGTAAACGGCGTTTCCGTGTGCTGCGCTGGTGCTGGCTCACCAGAGCAGCTTCATCACGCTGGCCACGTGACCCGGAAGTGTCTCCGGACAGCGCTGGCCCTCGGCCTCTTAAGTGAGACGGGCACACAACCCTAGAGTCGGACACGACTGGCCCGTACGGGCAGGGGTACCTTTACCTTACTTTGAAAGGAGGAATACGCACACAAACACCGAACATGTGCATGTTAATGACACTAAAATAATAATAAGACTCCATCGAGAGAAGCATCTGGCTGGCCACCTTGAGAATGGGACGCTGGCCCAGCCGGGCTCTTCATATTTTCTTAAATCACAGCACCATCAGGGACATTGTGGCTTGTGTGATAGCATAATGGTGGCCTAGGGTTGAAGCTCCGCCACCCACAGGAGGATTAACTGAGTGAATCACAAGATCCTCTTCCACCCCAGCAATTGCTAAGGTAATGCAGCGGGCCCACTTCTGGAGCTATGCTAAAGTTCCTAGGCTTTGCGCTGATGAGGAATCTGGAGGTAGTTCTTTATGTGTGGGAGAGGCAGCAGAAGGAGTGAAGGCCACAAACCTTGTAGGGGAAGCAATAGACTCTGATGCAGATGTTGAAAAAATTATAGCAGCCTTGGCCACTGACAGGTCGGCAGCATGTGGTAGGACTTATTCTGGCAAAATGTTTTGTTGCGAAATCTCTGTAATAATCATGATTTGGTGTCATACCCTTTGCTGGTGCTTCTAGAGATTCCTCCCTGAGATTCCTCATCAAACTCTTCTCTCTGCTAGAAGCTACCAGGATGGAGACAGCTGTGAGGTGGGAAACAGAAAGGACTCACATATGCTCATGTGTGGGAGACCGCACTTTCTGAACGTGTGACCCAGCACAGCTGAGTGATTGACAGACAGTCCAAGAGGAATAAACTTCTCGGTGTATGGTCTTCATTTATTGTGTCACATGTATCTTTATACGAAGGTCTACTCAGTGAATTTTTTGTGCAAGTAGATAAATAGGTACCACTCTGGCGGGAAGCTAAACGGTATTTCTGTGCGCTGCTCTGGTTCACCAGAAGCGGCTTAGTCATGCTGGCCACATGACCCAGAAGCTGTCTGCGGACAAACGCCGGCTCCCTCGGCCTATAGAGTGAGATGAGCACACAACCCCAGAGTCATCCACGACTGGACCTAACAGTCAGGAGTCCCTTTACCTTTACTTAGTGAATTTATAATATATGTGTATCTTAATTTCACCCTATGTACTTGACAATCCAATAATCTGGATAGTATTCCAAGTTTTGCTTTCTCAGTTGTGTTTATGATATTAAAAACCAATATGATACATTTTAAAAAAAAAAAAACCACAGCACCATTACGACTACAGGAATAAAATGGGTAGTCTGATACTAAATATGTTTACTGGGGAATAACAAGCACCACTTTGCAGGGTAACACACCTTTGAAGTAAAAAGCTGAAAACGAACATCTGTAAACGTGTACAGATCACCCACCTCCCATCTATAAAAAAGCTTTAAAAAAAGAAATAAATACAAATCCCTGGTGGGTTCAGGTACGGATGTCAGACCTGTTTGCCATCATCTGCTCTTCTCCGGATGGTCCGCCAGGTGGCAGGGACTTGATATTCAGTTCTGAGGTGCCATCCGTGCTGCACCACTATCAACAGGATGGTTAACCCATCTCTAAAGTTGCTAAAGGCTGTCCATTCCAGGTGTCTCCACCCCCACCACCAGAGCTGCTATCTTGCCTGTGGAGCCTTCTATGACTCCAGAAACCTTAAGTTGCACAACTGATACCTGAATGCTCCTGAGACTCTGGCTCTGGGCAGGAGGTCCCTGGACAGCTGACAAAGAGGGGGAAAGGCTTTGACACGTCAGCAGAAGCTGCATCTGATTCAGGGGTGACCCATCCTGTTTCACCACCTGAGGCGAAATAGGAATTGCCGCCTCCCCACCCCCACCCCCTGCCGTGTCCCATCACCACTTCCACTACCATTGCACCCCAGCTCTCACCAAACTCAGTGAGAATCAGGGTGCTTCTCAAAGCGTTGTCACTTGGCTACTTCCCTGGGCCTGGTGGCTGGCCTGGCTCTGATCTGATCAACTGCTGAATCAGCTGGATGAAAGGTTGAAGGAACTGGGTATGTTTAACCTGGGGAAGAGAAGACTTGAGAGGAAACATGAAAGCCATCTTGAAATATCTGAAGAGCTTCCATCCTCATGGAACAAGCAAGGTTGTTTCCTGCTGCTTGAGAGGGTGAGGCCAGAACCAGTGGATTCAAAATCTCAAGAAAGGAGATTCCAGTCATGAGGAAGAACTTTCTGATGGTAAGAGCTCTTTGACAGTGGAATGGACTCCCTCGGCAGATGGTGGACTCTCCTTCACTGGAGATTTTTAAACACGTTGGATGGCCACGTGTCAGGGATTCTCTAACTGGCTCCTGCATTGCAATGGGTTGGGCTGGATGGCCCTTGGGTCATCTCTGCAATTCTCCCCACTCTGCAATTCTCTGACCCAGAGGCTCCAAAATGAGAACACTGTCCCCATAGCGGTGCTATTGAAAGTGACCCAAGGTGTGAATGCTTCAGAAACCAAATATGGCTCTGGTTCCTGGCACACCGAGGAAAACAGAATGCTGGTCCACTACATCAGATAGCCTGAGAGGCACTGCCCTGCAGGACATGACCAGAAGCCACTTTGCTAAACTCCCAGAAACTCCTGCTCTTGATCCCCAAATCCATCCTCACCTGAAACACTGCAGGTGGGCAGTCACAGGTGTTTGTTTTGTCAGGCATGCACCACCTAGGTATCTGCTGACTCTTAATCCTGTTCCCCTAACACAGCCTTTCTCAACCTGTGGGTCCCTAGATGTTGAACTACAACTCCCATCACCCCTAGCTAGCAAGGCCAGAGCTCAGGGATGATGGGAGTTGTAGTCCAACGTCATCTGGGGACCCACAGGTTGAGAACTGCTGCCCTAACATCTACCCCAGGCTGTTCCTAAATTAGGGACACAATAAGTCTTTTGGTTTCCCTCAGAAACTGCCCTAGGATGCCTGCCACCACTTTCTAGGAGCACCGTCACCAGCCAGCTGTCTTCCAGGGGTTTTGGACAACAACTCCCATCAGCCTCAGGCTGTAGCTCAAAACCTCTGGGAGGCAGCTGGCTGGTGAAGTACTGTCCTCCACACGAAACGAGGGGGAAGACAATCACTCCATTATTGCTTTGCTTTTGTCCTGGATCCCAGTTTTGAAGATTTGCCAGTGCTCTAGTTTTGTGAGAGCAGCATATCCATCACAACAAATGGGAAACCCAATGCTTGCAAAGCCTACAAGCTGGCATGCCCATTAATCTGTGAATTGCAGCCTATTAATATCTAAACGAGCCAAGTTAGCCAGCCAGCTGGCAGTGTGAAGAGCCACCTGCATGGCATCTATGGCCTACTGGCAGACATTGCCCCCACCCCCTTTGGGAAATCACAATCCTGAATTCAGAGACAGGCTTCTGGCTCCTCTCAGCCTTGGGACCTGAGAACCATCTCTAGGTCATCATCACAACCCTATCTTCTTATTTTCTTTGCCCTTCCTCTATTGCTTTGTCAGCAGATGTAGCAATTCATGCAGAACAACTCATTATTATAAAACAATCCACCTTTTACTGTTCTTGCCACAGAACACAGCAGAAACAAGAGTCTCCCCCCCCCCACATCCCTGTTTAAAATTAGAGACATGTTTTTACAAGTTAGCATTAAAGAAATTAACCCATATTCTAGTCACTTGCTAAGCTGAAATTGGAGGAGCACAGTGCTAGGTGGAGGCTAGGAGTGGTTTTGGCTGCTTCCATGCCAGTAATCCTTAAAATTATCTCCCTTATTATCCTGTGCCGCACATGTTATCTAGGCTGCCCCCTCTTCACTTTAGGGCATCTCATAATATGGGGCAGTTCTTGAATTGGTTTGTACATAGGCATATATACAGACCCCCTTCATATGCTGCTAAACAGAAGATCAAAACGAGGAGGAAAAGTGGGTCTTACTAGATCACTAAATAAGCAGCCATGTGCAAAAATAAAATAAAATAAAATAATGCAAAGCAATAATGTATTAACGAAAATGGACAAACATCAGGCCATGCTCATTTCAGAGAGGGAAACAGCTAGCAAAGAAGGGCTAGCGTTCTGCTAGCGCTTAATGGGCAGAGCAGTAAAACTGGTACCTCTGTACCAGATTTCACAGTAAAAAGATCCTGAAGTAAGGCACAAATGGCAACAGAGCATGTATTCAATATGAGAAGCATGCAAAGGCTTGTGGCACCTGGGAGAAGAGAACCTGCATGAATTTGGCCCTTGCAGACCTCGCTCTTCCTGCGAACCTTCCAGCGTCCTGCCACATCCACATTTAAAATATCCCCAGGCCTCCAAAAACAGGAGGGGGTGGGCTGTTGTGCTCAGGTGCTGCTTGTGGATTTCCCACAGGTATCTGGTTGGCCACTGCAAGATCAGGATGCTGGACCAGGTGGCCATTGGCCTGATCCAGCAGGCTCGTCTTATGCTCTTAAACGAACAGGACCATCATCCAAACACTGCTGTGCCCCAGGTCTCGAAATCATCTCATCCCCTTCTCTGCCACATTTCAGGGCATCCAAACTTAGCTGCCTGGGGCAACTGCCTTTGTTTGCACCATGATCAAAACACAAAACCTAGATTCTGTATACTATGGCTAATTTCAGGAGTGGAATTTGCAGGATGCAGAAAATGAGAGGACCTGCTCTGCCAACGCAGAGGCACACCTCCAGATTTGCCTGGGTATAGGCACAGTAGCAGCGTAGGACCACATCATTTAACTTTTCATAGATTCTCTTCTAGATATGCAATATGCAAAGAAGCTCTGAATAGCATGTGACACAGCTCACAGATGAATGGGGTTGCAAACATACAATGCTTTGCCATTTAGGAAGGAGCACAAATATTATCTGAGCACTGTTGCTGGGCACTAGAGAATGGCGGCAGCAGATTTTTCTCTTGCACACTGTTTCTGCTGCAACAAATCTGTGACCAAGTCCTGCTCAAGTCCATCCAGAACACACCAATGCAAGGGGCAGGAAGAGACAACCTGGCCTGCTGCAGATGATCTGGGAGTTGTCCCACTAAGCCACAAGCCACTCAGGGTCCACCATCACCCTTTGCTGGGGTGTCCATGTTTGCAGAACTAGGGAGGGTGAAGTAAAGAACTATAGCCAAGATGAGGATGAGGACTCCCGCGACCACACCCACAAGGATGACCTTCCATTTCATGTTCTTCCAGCGCATCTTCCGAGCCACTGTGCCTGTTGTCTTGGAGAAGGCAACACTCTAGGAGGAAACAGAGAAGGGATGCAGTCTCTCTTATTCATAGGCATACAGGATTGTTAATATCCCACCTTTTTTTGGAGGCTCTCCAACCCAAACTATTAATTAGAGCCACACACCCCACAATCAGTTTAGGCTTAGCCATGCTGCAGTATCTGGTGCTCACAGATGTTTCCCACTGTAGGGAGTGACACTGTCCAGGGAAAGCTGAGGCCAAGGAAAGGTTATGTAGTTCTGAAACTGCTGCAGACACGGGATTTGGATCTGGCACTGGGCGAGGGGTGCAGGGCTTGGAGCATTTCAGCTTTGGTTGAAAGGAACTAAAGGAACTGAAGACAGTAAAGGCAGGCTTCAAAAGGTGCAGGACAGAGAGGGATAGGGCATAGAGTTTAGCTTCTAGAGGGCGTAACAAGATGTCATCTCAGCAAACAAATGGCCCTGCCTTCACACTTGCTGAGGTCACAGGAAGGGCAGGAGGCAGTTTTGGGAGAAGAACCCCCCCCCTTTCCCCTGTAAATGCTTTCTCCCACTGGCTCCCCACCCCACAACCCAACACCTCCTGGAATCACTTTCATTTGCAAATCCTAGCTGGGAAAATATAAAATGAGGCATTTGTAAGAGACAAGAGACATTTGCCACAAGGAAGAATTAAAGTCTCCACCAATGTCCCGCAAGCCCACCTTTGGTATTATGTGTGTATATGGGGTGTGCGTGCGGAATAAGTCATGAAAAGTCATTTAAAAGAGGGGAAGGGGAAACTATTTAATTTCAGAGCACATCTCTTGGAACAGCTTTTTCGAAAGGATGCAAAACCTTCATCGTACAAAAGCCCAGTGCTCTGATTATACTACCTTATTGACACTGTCTTATTAAATTGTTTTTTATAAGTAATTTTGGGGGAAGCTGCCTTGAGATTTGGAGAAGCAGGATGCAAGTGTTAAGTAGGTAGGTAGGCAGGTAGGTAGGTAGGAAGGAAGCAAGGAAGACAATAAGATGGAAATGGACTAAATTTACATTAAATATGCAATTACTGGGCAGGGTTTAGATTGCCTGGTACAATATGTTATTTTTTTAAAGCATGGAATACACATGCTCCCTGCTGTTTCTGTTGAAATGTCATAAACCAGAAGAAAAGATTGATCTGGATTTATCAGCAGATCAGTGGGCAGAATTTCCATGTTCTCTACGATCCAGAGGAAAGGTTGCAACATTTGGGACTTTATAGGTTAGAGCAGGAGTAGTCAACCTTTTTATACCTGCCGCCCACTAATGCATCTTTCTTGACTGTAAAATTTCCTTACCACCCACCAGTGCCCGATGGAAGGAGCAATAGAACCCCCTACTGCCCACCTAGAATCCTGAAATGCCCACTAGGGGGCGGTATGGACCAGGTTGACAACCCCTGGTTTAGAGACAAGGTGTGGAAGAGGTGACATGATAGAAGCGTATAAAATGATGCAGGGCCTGGAGAAAGTGAGCAAAGTTTTGCTTCCTCTTTCACAATGTTAGAACTCACAGACATCCTATGAAGCCAAAGGTTGGGACAGGGGTCTGCAACCCGCGGCTCCGGAGCCGCATGTGGCTCTTTTACACCTTTGCCGCGGCTCCGGGGCGGATACTAGCGAGGGGAGGAGGCGCATTGTGCGCCCCGACACACCCCACTGTGGCGGGCGCTGTACTGGCTGTGACGTCACCTTCCCGCCCGCCCGCTACATTGTAAGGGGCATGTACGCTGGTCACTGCATTGAAAGGGGGCATGTACGCTGGTCACTGTTTTGAAGGGGAGTGAAGAACACACACACAAAAAAGGTAACTTGTTAATTTAACGTTTATTTCTATGAGGAGGAGTAATTCTGAGGTGTCAAACAAAGAAATAATTTAAAAAAGTGACAAAAAAGTTATTTTTATAATGACGAGTTTTGCAGCTCCCAGTTTTTTTTCCCTTCGGAAACGGGTCCAAGTGGCTCTTTTTGTCTTAAAGGTTGCAGACCCCTGGACCGTTGGGAGATTCAGGACAGATAAAATAAAGCACTTCTTCCTGCAGTGCACAGGTAAACCACTGAACTGATGGTCACCAACTTGACTGACTTTAAAAGAGGATTAAACCAATTCTTGGAGGAGAAGATGCTGGCCAAGATGCTTCTGAATCCCAACTGCTGGAAACAGCAGGAGGGGAAAGTGCTCTTGTGCGCAGGTCCTGTTTGCTCATTTCCCAGAAGAGGTGCCTGTTTGGCCACTATGAGAACAGGATGCTAGACTGGATAGGCATCTGGACTAGTCCAGCCTGTTCTTCTTATGGTCTTAGCCTTCACGAACCAGGTACCCGACAGTGTTTTGGATTACAACTCCTACCAGCCCTGGCCGTTACTGCTGTCCCACCATTCCTTTCCCATTCTTTACTTTAAGAAAACAGCCCCGGCCATCACAGCAATCCACAGGATCCTGCTATCTCCCCACATCTTACTTTAAGCCATGGGTAGGCAAACTAAGACCCGGGGGCTGGATCCAGCCCAATCGCCTTCTAAATCCGGCCCGCGGACAGTCCGGGAATCAGTGTGTTTTTACATGAGTAGAATGTGCCCTTTTATTTAAAATGCATCTCTGGGTTATTTGTGGGGCATAGGAATTCATTCATTCCCCCCCCCCAAAAAAAATATAGTCTGGCCCTGAGGCACAGTGGACCGGCCCCCTGCTGAAAAAGTTTGCTGACCCCTGCTTTAAGCTCTGCCAGGGAGGGGGAAGCCCAAATCAGCCTGGGCCTCTTGGACTGTGACTCCAAGGGGCAGCAGAAATGAACTCTTTTGTCCTAATAACAGCAATTACTAGACAAAATGTCTGTAAATTGCTGGAGCTGGTGCTCCTCCTCCTTTTCATGGGAGATAGTATTAACTTACAGCTTGAACTTTAGTTGAATAGGTGCTCTTCCAATACCAGCAAAGCTCATAATAACAAGATCCTGGAAGGATTCTGAGGGTGAGTCTCTGACAAGTTGGTACAACAAAGTATGGCAAATAGCTCTTGCAGAATAAGTAAATAATAGAAGAAAATTGGCACAAAGCCTAACGCACAAAGACTCCTTTGTAATTGAAAGACACATTTTTATTACGTACACGGTTATAAACAAAAACAGAGGACTCCCCTCACATTGTAAAACCTTTTTGTTAACATGACTTGTTTATCACCTTCTTTACAACTCATTAGCTTATTTGGCTGATGTTTTGCATGCATTACCTCAACACCAGCTTCTGGGTTCGGCTGGGATATTTAATAAAAAAGAAAACTGGAAGAAGGGGAGCATTTTGGAGGGGAAGACCACATGTTTCTCCTGCTGTCTCAAGGACTCTGGATGAAATGCTGAGGACAATCTACTGCAAACAAGGGTCCACCCATTACTTGTGGGGTGTGCAAAAGCCTACCACCCCCAGAAGTGCCTTTTGCAAAGGGGCTGCTCCCTCCCGCCCCCTTGCTGTACCTGGTTGCGAAGTTCAGCTGCCCTTTGATCCAGCTCGCTGAGTTTGCCCTCACGGTCCAGCACTTTGCTGTAGTTCTCCAGCATGATCTCTGTCACCTGCTCAGCCTCCCCCTGACACCGCTTCAAATTGTTTTCCCCCTGCAGAAAGAGAAAGGAGGATCATAGGAGAAGGAACTCTGGTCCCTCACGCTGCTTGAGGCTGAAACACAGCAGCTGAGTGAGAGGAGTGTACGTGCATACAAAGATAACAAGGTCTTGGAGAAACCAGGGCAGGAGGAGAGGACTGGGTCAGAAAAACCTGGTTGCCCTTTCAGGTCACAGGGAAGTCGGGGACCTTTTGTTCCCATGAAACTAGGAACTTGCCAGGGAGGCTCCAGGTGCAGACAAAGGCCTCTGAAGGTGTCACCTTGCCAACAAAGGCCCTATAGTTAAAGCTATGCTTTTCCCAGTAGTGATGTATGGAAGTGAGAGCTGGACCATAAAGAAGGCTGATCGCCGAAGAACTGATACTTTTGAATTCTGGTGCTGGAGGAGACTCTTGAGAGTCCCATGGACTGCAAGAAGATCAAACCTCTCCATTCTGAAGGAAATCAGCCCTGAGTGCTCACTGGAAGGACAGATCCTGAAGCTGAGGCTCCAAGACTTTGGCCACCTCATGAGAAGAGAAGACTCCCTGGAAAAGACCCTGATGTTGGGAAAGATGGAGGGCACAAGGAGAAGGGGACAACAGAGGACGAGATGGTTGGACAGTGTTCTCGCAGCTACCAGCATGAGTTTGACCAAACTGCGGGAGGCAGTGGAAGACAGGAGTGCCTGGCGTGCTCTGGTCCAGGGGGTCAGGAAGAGTCGGACATGACTAAACAACAACAACATGCTGGCTGGGACGGATGAGAGACGTAGTCCAACAGCATCTGGAGGGCACCAGGTTGGCAGAGGCTGTTTTAAGTCATGGAGATGGGTGGGAGGGGGTTGTTCTGGGATACAATACCATCTTCTGTCCAAGACCGAACTCTAGTTCCACATATTTGTAAACCTGGATGCCTACAGCCATCCCCAAACCTGTTTTCCCACTTTTTCAAAAGACTTGCTTTCATCAACATAAAGGAATGGTAAGATGGACAATGGGTTCAGCCTCCTAAATGCTGGCAGATTAATTGCATTTCAAAGCCAGGAGGAAGATGGGCTCCTCTTGGAGTGAGAGGAGACAATGTGATGGTTGTTTTTGTTTGCATTTTTGTTTGCATTTATGATGAAATGTACAATTGTACTTCAGTTATTTTTATTTTATTTTATTATTATTTTTTGGTAGAGGTTCTGCTGTCCTCTGGCAGGGGCTGCTTGGGCTCAATGGCAGGGACGGGGCTATCAGACGACTGCCCTAAAAAACCTCAACAACCTTTTGTGTCTGGATTCTTCCTCTTAAAATATGGCAACCCTATTTAAGCAGCCCAGCTCAGGTGTGTGAGGCTGTCTGCCAGGAGCTGGAAATTTCTGTGCTCTCTTTGTTATATGATGCTATGAGTTTGCGGAGCGGGGGCGGCTAGATTCCCCCATAAATGTGTTATGAGTTTGTGGGGGGCCAGATCCCCCTAAATTCTTAGATTTAGTAAATGTTAGGAAAAAAATGAATGCTTGGCGTATTAATGGAAGCTACCAGACGCTGAATCCAGCAGCAGCAGCAGCAGCCAGTGGCGTAGCGTGGGTTGTCAGCACCCGGGGCAAGGCAAGTAATTTGTGCCCCCTAACCTGTGGATTTGCGCCCCCTAACCCTAACCCCCAGATGTTGCGCCCGGTGCGGCCGGCCCCCCCTGCACCCCCCACGCTACGCCACTGGCAGCAGCAGCAGGCAGGCTGGCCAGTTTCCCATGCTCAGGAGAAGATGGGTCATTATTAGCAAGGAACAAAGAGAGCGGAATACTGGGCCATTAAGAATGATTGGCAATGCAAATGCTGCCAGCCAGCCCAGAACTGACGGGAGAGAGACTTTCTGCTGGTCATTAGGCAATAGCTCTCCACCTGCCTCAGCCTCACCCTCCAGCCCTGGGAGCATTTCCTATAAATAATTTTATAAGTTGTGTGTCCTTGTCTCTCAATTTAACCCTTTTATATAGTTCTGCAGGTTTTGTGGTCTTTTATGCACTGTGATTATAGATTAGTAATGCTTTATTGTAACTGATAAGTGTAAACTGTTTAATTGTTATTTGCTGGTGTTTAATTTTACTGTTTACTATTAAATTCTAATGGATTATTGAATATTGCTTTATTCGATATAAGTTGTTTATTTTAAAGTTATTGTGACTTTTTATAACGGATCAGATTGTTACTATTACGGCAATGTTTGATGTTTTATTCTGTTTTTATATGCGCTGGAAGCCACCCAGAACGGCTGGGGCATAAATAAAAAATTGTTGTTGTTGTCCTATTAATTCCTAAAATTTCTGACTTCCCCTAAGAATCATAGAAATGTAGAGCTGGAAGGGACCCAATGGATCATCTAGTCCAATATTACTGGGTGATATCCTACAAATTCTTACTCACAGTAAACCCATATAAATTAATGAGTCAATTTAAGCCCATTAATTTCAGTGTGTTCTGAGTATGACTAACTCTGGTTATCACCCATTAACTTTCTAACCAGTGAGTAAGCCCCATTTCTTTATTAACAATTCTACTTCAGCTACAGATTCCACTGGATTTTGTTAGCAAAAGAGCTACATCACCCACACATTATTTTATTTCCCCTCTCTTTCCTTCAGTTCCACCTCTTTTACCTTTTTGCCCCCCCCCCCTTTACAAAGGAACAAACAAATGTGCTAGTAAATGGCATCCCTGACTTCTCTCCCCTGTCAGGTCAAAACCCAGTGAAATAAACCCATTAGTACATTTGTTTATTTTGAAATGTATGTGCTCTTCAACACCTGACCAAATTATAAAACAAAATAAGAATAAAAAATACAATTATGGTAAATAATTGCAGCAGAGCTGTACAAACACATGAAAAGCAAATATTTAAAAAAATCACAAAGTGAAAACAGCATCTTAAAACCAGCTGGTTGATGAGCCGGAAGTCTGCTCTGCCTGGTGGCATAAGGCCATCAGACTTAGTACCAGATGAGGCTCCTTGGAAAAACCAGCCTGCCTGCAGGGACCGCAGCAGCGAGTGGCCTCTCTGCCTGCTCCCCACCCTGGTCATCACCACCCAACTCACCTGAGTAGCCATCTGGGTCTCAGAAAAGGGCCTCAGGTGTTGAATTCTATGTTCAGGGAGAAAAGGGCAGACTGGCAATAAACCTCTGTGGTGTCTTTGCACTCAGATCTGCCTTTCGCTTTTGGTTAATACAGCCAATCTTGTATTCACAGATACCAGTTGAAATGCGTGTGCAGCTGAAATAGGTCAGATAAGGCTTTGCGTGAGATCTGCACCAACAAGATTCTCCGGCTCACAAGGGCTCCATATAAACCAAGTGGGGTGCTCTAAAAATGGCCGCAGTCCTTTGGGCAGCACTGGAGCTCCCTGGCAGCTGATTTCACCCTGAAGGCAAGACATTCTGGAGTCTCTTGGGCCCACAAACTACGGCTGGAAGCTGAAGACAGCAATACAAAAGTATAAAGGTCCAGAAGAATTGGCAGTTGACCTGGCCTTGGTCATTCCTGGAGAGTGTCTCCCCATCTCCTGTTGGAATTAGAATTCCCCACAGGAAATGAGAAGCAGACACCAACCCATTGCCTGAAATAGCTTGTTTCCTGCTGCTGCAATGGGTGGAAGAAGGCTGAACCCACTCAGGGAACCAAGCCAAAAGCCACAGGAAACACAAAGGTCTTTTTCAAATGCTGTTTCCTTTGGAAAGCCAGGGCTGGCAGACAAGGAGCCTGAGGCAATGATCCTGCCCCAAACCAGCCTCTGCTACACCAGACGCTGGGGAGAACTCCCAAGGAAGGTGAAGGTCACTGGGAGGAAAGAGAGCCTTTTCCCCAAGATCCTTTGCATCTGAGGAGGGGAGGAAGAGAAAAGTACGTACAAGGAGAGTGGCTAAGAAAGACTCACCTGGTCTCATGGCTTTGAAGTACACCATGACACATACAATACAATCCTATCTTATACTCATCTAATTCAATCATAAGCAGCTGAAGGCCGCTGGCTGAAATCCCGCAAGTTAAATGCGAGCAAGAGCTCAAAAGCTCTTTTGTACTGGGCCTTCCCAGTGGAAAAAGAGCTTAAAAGCTCTATGCCTGGCTTGGGATCCAAGGCACTCTCTGTGGGCTGAGTCTGGGATGCTCCCCTGAGATAATGATGGCCCCACCAGATCTTGAGAGAGCATCCTGCGGCCTCCAGAGCTGGTACATAGAGTATGTGCATTTCTGCATATACATGGAACCATTGGAACCAAACTCCCATGTAAATTGTGATTGTACTGCATTTGAAAAGGTGATTCATGCTTGTTAAGTTGTGGGCGAACATAGCAGACGACACAGCGATTTCTCCAGAGCAGCTCTTTATTTGTAAGCTGGACAGAACTGAACAGCAAACAGCTCAGCCGGCCTGCTTTTATAGGCAGCCGGCTGTCAACAATGTAGCAACAACAACCCAGGGTTTCCCGCCTAAAATAACTGACGTGGACCTGAGTGAAAACTACATACACAATACTCCTGGTGGCCAGGGTGAGAACTTCAGTACATAACAATGCTGATCCCCCAAGATCTAGAATCACTGGTCTTCAACAGGTGGGCCTGATCTGTGGTGGGTTGTAACAGCACTACTACCTTGTAAATATATGCTAAAAGATTAAGAAATGGGTCCCCCAAATGCATGTTTGGGTTAAAAGTGGGTCTTGAGTCTGAAGAGGTTGAGGATACCTGATCAAGATAACTTCTTAAAGGACATTTTTCAAAATGCTTAGAGAGTTCCATTCTGCAGTCTCTATTTGTTTCTCTCTCTGCATATTTTTGCATACCATACCAAAGTGTTGTACAATAAGACAAAAATAAGACAAAATACCAAACACTATAGACTCAGTAAACTAAGAGGAATACAGTGGTACCTCAGGTTACATACGCTTCAGGTTACATACGCTTCAGGTTACAGACTCCGCTAACCCAGAAATAGTACCTCGGGTTAAGAACTTTGCTTCAGGATAAGAACAGAAATCGTGCTCCGGCGGCGCGGTGGCAGCAGGAGGCCCCATTGGCTAAAGTGGTGCTTCAGGTTAAGAACAGTTTCAGGTTAAGAACGGACCTCCGGAACGAATTAAGTACTTAACCTGAGGTACTGTGGATAACTATTTGTACAATTGTAAAACACATGTTCCACACCTTGACCCAGTCATACTTCAAGTAAAGCTGTCTTATACAAAAATATGGGGCACTATGTGTGGTAAACCTGAGGGTGTCCTGAATACGTAAGTAATAGTCGCACAGCTGCCTTTCCCTCTCTGAGACTTGCCAACACCTTCATAGTGTCCATTAAATTAACCTTCCCAGTGTCACGTAGTTGGCCTCTGTAGGTCACAAGATGCTGGACATGGTGGTCTTTGGCCTGATCCACCTGCAGGAGCTCCTGTGGTGTTCTTCACCCCATAGACATTTCAGAAGATGAAAGCGAAAGCAGACACAAAAACCCTTGTTGGGACCTCACACAGCACTCCACATGCTTTCTCAGAGGCTTGGCCCTGTGCCTTCATCACAGAAGGTTGTGGCCTTTTGACAGATGAGATCCCAAAGCAGAAGGGCAGGATTAGCTGTTCCACTACAAGCATGAGAGCAAACTGGAGCAAACCCTGAGGAGCTCCACCATCTCATGGAAGGAGAGGTTTGCTGGCTCTCTTACTAGGAACGTGTTCCAAAAAGTTATTGAACCTTGCCTCCCCACAGCTCCGCCCCACACTGTGCTTATTGGGACCATCTGCTGAGTGGCTGTGTGGAAATACACCGATGCACCGGCATGCGCGCACACACACTCCTCCATCTGAGCATCTGTGCATTATTCTTTCAGCCTGGCTGCCAGCTGCTCCCCTTCCTCACTGTTGCCTCTCCTCTCACACCTGGCACTTCTAAGCCCAGGCCTAATGAGGAGAGAAATCTAGCAGCAACGTCCTCCAGGCCTAGTGCCCTCCAGCCCCGCGTTGGGCCCGATGAGAGTTGTAGTCTAAAAAACATCTGGAGGGCACAAGGTTGGGGAACACATGGCGCTGCATTATATCAACATTATGTTGTTGTTGTTGTTTAGTCGTTTAGTCGTGTCCGACTCTTCGTGACCCCATGGACCAGAGCACGCCAGGCACCTCTGTCCTCCACTACCTCCCGCAGTTTGGTCAAACTCATGCTGGTAACCTCGAAAATACTATCCAACCATCTCGTCCTCTGTCGCCCCCTTCTCCTTGTGCCCTCCATCTTTCCGAGCATCAGTGTCTTCTCCAGGGAGTCTTCTCTTCTCATGAGGTGGAGTCTCAGCTTCAGGATCTGTCCTTCCAGTGAGCACTCAGGGCTGATTTCCTTAAGAATGGATGCGTTTGATCTTCTTGCAGTCCATGGGACTCTCATTATACCAACTGCATTATACCAACACTGACTTGCAGCAGCTCTTCTGCTCATCCTGTCTTGGGGTGGCCTTATCAATGCTGCATGTTAACCCAGTGGTTTTAGGCCTCATCTGGTTTTTATTTGTTTAATGCTACAGATTCTTAGGTGTGCATCTCATACTTAGAAATAAGCACACACATTAAAATATGCACAATAATTGCTGCAGGAATCTTTCTTTCTGCTGGCGGCAAAAAAGGCACCAGGGCCCTTGTTCTGAAGGTGGCTCTCCCACTGTGATGCAACAAACCAGGCACTTTGCTAGCAGGAGAGGAAAGCAATCAAGAAGAGCTACCCAACATGCTGGGAAAGGAAGGTACCGCCTCCTTCCAAGTGTTGGGCTTCCTGTGCGCAGCAGGGACTACGCTGCAGCCTGGGATGTTTATTCCCTCCTGCCAAGCTCCTATTGTTTACTGTGAGACTAATTGATTGAGGAAGGCCACAGTGTCAGAACTCTGTGAAGGAATGACCAGCTGACAGAGCACATATCTCATCTCTAACAGCAGACCAAGACTGAGAATACTCAAGCAGCCTCTTAGTCTTTCCTGGGGAGGAAGGCAGCTGAAAAAAGTTCTGATCTCTTGGAAATCAACAGAGGAAAAGCAGGCCAACGCAGTCATGTGAGCCCACAGCCCTGGCAGCTTTGGAGAAGCCCCTCTCTCTCAGCTCCCTGTCTGAACTGCAATAGCAACAACTCAAGGCTGGTGCCCTCCAGATGTGCTGGACTGTCTTTCCTGTTAACCATAGCACCCTATGGCCATGCTCCCATCAGCTGAGACTGATCAGATCTGTGGTCCAAAACAACTGGATGGCACTTAGCCGGGGGAAGTCTAACCCGCCCCAACTTTAGACAGGTGGAGTCAACTTTAGACAGAAAAATACTACGTTTGCACCTCTCAGTAGAAGAGGGAACTAAAACCCACATCCTTCCTGTCAAGTGGGGAAATCTTGTATGTGAAAACTGAAAACCTTCATGAAGCATTAGAGGAAGGCAAACATCTGCAGTTTTCAATATCCACCCAGTGAGGCTCTCAAAGTGATTTAATGTTTCCTGAAGCAGGCAAAGTCAGTGCCCACCAGCCGACAGGCACTCACTTCAAACCAGGCAGTCCTTGAAGAGACTGGCAAAGAGCCCTTTGCAAAAAGCCCTGCTCAGCTGATCGGTGGTGCTTCAAAGTACAGGGCTCTCTGCAAACCCAGCTTGTTGCTGTAAAGTCCCAATAATCAGCAGGAGTTCAAAGTGCTCCATCACCTGATGTCACTCTGATGTCAGGAGACTGGCGGGTGGGCAGCTCCACTCACCTTTCAAATCTGGCCTGTGAGGGGTAGAGAAGATAAAGATGTGGCTCACTGGCCACCCTGGGAAAATAACATCAGCTGCCTGTCCTCTGAAGTCTGCAGAACAGTCTGTTGTGCAGCAGGCCCTCCTGGCGCAGAGGGAGAGGCAGAGGGAGACAACTGGCAGGTGCCTGGGGGTGGGGGAGCAGGCACAGCTATGTACATCACTGTCTGTCCTGAAGTCTTAATTTGGCCTGCTGCTCCAGTGTGGCAGAGGATGCCTTTGGCTGTAAGGGCCTGAGCCTGAGTGGGTTCAGGGGGCAGGCACAGGCACGAGGGAGTGGGAAGGCGAGGGAGGGGGGAAAGGAAGAGCAGTGCGGCACGGCTGCGCCCATCTCACTGTGCAGCCCCATGGCACCTGGGGTGGGCTGCTTCTCCCGCCCCCCTTTCCTCCGCCAGTGTTCTATCCAGTTCTTACTTTCAACAAATGAAGGGCTGCCATATTTCAAGAAGTAAAAATCCAGCTCAGAAACCTGTTGAGCCCACACCAAAAAATGCCCCACCCCACATTTTGGAACTATTTTTAAGGAAAACGACACTGCTGACATGGATTGCCATATGTCTGGACATTTTTGACTACACTGCTTCCAACTGCAGTATTATGGGTATGTCTGGGAAATTCTGGACGTATGGCTAACAAATGAGGAGTACAAGAAAGAAGGGTATATTCCTAAAACGACACTTTGAAAGAGCGAAAGTGATGAAAGGAACACAAGGATTTCATTGCTTTGTTCCATCTAGACCCAGTCCAACAGAAACTGTGACTAAGGTGTACTGCTTTAGCAATGAGAGAGAATTTCGACACTGAAGGAGGTACAAAATCTCTGAATATGGCTGAGATAACTGGCTATATGACCTGTGAATATATTAAAGCATTGCGGTTGACCTATGTGCTGTTAGTGGACTGTGAAAGTGAAGAAGCAACCGCGACCTTCTTACACCTTACAGGTCCAGTATCATCATTTGTTTTCCCATCTAGTCGGGATGCACTTAAGGTAGTAATTAATGAGCACACTTTGCCAAAAAAATGTGCAACAAATGCTCTTGAAAAGTGTTTGCCGTAAAATATAAATAATGGAAGGATCAATGTTTTCAGACCCATTTCTCATGTGTAAGTTTTTTTTCCATAATTTTGTTTGCTATGCATTTTGTTGTAATGTTCATGAAGTAAATTACTAAGAAGAATTCTGTCAAAGTGTTAATTCTATAATGCAATAACAAGCTATCAGTCAGATTTGGAACACATTTTAAAAAGAAAATCCTAGCTGTTCAGATACCTTTTAACTGAATAACTTTCTAAAGGAATGCTTGAAGTAATTGATATTATAGTGTGAAGTCTCGTTTATTCTGTTATATTTTACTCCAAGAAGACCAATTTATCCTAAATAGAACCCAATAATGCATAAAATATTTTTAAAATGTGATCCCATGATGAAATTCTGCAGGTAGCTTTTAGAAATATCAAATAATAGTTTTTGGAAATTTTTAATCATATTAATTTTTTTAATTTTAAATCTTGTAACTGAAATTTAAAATTTAAAGTAAGGTCATTGTGTGCCATATCATATTAAAGCCCATGAAGTTCTGAATAGATTGGTGTTTTTAGTTTTGACGTATCTCAATTCTGGGCTGAGCATTTACGGGGTTTTTTAGGTTTTGGCGAGGCCAAATTGTCATTTTTTTAAAATGACAATTTTTATAGCTCAAAAATGGGATGAGATTAAAAAATAAATTTAGATTTAAACTTAGTTTTAATCATTCAACGAGTGTACAGAATATTAAGAAAACTGGATGACATGAGGTAGAAAAGTTGGATCACTTGATATGGAATGACCCCCATGGGAAACCCACAAGAGGATTTGAGCCCAAGGGCAGTTCTCCCCTCCGGTGGTTTCCAGCAACTGGGATTCAGAAGAATCACCACCTCCCACTGTGGCCAGAGGCCATCACCTTCTTCTCCATGAATATGTCTAATTTTGAAGCCATCTCGTCTGGTGGCCCCACTGCCTCCTTCTATCTGTCCTGAATCTTCCAACATTTAGCTTCCTTGGATGTTTACGAGTTCTGGTGTTCTTCGGAAGAGAAAAACTTTTCTTTCTCCACTTTCTCCACGTCCTGCATAATTTTACAAACTTCTATCACGTCGCCTCTTACTCACCTTCCCTCCAAACTAAAAAGCCTCAAAGGCTTCAACCTTTTCTCACAGGGGTGTCGCTCCACACCCTCACACTCCCAATAATTTCGGCTGTCCTTTTCTGAGCCTTTTCCGACCTTGAAATATCCTTTCTGAGGTGAGGCAACCGAGCTGCAATCTTAACCCCCGCCCTTACTTCGGAGTAAGCCCCATTGCATTCAACAGGGCTTCCTTCTGAGTAGAGATGGTTAGAATTGCGCTGTAAGTCCAACCCGCCGCCTCCGCCCCCTACTGGCGCCAGGGCGCAACTACAGTGGTTCCTCGGGTTAAGAACTTAATTGGTTCCGGAGGTCCGTTCTTAACCTGAAAGTGTTCTTAACCTGAAGCACCACTTTAGCTAATGGGGCCTCCCGCTGCTGCTGCCACGCCACCGGAGCACGATTTCTGTTCTCACCCTGAAGCAAAGTTCTTAACCCGAGGTACTATTTCTGGCTTAGCGGAGTCTGTAACCTGAAGCGTCTGTAACCCCAGGTACCACTGTACCTCCAAACGACTCTGTCTGGAAGGGGCAAACAGATTCTTCTCAAGGCAGCAACAGCCGGTCTTGGGTCCGGCGAAGCCACATTCTGGGGCCGCGGAGAGCCCCGCAAACTCCCGGCTGCGCCCAGATTATGAAAGAAGCTCCCGAAAGAGAAGCTGCCCGCAGTGGCGTAGCGAGGGGGGTGCAGGGGGGGCCGGGCGCACCGGGCGCAACATCTGGGGTTAGGGCAAATCCACAGGTTAAGGGGCACAAATCCACGGGTTAGCAGGCGCAAATCCACGGGTTAGGGGGCGCAAATCCACGGGTTAGGGGGCGCAAATCCACAGGTTAGGGGGCACAAATCCACGGGTTAGGGGGCGCAAATCCACAGGTTAGGGGGCACAAATCCACGGGTTAGGGGGCGCAAATCCACGGGTTAGGGGGCGCAAATCCACGGGTTAGGGGGCGCAAATTACTTGCCTTGCCCCGGGTGCTGACAACCCACGCTACGCCACTGGCTGCCCGGCCCCTTCAGAGGCAAGCAGCGTGCGCGGGATTGGAGCCCCCGCACCGAAGCGCCCCACGGCAGCCGTCGCGGGCGCGGACCCAGCCCGCAGCGCCGCTTCCTCGGTGCCCCCGGCGTGGGCTGCCCAGAAGCCGGGAGGGAGGGCTCGCCGCCGCCTTGCCCTCCGCCGGGTTTCCCCCTCGGAGCCGCCGCCGCCGAGACTGCCCCGACGGCTGTGCCGCCCGCCCCCTCGGACTCCTACCATGGCTGGCCCTGCGCGTCGGAGAACTCGGCTGAGTCGCGGCGGCAGGACGGTCGCCCGCTTCTCGTCCGACTGGCGGCCAGCCTTCCTGCCCCCTCGGCCGGCGACGGGGCGGCGCTTCGGGTCGCGGCACGTGGAAGGGGCTCGCTTACTCCGCGCACCGCTTTCGCTTTCCTTGGCCGGGGGGCGGCGCCGGGAAAACGACCCCCGGAGGGGCGCCGCTTCGCAGCCCCAGCCAGTTCCGGGCCGGCCCCTTCGTGGGCGTCCCCTCGCCCAAAGAGGCGCCTGAGTCCTTGGAGGGAGGCGGGGGTGCAGCCCAAGGTCACTGCCCGGGTGGCCCGGCCCGGCCCAAGCCCAGGTCGAGGAGAAGACGGGAGCCCTCCAGACGCCTCCATCGCCGAGTGGCCAGCCAGGTGCCCCGGGGAAGCTGGACCTGAGCGCGACAGCAACACCTGAGCTCCCCAGGTATGCCGGTGGCAAAATATAACCCACCCGGCCAGTAGACACTGGCTAGTAGCCCTTCTCCTCCTCCATGGATTTTTAAAGCTAGTGGCCATGGCTGCAACCTGCTCCTTGTTCCATCGTTTAAGGATAGGCCACCCGGATTTCCTCCTGCCGTCCTGTGTTTTCCAACGTTCAACTAACTACATTGGGTCCCAGTGTTATGAGAGAGGAAGAAAAAGTCATTTGTCTGTTTTCTGTACACCGTGCATAATTGTATATACAGTGGTACTCAGGGACGCGGACTTATAAAAAATATTGGGGGGGCCCGGGAAAGCTCATGAATAATAAATAAGCTCATGAATATGCAAATAAAGTGGCGCCGCCTCCTCGTGAGCGAATAGGGGAGAGCGTGCTGCGCCTATTAATCAGCTCCAAAGGAAATTGGGTGGAGCTTTTGCTCGGGAGGGAGGGCAGGAGGCATGCAGCCCGCCCCTCCCTGTGCATTTTGGGCTGGGGGAGGGGCGGCGATGGCGCTCTGCTGGAGGGGCGCCGGAGATTATTGGGGGGGCGGAGCCCCCCCAAACGAATTTTTGAGGGGGCTCGGGCCCCCTCAAGCCCCATGGAGTCGGCGCCTATGGTGGTACTGCACCTCGGTTTACGAACTTAATCTGTTCCGGAAATCCGTTCTTAAACCAAAGCTGTTCTTTTTTTAAAAAAAATAATATTTATTACCTTTCCAACAATTTAAACACTACAAAAAAAAAGAACAATACAATACAATACAGAAACACTACACAACACCAACACACCAAACTGACAAAACAAAACAAAAACAGTTTAAAACACATCAAACAATTTCAATATCCTATCCTTCATTCACTTATTTCAACGACCTCCTCACACCTCCCTTCTTGTATTCCACTTCTATTAATTGTTTCAGCAATTCCTTTCCATCTTCCTCTGTTTTCTATCCTATAATTATCTTAACACATTCTAACCTTATTTTTTCCTTTAATATTCTATAAATCTATTTATACTTAATTCCTTATAACATTTCTACTAAAGCCATATAACTTCATTCCAACATTCTTCTAACATTCATTAATTTTACAATATTTCTGTAAATAGTCTTTAAACTTTTTCCAGTCTTCTTCCACCGACGCTTCTCCCTGGTCTCGGATTCTGCCAGTCATTTCCGCCAGTTCCATATAGTCCATCAACTTCATCTGCCATTCTTCCCGGGTGGGTAAGTCTTGTGTCTTCCAATGCTTCTAGATCCAACACTTCAGTGTTTTCAAGAAGCAGCCATTCTCTCAGCCAGCAAAAAGCAGCTGATTCATAATAAAGTTTAAGGTCTGGCAGGGCAAATCCACCTCCTTCTTTGGCATCAGTTAATATCAGTTAATAAGGTAAAGTTCCCAAACCGGGACACTGCTTTCAGTTTTGCGGAGTTCATAAACCAAATAGTTCTTAAACAGGGCTGTTCTTAAACCGAGGTACCACTGTACCTCTGTCATGTCCCCTCTCCCTTGCCTTTTCTCTGAAGCCCCAAATGCCACAAGCCTTTCAAATGAGGAAATTGCTCCCTTCCCTTGATCATTTGGGTTGCCTTTTTCTGAACCATTTTCCAGCTCTGCAATGACCAGAAGTGGACACAGTATTCCCAGTGTGGCTGCAACATACCGTAGATTTGTATAAAAGCATTCTGATCATGCCAGCGTTATTTTAATCGTAAAGATCCCTAGCATGGAGTTTACGTTTTCACAGCTGTCACACTCTGAGTCAACATTTTAACGCAGCCTTCAGCCACAATACAAGTATATCTTTCCTGGCCGTCTCAGATCCCATCAAGTGTGTATGGGAAGTTAAGAGTCACTTTATTGCTTGCTTACATTGAATCACATTTGCTATGGTAATATCCGATAATCTGGTCTGGAGAGATCCTTTTGGAGCAACTTGCAAACCTGTTTTGCTTTGACCACCCTAAACAATTTGGTAGCAACAGCAAATATGGCTACTTCAATGCTCATTCCTCATGGGCATAGCGGGGGGGGGGGCGCAGCTGCTAACCAATAACTGACCAATCACATTGCAGATTGCTCGGTTCTGCCCTCACTAACATAAAGCCTACCCCCACCAACATAAATCCTGGCTATGCCCATGTCACCCCTAACTCCAAGTCACTTAGGAACCAGTAAAAAATCACCAGCCCCAATACAACTCATTGGAGAACCCCCACTTTTGAAAAAGAAAGTAGCTTGTGTTGGCTTGAAAAAGGGGTTCTGTCTCCCCTCTCTTTTATGACACATTGAGATCGGAAAGCCTGGTGGAGTTGGTGTGTGTGTGTGTGTGTGTGTGTGGAACAGACATTACTTTTTTAAGGTAAAAATTGAAGTGCCAATACTCTTACTTGATGCAAGCATAAAAGGTGCCAGCACAAAATGGCTGCTATGAGCAGCAAAAGAAAGAGGTGTTAGTACTCTGCTCCAGCATGAGTTGCTGTTGTTGGCATCGGTCTGTCTTGAGAGACAACGGAGGAGTGCGCCCTTGGGGGTGAAGTCAAACTCTGGAGGATTGCAGCACCTGCTGTGGCTGTGGAGACCAATATTGGAGACACATGTTTTATTGCAGCTGGGGCGGATGAAGGCATCCAGTGAGTACTGTCACCAAGAACAAGACCTGGGGACAGGGAAAGGGACAGTGGTGCAGCTTGGTGGCTCCATGCAAATACTGAGGCAACAAACACTTAGATTGGCACCCAGACTCAGAAAGTCGGTTGCTGTTTTAGAGGGTGCCTTTGGGTAAAAGGGGACGCGGGTGACGCTGTGGGTAAAACCTCAGCGCCTAGGGCTTGCCGATCGCATGGTCGGCGGTTCGAATCCCCGCGGTGGGGTGAGCTCCCGTCTTTCGGTCCCAGCTCCTGCCCACCTAGCAGTTCGAAAGCACGTCAAAGTGCAAGTAGATAAATAGGTACCGCTTTCTAGCGGGAAGGTAAACGGCGTTTCCGTGTGCTGCGCTGGTGCCGGCTCGCCAGAGCAGCTTCGTCACGCTGGCCACGTGACCCGGAAGTGTCTCCGGACAGTGCTGGCCCCTGGCCTCTCAAGTGAGATGGGTGCACAACCCTAGAGTCGGACACGACTGGCCTGCACGGGCAGGGGTACCTTTACCTTTACCTTTGGGTAAAAGGCCTTTGGGTAAGAGTCCCACTGTCATTGATAACTAGGAGTAAACGTTCAGACATATACATGTGCACACACTTGCACATAGACAGACACTAATAAACGCTGCCTCGCCTCCTGCCTACGTTGTTTAAGCACAAGCAATTATTTCCAAGCCGTGGTATTTTGGAGATGTTCCTGGATAGCAGGATGGTGGGACAGATTTCCTTGGCAGGTGGTGAGCTTTCCTTTGCTGGAGATACTCAAGCAGAGGCGATCTGACAGGGGCCAGCAAGGTTTACCTCGCTTGGGCCAGTTCACTCCAGCAGAGATCCCTCTGTGGGCCAGATTGCGCATGCACATGAGCGCTCACGCCTGCGATTTCCAGCATCTGTGCAGATGCAATTTCTGGCGTTTGCGCAGACGTGATTTCCAGCACTGAGGAAGTGAGTCCCAACACCGCGCTATGCCAGTTAAGCACAGTGCACAGGGACTCACCAAGCGGGCGGCTCGGTTTGGGGGCAACTTGTGGGCTGGTTAAATGGCCCCCGTGGGCCGCTTGTGGCCCATGGGCCTTAGGTTGCCAACCCCTGGGTGAGAGAGCTATCTGTTAGAGAAGCTGTGGTTGCATCCTGCATTGTGGGTCTTGGACTGAGCAAAAAGTTGGGGTAGATGACCTCCAGCGTCCCACCCATCCCTGTGGTTATAGGAGAGCAGGCAGGTGATACTGCTTTTAGGGATTTCTTTGATTTTACATAGAATGCAGCCTTATCTTGCCTTTGTTCTCCCGTTGTTTACTCTTTAAAGTTGCCCAGTTGAACAGTTGTGGACCACCGGTATGAAATTTACGGCATGTAATGCCTTAAAAGAAAATATTATGAAAATGATTTATAGGTGGTACATGACCCCAGTCAAGCTTGCAAAAATTTACCACTTGTCTGATAACAAATGTTGGAAATGTAAAGAGAATGAAGGCACATTTTTTCACCTTTGGTGGATGTGCCCAAAGATTAAGGCTTTCTGGGAGATGATATATAATGAAATGAAAAAGGTATTTAAATATACCTTCCTGAAGAAACCAGAGGCCTTTCTCTTGGGCATGGTCGGCCAATTGGTGCCAAAGAAGGATAGAACATTCTTTATGTATGCTACAACAGCAGCAAGAATACTCATCGCAAAGTACTGGAAGACACAAGATCTACCCACCTTGGAAGAATGGCAGATGAAGGTGATAGACTATATGGGACTGGCGGAGATGACTGGCAGAATCCGAGACCAGGGAAAAGAGACGGCGGAAGAAGATTGGAAGAAATTTAAGGACTATCTCAAGAAACATTGCAAAATTAATGAATGTTAGAATGATGTTGGTTTAGAAATTAAGTGGTTTTCAGCTGTAATGATTAAGTAAAAAGAAAAGAAAGGTTAAAAATTAAATGAAAATCAAGGGAGAGGATTTGCTGAATCAATAATTAGAAACTGGAATACAGAAAGGGGAGGTATGAGGAGGTCGGGGAAGTAAGTTATAAGAAAATAAGGGATTGAAATTATACTTGTTTTTTTGTTTGTGTTCTGTTTGTATTATTGTTTTTATTTTATATAATTTTTGAAACTTTAATAAATATCTTTTTTTAAAAAAAAGTAAAAAAAAAAAGTTGCCCAGTCTCCTGAGAGGGCAGATACCCAGAGGACCTTCTCGGGTCACCTGCAAGGGACTGATTCTGCATGGGAGCAAGCTAATCTGCGGTCTGTTTCAGTTGTGGTATTCAGCATCCTTTGTCTCCTCCCCCCTGCCCCCGACTTCCCTAAATGGCATGTGGCCAGCCGGGCAACTCAAAGCACACCCTTTCCCGAGGAAGCTTGACTTACGACATTGTACTCCCAAGTGACACAGCCAGTGGAAATTAGGTTGACGGCTATGGAGAGAGTTTTCTCTCCGTGGGGGGGGGGGGAGTATCCTCTCCCAACAGAAGCTTGCCTGACATGCTTTGAGCTGCATATACACCACACATTTAAAGCCCATTTCCCTCCACCGCCATAAAAAAAAGAATCCCAGTTTGTTAAGCATGCTGGGAACTGTAGCTCCGTGAGGGTCAAACTACAGTCCCTGGGATTCTTTTTTGGGTGGGGAATGTGCTTTAAATATAAGCTAGTTTCAACGAAATTTTATTGTTGATTCAAATCAACAATAGAAGCCGCTGCAGTACCTTGTCATGGACTGAAAAGCAAAGAGACATTTAAAAATGGAAAGCGTACTGCTGGTGGCCAACAAAAGAGGTTTAAAGACTGTCTCGAGGCAAATCTTTAAAAAAGTAGAATAAACACCAACAATTGGGAAACACCTGCCTGCAAGCGCTCCAATTGGGGAACAGCCTTTACCAAAGGTGTCATGGGCTTTGAAGACACTCGAACTCAGAACGCAAGGGAGAAATGTGCTAAGAGGAAGGCACCGTGATCAACTTCTTCCCGGAAACCAATGTCCCCACTGTGAAAGTGTAGCAGGAAACCGCACCCCCCATCATTCAGTTTGTACAAACTTCACACACACTCACACTCACACACTACATACGCTACGCTTCTGTTATAAATTCACAGAAAATCAACCATACATTGGATTTGCATTGTTCCACTTTTATTTTACTCTATGAAGGAAGGACTACAAAATGGGGAAGGTTTGATACAGCCCAGCCATAATCCCTTCACCGTCCCAGCACATCCACAGGAGCCCTGCCCAGTTGCTATGCCAACCCTGATGGTCCTAGACAGAAGACCACCAAGGTCACAAAGAACTTGCATATGGGAGTGGATTCAGCATGGACTGAAACAAAGGACAATGATAAGATCTTCCCTCAGGGGGCAGGAAACTGCGACTACCTTTTGTCATCAGAAAATGACTCATGGGGAGGGGGAAAGGAGGAACCAGCCAGGTGACAGGACACTCAGGTTACCACCACAACTCCTCCTCCCTCAACCCCTCCTTTCTGTAATGTATGCATGATGTTTCTGGGGGTGGGCTTGAGCTACAGGAGGGGTTTTTATAAGGTCTGGCACACCATCTTTCTGGGTCTTTCCTCTCTCTTGCAAGTGAGGGGAACACCCTGTTGCAACAGTTCAATAAAGGCCAAGCCTACAGGCTGCTGATTTGCTCCAATTTACTCTGGTTGGTGTCTTTACTTTTTGTCCAAGGGAACCCTCGGATTTTTCCGGTAACAAAAGGACGTGTGAATCCAGAATTGGCCTCCAAAGTTACTTACAGACTCATTGTTAAAACCGTGTTTATGGAAGACAATCTTACTTGGCTACGAGTGATCGCCGAAGAAGAAGAAGAAGAAGAAGAAGAAGAAGAAGAAGGAGGTATCAATGCCACAGTCCTTGTGGATAAGGCTTCCAGGGTTGTTTCCCCTGCCAGCCTTCTATCACACCCCCAGTCTCACTTTCAACACCCCCCCCCCCATGCAGAGCCTCCCACAGTGCAGGCAGCTATATAGTGGCGCAGTATGTTGGGGGCACAGTACTTTCATTAGGCCAGCCAAAATGCCTCAGAGTAGCAAGCCAAGCTTTCAAGTTCCCTAGGACACTTCATCAGGCTGGATGTTAAACAAAGCAGAGAAGGGAGAAGTTGACGGATGGTGAAGCCATGGATGGAGTCGCAGTCTTAAGATGGAATGCAGGAGAAAGGAGCAGACTTATTTTGATTAGGCTCTGCTAGATGCTATGCAGGTTTCAGGTTGCATCTGGCGCTGCTAAGAAACCTGAATTGTTGACCTTTGAAATACGAAATCAGGCTGTTGCTAGGATCTGTCTCCACTTTTTGGTGAAAGACACAACTTCCTTGGTAGCTGGAAAAATTTACACACACACACACACACACACACACACACACACACACTGTCAATTGGTCAATTCAGCTTCCATTGTTTTTCCCTTTCGTGTTAGGGCTTGCCAGCACTGGAGCTAAATGTGGATTCATCCTGGCCTGTCTTCCCTTTAATGCACATTTTGTCACCCTAGGTGCATCCCAGTGTTGTCCTGGACCTTTCCCTGGGAAAACTATGGGGCTTCTGGAGGCATGGATTCTTGGAAAGTCTGAATCAGAAAAACCCTGCATTTAAAGGGCTCACCTGTTGTTTAATGTGGACAATAAGCTTCCTGTGTTTCCATTAATTCTCTGTTGTCCATATGATGTTCTCCTCCCCATCATGGCCTTCCCCACTCCTCTCCTTGTTGGAAAAAGTGGGAAATGTCCTAGCCAACACTGGGATAGACACGGTTTGTTCTGGTGGTGAAAAAGCCTTTGTGTTTCCCACCAAAAACAACCAGGAACCTTGCAACACTTTGAAGACTAAGGGCCTGTCCATACCTTATCTTAATATGGACTGTGGACCCCTATGCTTCCTTTAATTCCCTCTTGTCCATGTGGCGTTCTCTTGCAAGAGATTTTGCAGTCAAACTCAACAATGCATGTCTATGCTCGTTAGGAAATGAAGGAGTACAGAGCTGTAAATTGCGAGAGAAAGCATGGCTCAGTCACACACCCTCACCTTCAGGGAGGGAGGAAGTAAGTAAGTAAGTAAGTAAGTAAGTAAGTAAGGCCAGTTTCCCATTCTTTTCTCTCCCTCTCTTCTCTTTGAATCATCTAACAGAACAGACATTTGAAGCTGGGGCTCCAGACTCATACCATGTATTTGAGACTAACTTCTGTATTTATAACTAAGAATACCTTACCTGTGTTGTTTCTGCTGCAGCACTGAATGATGCATGAGTGAGACCTCTAATTATTGTAAGGCATTTAAACTTACTTGAGGGTTGTAGTCTATTCTCTGTGAGAGGGATAGGCGCAGGGGAGCACAATTGTGAGCACTTAATAATGGAACATTTAAAAGGCTAACAACCTCTATTTCCTGGGCTTTGCGAACGCTGCACATATTCTTGCATTGCAGGGGTTTGGACTAAATGTCCCTTATGGCCCCTTCCAAATGTATAATTCTATAATTCTGTTATTTCTGTTTTAAACTTTGCTGGAGGTTCTTTTGACTAGAGCAGTGTTTTTCAATCTTTTTTGGGCAAAGGCACACTTGTTTCATGAAAAAAATCACGCGGCACACCACCATTAGAAAATGTTAAAAAATTTAACTCTGTGCCTATATTGACTATATATAAAGCAATTATCTTGAATAGGAATCAAATGAACACAAAGAAAGTAGTTTATAATTACTTTATTATGAATTAGTAAGTAAACAGAAATAGGAAAAATTATAAAATACTTTATTTTTAAATCTTTCGAATTTTTCAATTTTTCCCACGGCACACCAGGCAACATCTCGCGGCACACTAGTGTGCCGCGGAACAGTGGTTGAAAAACACTGGACTAGAGAGTGAGTCAAGTTTTAATTGACTCTTTTGACTAGAGAGTGAGTTTTAATTCAGCCAGTCATGTCTTTCTTTCTTTCTTTCTTTCTTTCTTTCTTTCTTTCTTTCTTTCTTTCTTTTTGCAGTGTCTCACACACGTGGGACTTCAGGATTAACTGGTATTGCCCAGTTATTTCCCAGCACCTCCAACTACTGCTATCCCACATTTCTTTCTCCCAAAATCTGGAGATTCCTAATGCGTTTGGTATATCTAAGTCAGATTTTCAAGGTGTAGGGAATATCCCGATTTAGGAAAGAGAAAGTCTGGGAGAGTGGTGGTTGGTGGAGAACGAGGCATGGATGAGGGGGGATTAAACGAGGCACCAAGGGATTTACAATCCACATTAAGCCAAGGTAGGGACAGGCCCTAAAAGATTTATCAACTTTCATGCATCAGATGAAGCATACTGCAGAAAGTTAATGCCGTGATAAACCTGTTCGTCTTTAAGGTGACTCAAGACTTTGTTGCATTTACTTTGCATGTGTGAGAAGATCCTGAGAGTTTCGGTTCCAGTCTCGCACCTGTCCCTGCTTATCTATGGTTGTGAAGCAGAAGATTGGTCCGCCAGGGTTCCACATTCAAACACATACATCACACCTCCCCCCCCGCCCCCGCCGAATGAAACACCACCAAGGATCAGTTTCACTGAGACCAACGTACTGCACAGCAGAAGTTGTTTACTATGCAATTACCCTCTCTAGCAAAACTTTCCACTTCTGGAGCCGAAATGGAAAGTGCCATCGAGGGAACATGAACAGGGAGGAAGACATTTACTTCTCTTCCTAAAAACGTGAAGGCAGTTTCCCGCAGCAACCCACTGGGAACTCAGGCACAGCCAGGCACAGCCCAGTGCCCAGGCTTGTTACAGATGCCAAGGTCAGAGTAGGGCAGCTCTCACTGGATTTGTGAGGGATTTCTGAGTACAGATGCAAAATCAGGCAAGGTGAGATCTTCTGCTTGAGCAGCTGGTGTTCGAAAGGCATACAACAGACAACAGACAAAACAATCTGGCTAACTTTACCCAACAAAGGTTTTTTTAAAAAAGGTAAAGGACCCCTGGACTGTTAAGTCCAGTCAAAGGCGAATATGGGGGTGGGGCGCTCATCTCGCTTTCAGGCCGAGGGAGCTGGCATTTGTCCACGGACAGCTTTCCAGGTTATGTGGCCAGAATGAGTAAACTGCTTCTGGCGTAATGGAACACCGTGGCGGAAGCCAGAGCGCACGGAAACGCCATTTACCTTCCCGCCACAGCGGTACCTCTTTATCTACTTGCACTGGTGTGCTTTCGAACTGCTAGGTAGGCAGGAGCTGGGACAGAGCAACAGGAGCTCACCCCGTTGCGGGGATTCGAACCGGCGTCCTTCCGATCGGCCAGCCCAAGAGGCTCAGTGGTTTAGACCACAGTGCCCCTCACACATGCAAACAAATCTAACTTCTGCCAATTAAACACAACCATGTCCTGCTCCCCCCCAAAGCTACTACCAAGGAAATATAATAAAACAAACAGAAAGATAACCTACCCAAATGACGCTGACATAAAAAACCCACATACTGTACACACTAAGTATAAAAATATAAATTTATTTTTTTATAGAGATATTTATTGAAGTTTCAAAAAAATAAAATAAAATAAAAAGAACCAAAAATACAAACACAGACGACAACAACAAGTATAATTTTGATCCCTTATTTTCTTAATTCCTTACTTTCCTGACCTCCTCATACCTCCCCTTTCTGTATTCCAATTTCTAATTATTTAATTCAGCAAATCCCCCCCAAAATTTCTATTATTTTCAACAATTCTTTTCTTAATAACATAATCATTACAGCTAGAAACCACTTAATTTCTAAACCAACATCGTTCTAGCATTCAATAATTTTACAATGTTTTTTAAGATAGTCCTTAAATTTCTTCCAATCTTCTTCCGCCGTAAAAATATAAATTTACCACTTCCTCCCCCCCCCTCTTTTTCTTCTTATCCAACTTTATTCTGTATACAACACTAATGTCTCACATTATATGTAACTGATATATGGAAAGACTTTACCTGAGAAAAGAGACGATGCACATACTTTTGTAAACAAAGAAAATATTTAATAAAAATTAGTATACAAAAACGGAAATGGCACACAGCATTTCTTCAGACATAGACATTGAACAGCAAACATCAGCAATGAAAATTAGGAGACGTCTTATTTTAAATTGGGCATTCTTTCCTGGAGGGACTTAGGGAAAGGTGGAAGGATGCATTTGAGTCTCCAGTTCACATTCAGCAGTGGGGAGCGGGGAGAGACTTCTGTCAGGCTGATTCCCACAGATACTTGATTGTGTTTGATACAGTGCAAAAAATATTTTCACAGTTTATTGAACTTAATGCCATACTTTGGGAGACACTTTAACTCGCACAGATGGAACATGTCTCAAATGCTTTGCTCTGTCACATGATCTGGCCCTGTCCTAGAGTCACAGTCTTTGGGTCAGAGGTCATCAGCTGCATAAATATGGTTTTGGACACTTCCTTGAGGTTTCCAGATGTCAATGTACTATTGAATTATGTACCAGTCCTTTGGAACCTGGCACAGGGACAATGCAAGTAGCTTCTAAGGATATTCAAGATGGTTAAAGCTATAACGCTTCAATATTGGAAGGGAAGGACAGGTCTACCCCACCCCCACTCTTCTTTAAGATGTGTGCATTTCTAACTTTGGACTTTTTGTTCAGACCGGTATCATTCTTCCACCCATCCAGAACACTGTGGCTTGTGTGTGTGTGTGTCTGTGTGTATGTATGAGAGTCACACAGACAGACAGACAGACAGACAGACAGACAGACAGACAGAGATGGTCCATCAACCTCATCCACAGAAAACAAAACTCTGGCTTTCTCTGGGAATGTTTGCAAATTGAAAAAAATGAAGAAATCTGAGAATGGTCTTTTTTTAATTGGTTGCAATATTATCAGATTAATGACTACTTTTAAAATTCAAAGGTTTCATGGATTGAAGTTCTGACTTTTAAAAGATTCTGCTTGAAGGAAGAGAAAAATGCATTTCAAAAATGTATAAATTGTCAGCTTCGCCTTTGAGCCAGTGCCACCGACCGGGCTCAACCACTTCTGCCCCGACTGGGCCAGGCGAGCTGGGGTAGCACTTCCAGAGACCTTCTTCCGCAGAAACAGGTCTAAGTGCTGTGGACTCACAACTCAGAGCTGTGAGCACTGAACTCACTTCCAGAAGACAGCCATGCACAGCAGAGTATAGCAGAGCATAAATCACTCGGACGACAGTGCTGAAGAATATCTTCTTTTATTCACTAACAGCTACTGTACTATACAAACTATATACAAATGGAGACGCTGGACTGCACTGAGTGTTACAGCTGCTTTCTGCAGCGACCTTATCTACACAGAGATAACACTCAGTCTCCCCTTTGAAGTGAGGCTGGAGCGGAATAAGTACAGTGGTGCCCCGCAAGACGAACGCCTCGCAAAACGAAAAACTCGCAAGACGAAAGAGTTTTCCGTTTTTGAGTCGTTCCGCAAGACGAATTTCCCTATGGGCTTGCTTCGCAAGAAGAAAGCCCATAGGGAAATCTCCGGGGACCTCTTTTAAAATGCTGGCGGTCAGGAGCAAAGACTTTCGCCCACCGCCGGCCTTCAGAAGAGGTCCTGGACCTCTTCTGAAGGCCGACGGGGCAAAAGTCTTTGCTCCCCCCCGCCTGCCTTCCCGGGATAGCGGAGAAGCGCAGCACGTTTCTCCGCTATCCTGACGGCTTTTGAAGGCAGGCGGGGGGGAGCAAAGACTTTCGCCCCCCGCCGGCCTTCAGAAGAGGTCCTGGACCTCTTCTGAAGGCCGGCGGGGGGGGAAAGTCTTTGCTCCCCCCCGCCTGCCTTCCCGGGACAGCGGAGACTTCTCCGCTGTCCCGGGGCGATCTTAAAATGCTGGCGGGTGGCAGCAATGGTTAAATCAGTAATGATACAACGGGCTAAGGATCCAGGACAGACCTTTCAAAATTGTGTGTCGTGACACATTAGTGTGTCGGCTGCAGTGTGTAGCTCCCCACGCTTCTACCAGGGATGGAAATGTTAACCTCTGGTTTGCTTGTAGAACTGAATTACTGTGTCTTGAAAAGTGTGTCACCCACATGAAAAATTTGGAAAGCTCTGATCTAGGCCATAACATAGAAACAAATGTGTAGTAAAGGCTGTGGAAAACAGAGATGAAATTTATGAAAATTATATGAAAATGATGTATAGATGGTGTTTAACACCTAACAAATTGTCTAAAATGTATAAGAAGGTTCCTAATAACTGCTGGAAGTGTAAACAAGTAGCTGGATCTTTTTTTCATATATGGTGGACTTGCAAGAAAGCAAAGGTATTTTGGGATATGATATATGATGAGATAAAAAAGATGTTTAAAGTGATTACACACCAAAACAAACACACACCCTGAAGCTTTTCTTTTAGGGATTGTAGGGACAGAAATTCCAAGAAAGATGATTAAGCTGTTTATACAGGATTTTATAGGATTATATAGCTAACAGCTAGGATGCTCTATGCACAAAAATGGAAAAAAGAAGTAAAGGTAAAGGGACCCCTGACCTTTAGGTCCAGTCGTGGCCGACTCTGGGGTTGCAGCGCTCATCTCGCTTTATTGGCCGAGGGAGCCGGCATAGAGCTTCTGGGTCAAAATGGAAAGAAGAAGTAAAAAGGTAAGGTAAAGGTACCCCTGCCCGTACGGGCCAGTCTTGACAGACTCTAGGGTTGTGCGCTCATCTCACTCAAGAGGCCAGGGGCCAGCGCTGTCCGGAGACACTTCCGGGTCACGTGGCCAGCGTGACAAAGCTGCATCTGGCGAGCCAGAGCAGCACACGGAACGCCGTTTACCTTCCCGCTAGTAAGCGGTCCCTATTTATCTACTTGCACCCGGGGGTGCTTTCGAACTGCTAGGTTGGCAGGCTCTGGGACCGAACAATGGGAGCGCACCCCACCGCGGGGATTCGAACCGCAGACCTTTCGATCGGCAAGCCCTAGGCGCTGAGGCTTTTACCCACAGCGCCACCCGTAGTTACCACCAAATAAGAATGGATAAGTAAAGCATTGGACTATGCGGAATTGGCAAAGCCCCAGAGACGTAGGAAGGTCAGGTGGTACCCGGTGCGGAAAATTTCTTGATTTATATATATTTTTTGCCTGCAAATATGGTTAGCGTTATTTCATATTTTCTTACAAAGGAATGTGGATTCTGAGCCTCTGATAACAAGTAGGTGACTATGGACTACAGGATGGATTGTGTTTTGGCTTGTGTTACTTTATTTATATGTATTGTTTATTTATTTCATAAAATTTATTTTTAAAAAACCTGCAAAGTGGTTAAACGAAACAAAAAACACAAAAACACCACAGCAGTAAAATCAAGAAAAATTAACAATCCTACTTTGAAACATACAAAAGCTAAAATATTAAGATTAAAATTACTTCAGCTTCCTAAGCATCTAGGTATGCTTGCCTAATGAAGAATGCTTTTAGCAGGTGCCCGAAAAGAGTCTAGCAAAGGCACATGCTTTGCTGAAATTTCAGCCTTCACGACATAGGAAAACGGCCAAGTAAACAGCTATTTTCATGGAGGAGGGTCAAGATATTAACTGATATGCATGAAATTTCATATGTAGCTATATAATCCCTAGTGTAGTAAGATAAGACCTTTGGAGCAGGCATGTTCAAAATTTTTTTTTTTTTAATGAACTGCCCTAGTAGGGCAGTAATTGTTCCTTGATAATTTGTCAAACCCCCCTCCCGTTATGGCACATGGGGCGGCCTGCCCCCGCCCCCCCTTTCCTACACCCCTGCAAATCCCATCTCTAGCAATGAGCAGACCACACTCTGTTAAGTAAGATTAAAATGCTTTACTTACTAAATCCAAAGGTCTGGTTCATGTTTTATTCCATACAGTAGCAAGGAGAACACAGGTAAATTACTATTGGGTGCAAAATACAGAATGTAATTTCAAACATGCAGTATGAACTTGGATCAAGTTAAGATATGTCTGTCCTGGTAGATTACAAGAGAGTGAGAGAAAGGGAAAAAAGCAGCTTCACTTTCCCTCTCGGGGAGGTAAGGGAGCATGACCTAGCCAAGTCTACTAACAGACCTCTCTTCATGCACTAACTAGCACAATTATGTTTGACTGCAATTTCCCACAGCTATGTTACTGGTTTGGCGGGGGTGGGTCAGTCTGGATGATGCCCTGAGTCCCCTCCAATTCTTGGGATCCAGCATGCAGTGAGGATTAGAATCTAACAGAGGATTCTAGGTTTGAAATTGCCCAAGAAAGATGTTAAATTATTTTTGTATGCCACAACGGCTGCCCGAATATTACTTGCTAAAAATTGGAAAACACAAGAACTACCAACAGTAGAAGATTGGCAGATGAAGATGATGGATTTTTTGGAGCTAGCTGATCTGACTGGAAGAATCCGCGACCAGAAAGAAGAGGAGTTTCAAGAGGACTGGAGGAAATTTAAGGACTATTTGAATAAATATTGTAATATAAAAAATTAGAAATTACTTGAAAGAAACAAATAGGCCTAGGATTAAACTAAGTTATAATTAAATAAATGGGATTTAGAATATTAAAGAAAGTGAATAAGATGGATCATAACTGGAAATTGTTTTAGTTTAATAATGATATTGGAAAGCTGTTACTTTCAACTACAAGGAATCTCAGAAGGGAGGGACTTGAGGAAGTCAGCCAAGATGTTTAAAAGGTTGGATTTGTAAAGAATTAAGTTTGTTGTTATTGTTTATCTGTTTATTGTTCCTTTTTTCATTCATTGATGCATTTTTCTTTTTTTGTGTGTGTGTTATTCTGCTTTGTGGTTTTTGTTATAATTGTGGAAAATCTAATAATTTTTTTTTAAAAAAGAATCTAACAGAGTATTCTATTGCTGAACCAGTGAGACATGTCCTTAAGTAAAAAGTAAAGGTACCCCTGCCCGTACGGGCCAGTCTTGACAGACTCTAGGGTTGTGCGCCCATCTCACTCAAGAGGCCGGGGGCCAGCGCCGTCCGCAGACACTTCCAGGTCACGTGGCCAGCGTGACATCGCTGCTCTGGCGAGCCAGCGCAGCACACGGAAATGCCATTTACCTTCCCGCTAGTAAACGGTCCCTATTTATCTACTTGCACCCGGGAGTGCTTTCAAACTGCTAGGTTGGCAGGCGCTGGGACCGAACAACGGGAGCACACCCCGCCGCGGGGATTCGAACCGCTGACCTTTCGATCGGCAAGCCCTAGGCGCTGAGGCTTTTACCCACAGCGCCACCCGCGTCCCCTAGCTGGCCACTTAAATGTCCTCATCAGCATCCAAAAAGAATGAGCTACATCTGATTGTGCCCTCCAGGCCAATGGGTGAATCCTTCCTTCCCTCTGTATCACCTAGTTGCTAGCGAAGAGAGCAATAGTGTTTGTAACCTGTGTGGGCTGAGCTGGAAGAAGCTGGGAGCTGGAGAAACAGGGACCTGCTTGCTCTGTGCTGGATCCAAAGCTGTGACTAATGGAGAAGCAAGATCCGTTGGGGTGTAAATCTGCGAGCCCCTCCATCTTACACTCAGGTTGTATATTTGTGTAAATAAAACCATATACGGTATCTAAAGACACCACAGGCTTTGGTGATCTTTATTCCAAGGAAACCAATCCTAGGGAAGCCCCCGGAGGCTATTACCAGTCAGAGATTAGGGTGGCATGTTACAGTTTAGTTCATTGGATCCATTTTTGAACTGCACAGAACTGTATTCATACAGCTTGTGTTTGGGATTCAGTTCAGCTTAACTATTTGTCAGCTGTAGGAGGAGAAAAGTTGGTTACATATGCGGCAGGATGCTTGCCCTATCACTGGGGCCAGAAAAGGCAAGGTTCCTTATTAATGCATTTTTTTTAATTAGACTGAGACCTAATTGCACCTCTTTACATGTCTGACAACCAGTGGCGTAGCGTGGGGGGTGCAGGGGGGCGGCCACACCGGGCACAACATCTGGGGTGGGCGCTCGCACTCGCAGCTCTCTGCCCCTACGAAAATCCACGGGTTAGGGGGCGCAAATTACTTGCCTTGCCCCGGGTGCTGACAACCCACGCTACGCCACTGCTGACAACCGCATGATCATATTGAGAGCTGGGAAATTCCAGTTGCCCAAGATAACTATTTGCTTTATAGTCAAAACTTCCTGCTGCCAATTAATATTGTTTTTAAGCCATGCTCTTTGGTTTTGATGCTGACCCACTGCCCAAACACAATGAATCATCATTTGCTCCCTTTTCATATGTAACAATTCTCTTTTCTTTGCCAAGCCTTGGTACTGTGCCAGACCTTCCATCCCACTTTTAATTTTATTTTTGCCTTTAAAATTTTCAGTCTGTTAGGATTCCACCCCCCCCCCCACTCCCCAATCAGTTCAAAACATTATTCAGAAAGATTGTTCCACGTTCCTCTTCGGAAGCACCACTTTCTGCTTCTCACACGGCTATTAGGGCACAGGAGTTCTGCCAGGGAAAAAACAATGGCATCCCTATTGCCCACAGGGCTTAATAGGTCCTGCACCATTGTGCGGGGGGGGGGGGGCGCAAGAGAAGCCAAGAGTGAGCCTCTCATTGCGTCTCCCTCCACCAAAGCTGGTCTGTGCCATGGTGTCATTTAATCTATTTTTGTTTTAAATAACAGTGTTCAAGCGGTATGATTTGTGGGGAGGGTGTTTGGGGCTGATGGGAGTCGCAGTCACAGTCCAAAACATCTTGAGTACCAGGTTGGTGAAGGCTGTCCTGAGCGTTTTAAAAAGACTTGTGAGCCATGACCACCACATAATGCAGCAGCAAAATTCCATAAATGAATTAAGTGCTGTCAGTCCCAGATCTAGTCAATTTCCCAGAGGTGCAATAATTTCATTTTTATTGCTTCAATTATTTTATCAGAGATTTTGATATAGTAACAGCAATTACAAAGAAAACATTTCAAAATACTAAAAAGAAAAAAGAAAGGGATAGCATTTGGCAGGCCGTGTTTAGCACAATTACTTTAAGAGGTCTTGTCTTGCTTATCTCTGTTGAATCTTCCAGATGCACCAGAAGGATAGTGAGAAAGTATTGAGAAAGATGGAAGAGGACAAAAAAAACCAGATCTCTCACATTCCTCCGATGTTCATTTTGATTGATGTAGCCAATAAAATCAAACCACATGACAAAGGAGGTGTCCCTTTCACTTTCACCTTGTGCCATCCACAGTTACTGAGACAGGTGCTTCAGAAGCCCAAGGCACTATGTAGCCTCATTTTCATTTTCATTTTCTTATGACATTGATATCCCACCTTTCCTCTAAGGGGCTCAAGCTGACATAGTTCTCCAGTGAGTAAGCAGTCCAAGGTCACCCACTGAACTTCAGGACTAAGTGGAGGGTTGAACCCTGCTCTCCCACGTCCCAATCTTACCTCGAAACCACATTTTGTCCTGATTCTGCTCCAAGTCAGTTTCATGAGGTGACCTTGAGGTATGTGAGAGAAAGAAAAACTTATCTTGGATCCACTTTCTTATTTTAATCTACAGCAGTTCTGTGAGGAGGCTGCCCATAGAATCACAGAATTGCAGGGCTAGGAGGGAGCCAAAGGGTCATCCAGCCCAACCCTTTGCAATCACAGCTAAAGAATCCATGACAGATGGTCATCAAATGAAGGCGAGTGCACCACTTTCCCAGGGAGTTTGCTCCACTATCAAACAGTTCTTCCTCATGTCGAAACAAAATTTAAAAAAAAATATTCCTTCCAGTAGCACCTTAGAGACCAGCTAAGCTTGTTATTGGTATGAGCTTTTGTGTGCATGCACACTTCTTAATCTCCTTTCTTATAAGGTATATCCATTGGTTCAGCCCCTCCCCCTGGAGCTACAGAAAACAAGCTCGCTCCATCTCCCATATTCTTCTTAATTTCCCTAGTTTATTGGACTTTATGCCCCTTTTCGTTGCAACACCTAGTGACCCAGAAGTTAAGCCGCACTGACAACAATGTGGTGCTTAACTTTGAGCACCGTACAACGTGCAGAAATAGCCCCCAACCAAAGCACCCTTCTCTCCCCCCAATAGAGCAACCTTCCCCAACCTGGCCGCTCCAGATGTTTTGGACTGTAACTTCCATCAACGCCAGCCATTCAGCCATATGATGCTGGTTCCAATAGGAGTTGCAGTCTTAAACATCTAGAGGTCAGGGTAGTGAAGCCTTATGTCGAGGGATACTCAGTCCAGTGATCTACAAGGTTTCTGAGGCAGTGGACATATCTATGTTCATCATTATTACATGAACATGTGTACATTGTGTTTCTCTCCAAATGTCTTTAGCGCATGTCCTTACCAGCCTCTTCTGCCCAGTCTAAAAGACGAGAACAGAAGAACTCCAGAGCTGGTGCCTCTCAAACCCTGCTTCTTGTTGCCTCGCTCCATAATATCTACACAGATTTCCATCTTTGGCAGAGATCAGACCAGCTGCTCAGAAGCAGGCTGACCCCTCCTCTTGACCTGACAGTTTCGTAACAGCATTCCCAGCAGAAAGTTGTTTCAAGGAAACTGGCTTATGGGAGGCCTGCAAGGGGGACAGGGACTGTGCAAGACAATTTCTGAAGAATCAACAAAGGGGCTTTCCCTAACATAAAATCCTGGATGCCTGGACTTCTAGTGCTAAAGGCAGGGTCAAAACTAGGCTTTATTTCACCCAGGTTAAAGACACAGTTTGGCACCCCTTACAGTTTGCCAACACACACACACACAGGCTGGGAGCCTCAATGGCACCCCTCTAGAGGCGGCACCTGGGGCAGCAAACCTGGCTAGCCCCCCCCCCCCCCGCCGCCGTAGCTGCAGCTCTGCTAAAGGTGCTAAGCATACTTTTCGAAGCATGCAAGCAGCCTCTGTGAAAGTCTTCAGTGGTCAATGGAAGAGCTGTTGGACTTTCTTCATATCTCCCAGTCAGATCCCCAGCAGCATACAAACGTTTTTATCCACACTTAATTCTACTTGTTTCTTTTCAATATTGTGCAAAAATGAAAATGGAATAAGTGTAAGGTACTTGTTGAGTGAACACCTCAAACTTTTTCTGTCCTAGGTCAGAAAGGTTCCTTTCTTTGTACAAAGTGTGCAGGAAGGTTTGAAAGGGTCTGCTATTTATTGTGCATTCATTTATTTGCTGGTGTGGTGGTGGTTAGACAATATTGTGTCAAGCAAGTGTTATCCCATAGTTTCTGGTGCACTTTCCCACCACTTTCCTGAATGCAAAAGTGTGGTTTTAAATGTAAGTGGGTTTGTTTCAAATTGACTTTAATTGTGGAATCTGAATTTGCTAGTTGTAATTGAATCCCATCCCAAAACAGCAGGAATGCCGCCCCCCCCCCCCGCAAGACAAAAAGATTCTAGGACATATGCCTCACTGCCAATTTTAATACCCAGAAGGTGGAAGAACCAACAAGGGGCTCATCTGTCTTGGACCTGGACCTCACCAGTAGGGAAGAACAGATAAATGAAGTGGAAGTACTGGGAAACTTGGGAGGAAGTGATCATGTGCTCCTGGGTTTCAGGAAAAAAAGGGGAAACTGAGTGTAAAAAAGTAAAGGTACCCCTGCCCGTACGGGCCAGTCTTGACAGACTCTAGGGTTGTGCGCCCATCTCACTCAAGAGGCCGGGGGCCAGCGCTGTCCGGAGACACTTCCGGGTCATGTGGCCAGCGTGACATCGCTGCTCTGGCAAGCCAGAGCCGCACACGGAAACGCCGTTTTCCTTCCCGCTAGTAAGCGGTCCCTATTTATCTACTTGCACCCGGGAGTGCTTTCGAACTGCTAGGTTGGCAAGCGCTGGGACCGAACAACGGGAGCGCACCCCGCCGCGGGGATTCGAACCGCCGACCTTTCGATCGGCAAGCCCTAGGTGTTGAGGCTTTTACCCACAGCACCACCCGCGTCCCTGAAACTGAGTGTAACCGGAGACAAACTCTGCACTTTAAAAAGGCCAGTTTCAAAAAGCTGTAGGAGCTACTGGATGTGATCACATGGTCAGAAACACTTAATGAGAAGGAAGTCCAAGAAGGATGGGAGTTTCTAAAAGGAGAAATACTGAATGCCCAAATGCAGGCAATACCAACAAGAAAGAAAAGTGGGAGGCATCTAAGAAGCTTACAGATGAGCTGGGAGTTAAGAAGAACATGTATAAGAAATGGAAGAAAGGGGAAATCACAAAGGAGGAGTATGCACGAGTAGCCAACAGTTGCAGGTTTCAGTAAGGCTTTTGACAAAGTTCCCCATGATATTCTCGTGAGGAGCTGGTAAAATGTGTGTTGGGCAAGGCAACTGTTAGGTGGATTTGTAGCTGGTTGACTGACCGAACCCAAATAGTACTCATTAATGGTTTCTTGTCATCCTGGAAAGAAGTGACAAGTGGGGTGCCGCAGGGTTCTGTCCTGGGCCCGTTGATGTTCATCGTATTTATAAATGACTTGGATGAAGGAATTGAGGGGGTGCTCATCAAATTTGCAGATGACACCAAACTGGGAGGGGTGGTCAATGCTGCAGAAGACGGAATCAGGATTCAAAATGACCTTAACATATTGGAGAACAAGCTCACAAAATGAATTTCTGTAGGGACTAATGTAAGGTTCTGCACTTTGGCAGGAAGAGCCAGGTTCACAAATATAGGATGGGGGTCACCTGGCTTAATAGCAGTTCATGTGAAAAGGATCTAGGGGTCTTGGTGGATCACAAGCTTAACACGAGTCCACAGTGTGATGCAACAGCAAAAAAAAAGAGCTAACATTCTAGGCTGCATCAACAGAAGTCTAGTGTCCAGATCAAGGGAAATAATAGTACCACCTGTATTCTGCCTGGGCCAGGCCACACCTGGAATACTGTGTCAAATTCTGGGCACCACAATTTAAGAAGGATTTTTTAAAATAACATTTTATTAATTTTCCAAAAATAACAACACAAACATCATCAAGAATTTTTTTAACCAAGTCAGGCACAATTTAAGAAGGATGTTGACAAGCTGGAAGGTGTGCAGAGGAGGGCAACCAATGTGGTCTGGAAACTAAGCCTTGTGAGGACCTCTTGAAGGAGCTGGGTATGTTTAGCCTGGAAAAGAGGAGACTGAGAGGAGATATGATGGCCACCTTCAATATCTTAAGGATTGTCACATGGAAGAGGAGACATGCTTGTTCCCTCCTGCTATGGAGGGTAGGACTACAGGCATTGGCTTTAAGTTACAAGAAAGGAGATTCTGACTAAACATTTGGAAAAACTTTCTGGCAGTCGGAGCTGTTCGGTGGTGGAACAGACTTCCATGAGAGGTGATGGACTCTCTTTCCTTGGAAGTTTTAATGCAGGCTTGCAAAAATCTATCATTTGCCCGATAATAAATGCTGGAAATGTAAAGAAACTGAAGGTACATTCTTTCACCTTTGGTGGACGTGCCCAAGAATTAAGGCTTTCTGGGAGATGATATATAATGAAATGAAAAAGGTATTTAAATATACCTTCTTGAAGAAACCAGAGGCCTTTCTCCTGGGCATGGTCGGCCAATTGGTGCCAAAGAAGGATAGAACTTTCTTTATGTATGCCACGACAGCAGCAAGAATACTTATTGCAAAGTATTGGAAGACACAAGATCTACCCACCCTGGAAGAATGGCAGATGAAGGTGATGGACTATATGGAACTGGCAGAAATGACCGGCAGAATCCGAGACCAGGGAGAAGAGTCGGTGGAAGAAGATTGGAAGAAATTTAAAGACTACCTACAGAAATATTGTAAAATTAATGAATGTTAGAATGATGTTGGATAAAAAGTTACAGTATGTGGTTTTTAGCTATTATTAACAGGTAAAAATTTAATGTTACAATATTTTAAGATTAAAGACTAGGATAAACAAAGAGGGAAAGGATTTGCTGAACTAACAAATTGAACTGGAATACAAAAAGGGAGGTGTGAGGAGGTCCAGGAAACAAGCAAATGAAAGATAAGTGATGGAAAGATGGAATTGTTTTTTAACTATTTTTATTTTGTATTTTTCTTTTTTCTTTTTTCATTTTGTAATATTTTGAAAATTTTAATAAATATCTTTTTTTTTTAAAAAAGGAAGTTTTAATGCAGAGGTTGTATAGCTATCTGTCATGGATTCCTTACCTGAAATTCCTACACTGCAGGGGGTTGGACTAGATGACTTTTGGGTCCCTTCCAACTCTAAGATTCTATGACTTTAAGAGCCCAGTCGCACAGAGTCAGTCTCAGCACTGCTGCCTGGCAAATGCCTGTGCCCACAGAACTCCTTCCCATTTAAAAACTTTTTGATATGTTAACAGACCAGCCTTAGAAATGCCAGCAGCACAATCAGGTGCCTTCACTTGCTCCAGCTGCAACAAAACATGTCTCTCCTGCACTGGCGCCACAGCCACTTCATTCCCAAAGGCACACTCCTCTGTTGTTTCCTGAGTCAGACAGATGCCAACAACAGAATAAAGAAACACAATGGGCCAGGTGGGTGGCTGCTGCCCCCACTGACATATTTCCTCATCTCCATCCATAAGGGATAGGAAATCTGAGCACGATGCTAGCAAGGGCTGTGCCTGCCTCAGCCAGACCCTCCCTTTATTATAAAGGTAAAGGTACCCCTGCCCGTACGGGCCAGTCTTGACAGACTCTAGGGTTGTGCGCCCATCTCACTCAAGAGGCCGGGGGCCAGCGCTGTCCGGAGACACTTCCGGGTCACGTGGCCAGTGTGACATCGCTGCTCTGGCGAGCCAGAGCCGCACACGGAAACGCCGTTTACCTTCCCGCTAGTAAGCGGTCCCTATTTATCTACTTGCACCCAGGGGTGCTTTCGAACTGCTAGGTTGGCAGGCACTGGGACCGAACAACGGGAGCGCACCCCGCCGCGGGGATTCAAACCGCCAACCTTTCGATCGGCAAGCCCTAGGCGCTGAGGCTTTTACCCACAGCGCCACCCGCGTCCCTCCCTTTATTATAAGGCTGGGCTATTATATGGGAGTCCCAGGTCGCTAGGTCAAAGGTGCTTTTGGACAATGGCATCTGTCTCCACCTGCCTTCCCCCCAGAGAAGCACTGGCTGCAGGGGGTGGGGGAAGGGGAAGAGGGCATCTTGATTTTGAGGATCCCATTTAAAACTCGTGCTGCCCCTGTGATAGGAATTTTGAGGTCTTAGAAATGACAGGAGAAAAACAACATTCAAATTTCTGTTTTAGACCGCCTTTTTGTGATGTAGGTATGATGTATCTGAGGGGTGGTCTTAGGTTACACCCCTTCTGTGATGTATGTATGATGTTTCTGTAGGGTGGTCTTGATCTAGAGGGTGGCAATTTCAAATGTCTTTATAAAGCCTTGTGCGCCATTGTTCTGGGTTCCTCCTCCCTTCTGTGTGTGGTGAGTGAGGACCCTGTTGCAGCAGATCAATAAAGATCAAGCTTACTAGCTGCTTTGCTTCTCCATATTCTCTGGTTGGCCTCTGTTATCTTCTCCTACCAATAGGGAACCTAACGTAAGGACTCTATATGGGCTCTTGGATACCCCATAAGGGAAAAGGGCAAATTTTGTTTACAACACCCCTATATAAAGTGACACCCTTAGCTACCATGTGAGTGAGTGTGAGTGAGTGAGTGGACTGTTAAAAGGTTGTAATAAAAAGCAATGAAAAGCACAGGCTGACAATTCAATTAGTTTAAATACTCATTTCGTATACTCAGTGATTGTTCCTGGTAACTGGTTCACATAATTGGCCTTAACAAGCCATCTTAGCATTGTAAGTGCACTGCAAATTGGAGTGATGGACACCAATTTGGATAGCTTTAGAAGAGCTGAGGCTCCAAGACTTTGGCCCCCTCATGAGAAGAGAAGACTCCCTGGAAAAGACCCTGATGTTGGGAAAGATGGAGGGCACAAGGAGAAGGGGACGACAGAGGACGAGATGGTTGGATAGTGTCTTTGAAGCTACCAGCATGAGTTTGACCAAACTGCGGGAGGCAGTGGAAGACAGGGGTGCCTGGCGTGCTCTGGTCCAGGGGGTCACGAAGAGTTGGACATGACTGAATGACTAAACAACAACAGAAGAGTCTCCCAGCCATGAGGGCTCTGCTCTGCCTCCATTGCCGAGGCAGCAATGCTTCGGAATACCAGTTGCTGGAAACCACAGGAGGAGAGAGTTGCTCTTGTGCTCAGAGTCTGCTTACTGGCTCGCCATAAGAGACATCTGGTTGGCTGCTGTCTTCTTGTGGGTCAAGAAACCACTGTCTCTATTCAGACCAAAATGACCAGAATCAAATGCACTACTGCTGTCTTAGCAACATCAAAGTGACCTCCCCAGGGTGCAAGCTTGGGCAGTGTGTATGGAGGTCCTGGGTTGCCCAGATTACAGGACCCCATCCTCAGCCCCGCTGATGTGGTCCACAAAGTAATACATTTGGCACCAGATTGGCTGCAGCAGTTGCCAGGAGGAGGCATACAAGACGCCACCCAACTGTCTTAGGGACTCCTCTCGTTTCCAAGCACAATTCAAAGTGTTGGTGCTGACCTTTAAAGCCCTAAATGGCCTCGGTCCAGTATACCTGAAGGAGCGTCTCCACCCCCATCGTTCTATCCAGACACTGAGGTCCAGCGCCGAGGGCCTTCTGGCGGTTCCCTCACTGCGAGAAGCCAAGTTACAGGGAACCAGGCAGAGGGCCTTCTCGGTAGTGGCGCCCGCCCTGTGGAATGCCCTCCCACCAGATGTCAAAGAGAACAACAACTACCAGACTTTTAGAAGACATCTGAAGGCAGCCCTGTTTAGGGAAGCTTTTAATGTTTGATGTATCACAGTATTTTAATATTCTTTTGGAAGCCGCCCAGAGTGGCTGGGGAAGCCCAGCCAGATGGGCGGGGTATAAATAATAAATTATTATTATTATCTGCCCCTCCCGTCTCTTGTTGTAAATAAAAAATATGCTCTTTTCCCTTATGGGGTATCCAAGAGCCCATATAGAGTCCTTACATAGGTTCCCTATTGGTAGGAGAAAATAACAGAGGCCAACCAGAGAATATTGAGAAGCAAAGCAGCTAGTAAGCTTGATCTTTATTGATCTGTTGCAACAGGGTGCTCCCCTCACACGCAGGAAAGGAGGAGGACCCACAAAAATGCTGTGCAAGGGCTTATAAAGACTTTTGAAATTCCCATTCTCTAGATCAAAACCACCCCCAGAAACATTATGCATACATCACAGAAGGGGTGTAACCTAAAACCACCCCTCAGATACATCCCACCTACATCACAGAAATTTAAATGTTGTTTTTCTCCTGTCACAGTTTATCTCCTGTCTGGCAAGTTACTTGATTGGATTGCCTGGGGAGCCTGGCCAGTCTTTTGTAGTGGTAAAATACTTATTTCCTGGGTCAGGTCACAGGCTCACACCCTATTCATATCTTAAATGTGTCCTTAAGACAGGATTTGTGAGGAAAGAGGAAAGAGACTGTTATGTACTGAAGTTCTCACCCTGGGCCAGCGGGGGGATACTGTAGATAGTTTTCACTCAGGTCCACGTCAGTTATTTTAGGCAGGAAACCCTGGGTTGTTGTTGCTACAATGTTGATAGCTGGCTGCCTATAAAAGCAGGCCGGCTGACCTGTTTGCTGTTCAGTTTTCTGTTCAGCTTACAAAATGAAGAGCTGCTTTGGAGAAATCGCTGTGTCGTCTGCCATGTCTACCCACTATTTAACAGAGACAATGGGGAGACTTTTCCAGTTTGACCTTGCAGAGAAAACATTTGGTCAGTTTAGGAATCAAAATGGTTCCAGGTTGGTCTTCCTGTGCTGACCTACGTATGTGCGGTTATGAACATTGCCATATATCTAAGACCATAAAACTCCTATCACACTCTGCATGTACAGAAACTGCTCCATCCACCAACAGCCTCTCTTTACATGTAGGAGAAGTTCCTTAGTCACAGAAGGTTTGAGACCCATCATCTGCCCCCACCTGGTTCAGCTGGCCAGTCAAAGCTATTTCTGGGGTGTGACCACTGCCGCACGCTGGCAGCTTCTAGGAGCCACAGGTGATAACTGAATGCGGGGTGTGGACAAACTACCCCAGAAGCAGCCCATGTGTCCCTCACCACAGTGAAGGGACAGGATACCCAAATCCTGTCTGTGAAATCACCCCAGGCTTCAATAATTCACACCAAGCCTCAAAACTGTCCAAAACTCCTTTTGTCTTCTAAAAATCCAAAACAGCTTTTCTCTGCTCTCCTCTGGTCTATCACAAGATGCTGTGCATAGGCAAAATGTTACTTTTAAAGGCTAATGAATAGGCTCTGTTCATAGCAGGCCTGAGAAACTGAACCTTATCTCATTCGGCTGCAACATCTTGGACATGCTGAACTACCAGGGCTCCTCGACCCACCCCCTCGGCTTCTCATTCCCCCTTTCCTGGGAAGGGTGCCAAGAGTCCCAAGACAGCTTTCTGTTCATGCTCTCTGTTCATGCTCAGGGGAACACATCATGGGGCAGGACTCCTGAGGGAGGAGAAAGGAGGAGGGAACTGGAATGGGTATATATAAACCCTGTGCACATGACTGTGAACCCATGCATGCTTTTGTGGACTATCACACTTGCTCCTTCTACCAGTTCGTGGGTGGTAGAAATAAAAGCTTTTTCTCCGAAACTATTCCTTGAGTGTCTGTTGACTCCCACTTCCCTTTCCCAGGGGCAATATTTTTCCCACCCGAGGGCAAAGCCTCATAAGGCTACAACAGGTACTACTGCTCCCCTAACATCCTGACAATTAGCTGCTTTTCTTTTAGGAGAAAGAACCTCCCTCTCAATATCTTGAGGAGCTGCAGATGGTTTTTTTAAAGGAAGGTTAGCATTGCAAACACTGAAACCCAGAGTTTAGCAGCAGCGTGGTGTGGCTTTCAGGACAGGCAGGTTCCGATCCACCCACTTGACCCATTTTCTCACTTGGTTAAGCAGGTTGCAGCTATGCACCAAAAACTGGTTAGGGTGGAGGTTAGCTAGTCAAAAAGACATACATGGAGGCCCAAGTGCACCTTTTCAATGGAAGGTACATTAATACTTGCAAGACACGTTCCCCTTCTTTGCAGGTTTGGGGAGATCCACAAGGCTTGCATTGAAGTACATCAGCCTGCTCCCCAGTGACTTTGCGGAAGGGGGTGGGATCCAGTTAACGTCTAATTCTGTCTTCTAGCAGAGTACAGCCTTCCCTGACAATCCACACCTTGCCAAGCTCTCTGGCAGAGAAGAGCATTTCCCAACTCTGAAACCTCAGATTCTTTAACTGGATAATTTCAAGGGCTAAGCCAGCAATCTTTTGTACACAGAGAGAATCTGCAACTGAGATAAAGGCTGAATCTGTCAGAAGTAAATCAGCATGGTCCTAAACAGATTGACTCAGGAGTGAGCAGGCCTGCTTTGGACCACAGACAACCATTAAGCCAAAGCAAACACAAGTTGTTTACAAGTTGGGCAAGACCCCACTCCCTGCTTATTTCTCAATTGCACATGACCCACCCAGTTTTCATTAGGCAGTGTGTGTGTGTGGGGGGGGGGGGATCTTCAAAGCAACCAGGAAAGGCAAAACAAAATCTAGTACTTTTCTTTAAAAGGAAAGAATGCCCTAACCAAAGCCAAACCTCAGTCTGTGTTCTACTTTACCAAAAAGGTTTTACAGTCAGAAGACTTAAGATGCAAGTGTAAGTTCACAGCTTTGCAAACAAGAATTTCCCCCCTTTAAATCTTTCATTCGCAATGTGATGTTCTTCAGATGTTTTGGAATAAAACTCCCATTGGTTCCAGCCAGCACCTTGCAGAAGGCTGCTTTAGATAACATGGTTTCAAACCATGGTCCTCCCAAGTGGTTTTCTTTTTAATAGAAAAAAAGGTGTCGGTGCTCAGCATGAAGTTGTTACAGTTAAGTGCTGTACTTCCACTGGCCTCCCCCTACGAAAACCCATTTCAAATTTTGATTTCTAAAACACCCACATTTAAAAAAAACCCCAACATTATGACGTTTTTCATTGGCAGTTCAGTTTAAGCAAGCTATTGACACAAACACAAAACATTATTCACTCCTGCCTAGAATGTTAACACAGAAACACTTTCATTTAGTACCGGTACTTTAAACCATCCTCACAATGTTTTTTTCAGAAACCATTTCCTTGGAGTTTTCATTCTTACCAGCAGGGGGCACTGCTGTCCTTTTAAGTTACAGATAGGTAGCCGTGTTGATCTGCCATAGTCAAAACAAATTTTTCCCCCCTTCCAGTAGCACCTTAAAGACCAACTAAGTTAGTTCTTGGTATGAGCTTTCGTGTGCATGCACACCAAGAACTAACTTAGTTGGTCTTTAAGGTGCTACTGGAAGGAATTTTTTTTTTGTTCTGTCCTTTTAAGTTAGCCAATGCTGGAATTTGTTCCCCAAACCATTATCCTTTCGTATTACATTTGAGATGTTTTCAAATTCTGCATTTAAAAAACAAGCCCCTGAATGCCTAGCATGCTCAACATCGCAATTTGATGGGAAAACATACCGGTAAGTGTTGTAAGAAAAATATAGCTCCCTTTCCCTTACAGGATATCCAAGACCCCATATAAAGTCCTTACAAAGGTTTCTTATCGGTAGGAGAAAATAACAGAGGCCAACCAGAAAATATTAAGAAGCAAAGCGGCTAGTAAGCCTGATCTTTATTAACTGTTGCAACAGGGTCCCCCACTGCCCCCCCCCACAGGGAAGGAAGAACCCAGAACATTGCTGTGCAAGCTCCTATATAGACTTTTGAAATTGCCTCCCCTGTAGCTCAAGACCACCCATCAAAACATCATACATACATCACAGAAAGAGGTGGTCCCCAGCCCAGCAGAAATTGGAGAGTGTTGCTTCAGTCCTGTCAGCCAGGATACCTGATAATACCTTATTTGATTGCTTTTTCTGGGTAGCCTGGCCATTCCTTTGAGATGGTAAATAGTTCCTTAATCTTTTACACATATCGATAGTGTGCTCAGCTTAACAGATACTTGCCAGACTGTATTTACAGGGAGGTGTAAGCCCCTACAGTCCAAAGACAACTAGAAAGCTTTCCCCATTTCCTTCCTCCTTGCAGAGAAATATTTGTTTTTTTAAATAATATTTTTATTAATTTTCATCACGAAAAATAGATATACATTACAACTTAATAATTTTTTTCATTTTTGGACTTCCATCAGCCTTTCTGACAATCATCCGAATTAATCTTTTTAATTACACATTTCCTAAATTTCTATTGCCTTTTAACCTACCCTTCCACCCGTTTTTCTTTCTTACAATATTTCTTGAGTTTTTACAGAGCTTCTTTAAATGCCACTAACGTTATTTCATTATCACTTATACATCCCCAGTACTCCTCTAGTTTTCCCCAGTCCTCGATAAACTTTTGATCTCGTAGGTATCTGATCTTCCCTGTCATTTTATCAAGCTCTGCATAGTCCATCAGCTTCATTCTCCATTCCATAGGTACTTGTTCCTGTTTCCATCTCTGGGCCAGTAATATTCTTGCCGTTGTTACTGCATACTGGAAAAGTTTACAATCCTTTCTATTTATTTCAATTCCTTGCAGAGAAATATTTGAGGTCAATTTGGGAGAGTCAAAATGGCTCAGGATTGTTCTCCCGTACTATTTCAGGCACATGGTTTATATATGCACCATATTTTTCGCTCTATAAGACCATAAGACGCACCTAGTTTTTAGAGGAGGAAAACAAGAAAAGCTTGGCACGGCTCTTTAAAGATAGAGCGGTTCTTGCTGGCTTTTCCGGGAGGTGGGAGAAGGGACTGATGGGCTGCCCTCCATCTCTTCTCCCACCACCTGGAAAAGTCAGAGCAAGCTGCGCAGCTATCTCCGAAGCCAGCACAGCAAGGGGAGAGCTGTGCGCCTCTAGTTGTGCTGGCTTCTCAGCAAAGCAGGATGAGGGACGGAAGGGAGCACAGCTCTTGCTCTTGCTGTGCTGGCTTCAGAGATAGCTGTGCAGCGCCTCTTCAGTGAAGCGGGAGGAGGAACGGAAGGGGCTCTGTGTAAGGGCTCCCTTCTGTTCCTCCTCCTGTTTTGCTGGGAAGCCAGCAGAACAAGAGGCGCTGCGCAGCTCTTGCTCTTCTGGCTTCAGCAAGAGCTGTGCAGCCTGCATTCGCTCCATAAGACGCACACACATTTCCCCTTACTTTTTAGGAGGAAAAAAGTGTGTCTTATGGAGCGAAAAATACGGTATGTGTTTGCCTTGTACATTTATGAGCATTTATTTTATATATATATGTGACCTTAGAATTCCTATAGGTAAAGGTAAAGGTACCCCTGCCCGTACGGGCCAGTCTTGACAGACTCTAGGGTTGTGCGCCCATCTCACTCAAGAGGCTGGGGGCCAGCGCTGTCCGGAGACACTTCCGGGTCACGTGGCCAGCGTGACGAAGCTGCTCTGGCGAGCCAGCGCAGCACACGGAAACGCCGTTTACCTTCCCGCTAGTAAGCGGTCCCTATTTATCTACTTGCACCCGGGGGTGCTTTCGAACTGCTAGGTTGGCAGGCGCTGGGACCGAACAACGGGAGTGCACCCCGCCGTGGGGATTCGAACCGCCAACCTTTTGATCGGCAAGCCCTAGGCGCTGAGGCTTTTACCCACAGCGCCACCCGCGTCCCCTAGAATTCCTATAGCAATAAGTAAACCCAAAGGTGAGTGCACATACATGAGAGACACAGATACAATTGCCACACGCAGGACCCATTCCAGTTTGGACACAAGGCGGAATTCGCTGACGTTTGGCATGGTGTGTGTGTTTATTGATTGATTTAAACAATTTATATATCGCTTAACTAAAATAGTCTCTAAGCCTCTGGGCCTGCCCCCCTCCCCTGAACAAGCCCAATGAAGTGTTCTGCAGTAGACAAAAGCTAGCACACTATTTTGTAAAATCTGTCATGTAATCAGTGCTTTTTGGGGGGGGGGTTACTCAATGATGGGGCGCAGGGGGCGCTGTGGGTAAAAGCCTCAGCGCCTAGGGCTTGCCGATCGAAAGGTCGGCGGTTCGAATCCCCGCGGCGGGGTGCGCTCCCGTTGTTCTGTCCCAGCGCCTGCCAACCTAGCAGTTCGAAAGCACCTCTGGGTGCAAGTAGATAAATAGGGACTGCTTACTAGCGGGAATGTAAACGGCGTTTCCGTGTGCGGCTCTGGCTCGCCAGAGCAGCGATGTCACGCTGGCCACGTGACCCGGAAGTGTCTCCAGACAGCGCTGGCCCCTGGCCTCTTGAGTGAGATGGGCGCACAACCCTAGAGTCTGTCAAGACTGGCCCGTACGGGCAGGGGTACCTTTACCTTTTTACTCAATGATACACAGTACTGGCACCTATGATTTCAAATGTTAAAAGCGTGGCACTTACTGTAACAACTTCATGGAGAGTACCGGCACCCTTTTTCAAAAAGAAAAAGAAAAAGAAAAAGTACTGGCCCTAATACAGATTTTGGGATCTGAGAGGCGTGTGGTGTAGAGGTTAGAGCAGTGTTTCTTGATCTTGGGCCACCAGCTCTTGTTTGACTACAACTCCCATCATCCCTGGCCACTGGTCCTGCTAGCTAGGGATGACAGGAGTTGTAGTCAAACAACAGCTGGGGACCCAAGATCCAGAAACACTGGGTTAGTGTGTTGGACTAAGACCTAGGAGACCAGTGTTCAAATCTCCAAAATGGAGAAAAGTCCTCCACAACGATGTGAGAGACTGATGAAGTCATACAGAAAACAAGAACCTTAAGTTATTGCTGCTAAAGGTGGTTCTACAAGCTGCTGAATCATAAGGCGTGCTTGGTTTTTCACACATGGCTTCTCTATTTTGGATTTATTTCTGTCAAATCATGACGTGGTGTAGTATGTCATTTGTTGTTGTTCATCAGAGGTTGTCTATACCTAAGACCTGCTAAGGAACAGCTTGTTGTTATTACACTGACATATGTAAAACCACAGAATTCAAAGAGGGTGTACTTTCCTTTTCCCATGACACACACAAAAATTACACACACACACATTTTTTTTTCTTACAGGCCTACACAGCTTCCTCTCCTTTTCTGTCAGACCCAAGGTCCATCCCACAGTGCTATGAAATGAGTCACAGAGGGAAGCTTCTTCTAAACGGATTTCTGTATTAGCCAATTACTTATAAATACATTTATTACAGTAAGCAAATCTGTGTATGCAGGGAGAAACAACGAAAACAAAACCATCAGCTACAGCGGAGACCCTGCAAAGATCCAAGGAACTTGATCAGGAAAGGCAGAAGCCTACAGGCCACAGTCAGGCAGAAGGCCTGGAGGGAGGGCCAGGGCAGGCAGAGGAACAGGGGCAGAGAGGCAGGTCCCCATGCTCTGCCATTCAGGGTGGCACACCCCAGGAGAAAGGCCTGTCTCAGAATCAAGCTCTAAGGCAGCCTGGGCCACCCGGGCATTCTCCAGATGTTTTGGACCACAAACCCGTACCAGCCCCAGTAGCGATGGGAGTTGTAACCTAAAACACCTGGAGGGTACTTGACTGGCAAAGGCTGTCAAAGGGAACTAAATACACAACAGTGAATGAAGCAGAAACTTAGAGCACCTTTAAAAAACAAACAAACCTGCCTCATAGTTTTGGGGTTTTTTAAAAGCCACTTATGGACAAACGTCTCCTCTCCAAAGTGTTCACAGGAGACTTGGATGCCTGGACAAGTCACAATGCCCACCCCTGCTTTTAAAGGGGAATACAGGCATTTCCCCACCCCAAACATTAATTACTAAGAAAATCTCTATACAAGGAGCATCCCCCATAGGGCTTCTGGGGCTCCCCAAACCCATTCTGGCCAACAGGGAACGCTGATCCCTTCCCCCAAGCAACGTTCGTCAACACTGTCACCTAATGGAGATGGGAGTGACCCAACCAGGTCCCTCAAGGAGGCTGTTTGGGAAGGAGCAGCTAAAGGCACATTGGGAATCAGAACCCTCCAGGGAGAGAGGAAGGGAATCTTAGCAGCTGCCAAGCACAGATAACAGGAGTTGCATCTCAAACAGTTGTTGGCACCAGTATCTGCAGGCTGGAGTGGGGGGTCAGCGAGTCCCAGGTGAATTTGGAAACGTAGGGAGTGTGGAAACGGAGCTCTTAAGGTCTGGTGGCAGAGATTCTTATTGCCCTGAGGCTAAAGAGAGAAGGAGCTGGTGAAGAAGGAAAGGGCAGTCTAGGGAGGGGAGTGTGTCTGTGTGTTCTGAAGGAGCAGTCAAGGACCCTGATGGCTGTGCTCAGCCAAGGGCCTTGTGGTTCCGATAGTAATTTTGAGGACTAAGAGAAGCAGGGGCAGACAGGAGCCAGGGTTGGAGTGAGCCGAGAAGATCCAATGCCAGGAGGAAGAGAGTTAGGTTGGGATGACACCCGTGGCAAAGAGAATGATCAAGATCAGGATGATGGCCACAATGACGCAGATGATGATGATCATCTTGGCATTCTTCCACCAGTACTTGCGTGCCACCTTCTGTGAGGTTGTCTTGAAGTGTTCCGACTACAATGGAGAGAGAGAGAGAACTGTGAACACAGGAGGAGAGAGACCCCCCTCAACCACACACCAACCCATGTGGGACGGGAAAGGTCTCCTCACAAAAAACAAACAAGAATTAAGAACGTGAGATGAGTCCTGCTGGATCAGGCCATGGTCCATCTAGTGCAGCATCCTTCTCACAGTGGCCAATTAGGTGCCTGTGGGAAACCTGCTAGCAGCACTCTCCAGGTGCCAGTTACAGCGCTATGAGAGACGGAGGACAACCTTCCTCCATGCCAGCATCATTTATACAATTCTATCGTGTCACCGTTTCGCTCAACTTAGAAGTCCCAAACACTGCAACCTTTTCCCCCAGGGGAGTTGCTCCATTCCCTTTATCAGTTGCTTGCCTTTTCCTGGAGCTTTTCCAACTCCGCAAAACCCTTTTTTGAGGAAAGGCAGCCGGAAGTGAACATAGTATTCCAAATGCAGTTGCACAACAGATTTGTGTAACTGCATCAAGTTACCAGCAGTTTTATTTTCAGTTCCTTTCCTAATTTCTCTAGCATGGTACTGGGGTCCCAATATAGGTCAAACCCAGCAGTTACAAATTTGGCACAGAAATGGGACTGGCAGCCAAGCTATAATCATTGTGATGTGTTCAGAACGCCTAGTCCCAGTTATTAAACTGGCCACCTCGCTGCGGTTTCCAGTCATCAAAGGCAGCCCAACACACAATGCATGGCAGTAATCTATCTGCTGTTTGCATCTTCTGCAGCTCTGTCAGGCCATCGATAGCAGCCATTCCATCAGGCTGCTGCAAGAGAGATGGAACTGCAGGGCCTCTCCATCAGCTCTGCTTGGCTCTGCTCCAAATTCTTTTCATTCCTGCTGCTCAAGACCTCCAAAACTAAGGATTAGTGCTTGTTTTCCCCTCCCCTCGACCTATTTCCTTTTGGGTTGTAAGCCTGAGGCAATCTTCTCGTTTATATTTGTAAGCTGAGCTTGAGAGCACTTTTTGTGTGTGTTGAAAACCGGGATAAAAATGCCAATAAAATAATAATTAGCAAGTGTGTCTCTGTGTTGAAAGTGTCTCTGGAATTCTGTAAATATTTTATAGTTAATATTTTTATTCTGCTGTTGTGTTACCCATCCTGGGAGCATTTGTTGAAGGGCTGGATAATAAATTGAAATAATTAATAATAATAATAATAATAATAATAATAATAATAATAATAATAATAATAACGGCAGCTCATGGCACCCTGTTTTGATCAGGTACCCCCAATTAAGGCTGCTGAGCAACTTTCCAGCCACCAAACCCAGGTGACAGATTCAAAAGTCAGCTAAAACCTTGCACATTCCTGTGCGCTAGTCTTAGGTGGTACGGCCAACTGCTCCGCCTCATTCCAGGAAACAGCTTAGCAAGTTGTAAATACCAAAGGTAGAATAAAGGGCAGAGGGTGGTTTGGGCCTTCCTGGGCTGCTCAGGGATTAATCAGCCACACTACAAACAGCTCCACCCTGTCCACTATGCTTCTTAGACACAGGACCTCTGGTGCGCTGCCTGAAAGGAGCTGGGCCTTGTGCCTCGCCCACCCTCTGCCTCAGCACCCACAGGCTGGTCACACAGACCAAATTGTGCCAGATTCTGACTTTTGAGTCAGAGGAGATCTCAGTTTAGAAGAGCCCAAATTGGCAATGATAAAAGGACAACTGCGATCAGCTGTGTACCATGGAGAAAACCTGCATGTTATTTTCAGAGCAGCTGGGAAGAAAATGTGCTGGGTGCAAGTCCCTCTCTGCGGTAAGGAGGGATTTTAAACCCCGTCCCAACAGGACAGGCGTGCAGGCTACTTGTAGGGAAAATCACACTTGAAAGCCAAAGGAGCTAAACATTTCGCCCGCTCTGAATTCTGAGCAGTGGTTGGGCTGAGGCACTGTTATCAGTGGATAAGGAGGAGGAGTTTTAATTTGCAGCAGAAACACTGTGAAGGCAAAGAATGCCTCCGTTGGCTGTACAGTGGGCTACAAACACACGTCTAAATACACCTATAGAGTTAGAACATGCTTGCCACTTGCAACATCCTTGAACTTGTGTGGAAAACCAGAGGATCATACCAGGTCACACCTTATGGTTCTGATGGCACTCTTGCCAGAGCCCCAGCAATGCTGAAAAAGCCCCTGCTCTATCCATGAGCAACTTCCCCTTCGAGCTGAAGCTCTCAAGCTCAGAGCAAGTTTGCTGAGGGCAGGGGGTCTGCACCCTCCAGATGCCTCCTCCCATCATCCTGAGGCAGCATGGCCAATGGTCAGGGATTATGGGAGCTGTAGTTCAGCAAAACTTAGACAGCCACAGGTTCCCTGTCCTTAGGCCTAGGTCTGTGTTTCTAACTGGAAAACATCTTTCCTTCCAATGGAAACTTGCAGATGTGGCACAAGCAGAGATAACCAGATGTACAAATGTAAGATGGGGGACACCAGGCTGGCACATGTGAAAGGGATCTAGGGGTCTTAGTAGACCACAAGCCTAACGTGAGTCTGCCCAGGAATGGAAGAGTACCACTTTACTCTGTCTTGGTCAGATCTCACTTGGAGTTTTGTGTCCTGTTCTTGACAGAAGTTTAAGAATTGTATTGACAAGCTGAAACATGTGCAGAGGGAGTGACCAAGAGGATCAAGGGTCTTGAAATCAAACCTTATGAGGAACAGTTAAGGTAGCTGGGTATCTCTAGCCTGGAGAAGAGAACATTGAATCGAATCATAACATTGTGGCATTGGAAGCGACCAAGAGTCCAACCCCACAATAACCAGGAATAGCCATCTTCAAATATTTAAGGGGCTGTCCCATGTTAGATGGGACTGGTGCAGAATGAAGGACCAAGACCAGTGGACCCAAATTACAAGAAAGGAGATTCTAACTAAACATTAGGAATAACTTTCTCTCTCTTTTTTTTATTAGATAGAATACGCGATGTTATAACTATATGATACTTACCGAAGAGACGGAGGTGGATGGATAAATGTATAATGAGTGTATGTATTCTATGTGTATATATAATAATGAAAATCAATAAAAACTGAATAGGAATAACTTTCTCACGGTAAGAGCTGCCTGACAGTGAACAGACTCCCTCGGAAGATGGTGGACTCTCCTTCACTGGTTTTGAAACGGAGACTGGATGGCCATCTGTCAGAGATTCTTTAACTGTGATTTCTGCATTGCAGGGGATTGATCTAGATGACCCTTGGGATTCTAGGAACTACCATCACTTTCCCCAATGCTTGCTTGGGGACTCTGCTCTTCTCTACCAAGTCACTAGGCAAGTCCCCTCACTCTTCAATGAAAGGAGCTTGGTGGCCTCCCGTGAAAACCTCACCCCCTTCAACTCTGCTCAGAGCACAAGTCTCAGAACCTACCGTCGCTTCCAGGTCCTCCGTCTTGTTGCGCAGGTGGTCCAGGTTCTCTCCCCTTGCCAGCATACGCTCCACGTTCTGCGTCATGATGTTCTTGACGCCCTCCACCTCACTCTGGAGGTTCTTCACCTTGTCGCTTGCCATCCCAGGGGCGCTTCCACCCTCCTGGAGGGAAGAGAAGGAAGGAAGGGGGCTTAGGATGGAAGACCTGGGTCAGCCACGGATGTTGGCAACCGGAAGAAGGAAATCCAAATGGAGCTCCCAGCGTCCCACACACCAACAAATATGGGACGGGGAAGGTCTTCTGCACAACCCTCACAAAACATAAACAAGAATGCACTTGAGAAACCCACAAGGAGGACCCAAGCACAAGAGCAACTCTCCCTTCCTGTGGCTTCCAGCAACTGGTCTTCAGAAGCATTGCTGCCTCCAATCGTGGATGCAGAGCAGTCATCCTGGCTAGTGCCCATCGATAGCCCTCTCCTCCATGAATTTGTCCAATCCTATTTTTAAGCCATCGAGGTTGGTAGCCATCACCGCCTCCATTGACAGACTGTGCAAGGTTGATCCAGGGGATTGTGAATGAAGGAGCTGCTGACTACCTAGGCCCCTGTTCAGAAAAGATCTCTGTTCCACAACTGCCAATATCATAATGCCTTTATACATATCTATGGTTTGACTGCCCTTAGAATACTGTAAACAGCTCTGGTTGCCACACCTCAAAAAGGGACATTGTAGAACTGGGTAAGGTGAAGAAAGGGGCAACCTGATGATCAGGGGGCTGCAGCAAATTTAACTTCCCAAGGAAGAAAGGGAACATTTTAGGAGTTTTAGTTTAGGACTAAAAAAAATGTGAGTAAGGGGCAGGGGGACAGGACAGAGGCACATAAGATCATGCATAGTGTGTGGAGAAAGTAGACTCTGTTAGAACCCAAAGAAATCATCTAATGAAATGGAATATTGGAAGATCCAGGACAGAAAGAAAAAGAAGAAGAAGTAGCACTTATCACAGAATCCGCAGTATGCAAGGATGGCTACCACCTCATATGGCTTTAAAAGGGGTCCAGACAAATAAATATAGGATAAGGGTATCAACAGCTACTAGCCATGATGGCAACGTGCTTCCTCCACTGTCCAAGGCAGAATGACAGTTCCTGGGAGTCTGAAGTGGCGAGAGTACGGCTGTAGCACTCAGGTTCTGGTCGCAGTCTTCACATTGGGCCATCTGGCTGGCCAATGCAAGAACAGGATGCTGGACTAGACCCTTTGGCCTGCTCCATCAGCCAGGCTCTCCTCCTATTCTTAACAGGGCACGCAATTTGCCACTACAGTGGCTGCTCATGCAAATGCCACTTGTGCAAGGGCAAAACAAGAACCAACAGACCAAAGAGGAAGAGAGCTCAAATTAATCCATTGGCCTTGCACCAAGACACATTCTGAAAATAGGAACCAAGTCTGATCAGGCTTTGGTCGCACAAGAGAGGCCACTTTCACCCTGCCTGCCTGCCTGCCTGGGAGTGACGCGGCGGCTTGGGCGCCCACGGACTCCGCACTGCCCCAAACAGCCCGCCCGCCACCTCCCCCTCAGCTGTAGGACGGCTGAGTGGGAAGAGGCAGGCAGGCTCCTCGAAGGCCCCGCGGAGCGTCCTGCCCCGGCTCGCACCGCCCATGGGCACAGGGCATGCCCACCACCCCAGGTGCCCGATCGGCTTGCTCCACCGCTGTCTTCAGCCCAAGCATCGCATTTCCTCGAGGGCAACTTTTTGCACCATACAGGTGCTATGACATTAAGATTGTTAAAACCATAATGTATTTTTACATTATTAGAACATTACAAAGAGCTGGGCTGCTGGATGAGGCCAAAGGCCCATCTAATCCAGCACCCTGTTTTCAGTTGGTCAACAAGATGCCCCAATGGAAAGCTTGCAAGCAGGACCTGGTTGCCACAGCGCTCTAGCCACAGCGCTCTAACCCAGCGGCCAGTATTCAGAGGAACATTACCTCTGAAAGTGGGGAGAACATAGGAATTGTGACTGGGAGCCATCGCTCGCCTAATCCTCTTTGAAAGCCATCCAAGTTGCTGGCCATTACTGCACCTTGTGGGAGCAAATCCCATAGTTTAACTATGGACTATGTGAAGAAGTACTTTATTATATATTACCGTATTTTTTGCTCTATAAGACTCACTTTTTCCCTCCTAAAAAGTAAGGGGAAATGTGTGCGCGTCATATGGAGCGAATGCAGGCTGTGCAGCTATCCCAGAAGCCAGAACAGCAAGAGGGATTGCTGCTTTCACAGCGCAACGATCTCTCTTGCTGTTATGGCTTCTGAGATTCCTAATCCCCCCCCCCTTCTCCAAAAACTAGGTGCGTCTTATGCTCTGGTGAGTCTCATAGAGCGAAAAATACGGTAATTATGCTATATTATGTACAATTCATATTAATTAAAGCACAGGAGGAGCTCAGCATTATTAGAAACCCCACGAAAATGCCAGGAGTGTTAGACAAGGCCAAACAGATAAAAAATACTTGTCTCAAGGAAGAGAAACCATTCGTCATCCTTGTTCACATAGATGTTGCAATCCCGGTATCACCAGATTCACGCAAGAGTTCCACAGAGTTGTTTCCTCAGAAATTATCAGAGTCAGATGACTAAACTTGGGGATAAGAAAGCAAAGACAGCGAACCTCCAGAAGTGGAGATTGCAGTCACCCAGGGGTGCCATCTCACCCTCAGGATTGTGGGTGCTCACCACCATAACGAGGACGTGCGACATCACACACACAGACACACACTGGCACGCAAGCACAATGCACAAAGTTGCATTGCGCTTTTGGTGGGGGGCTCCTCCTCCTCGCAGCCAGTGAGGCCCCCTTTTCCGTAGGGAGGGGCTCAGACATGGAGGCAGAGTTTCTGCCTCTGCGTCCCACCTCCCTGGAAAAGGGGGCCTCACTTGCTGGCTGCAGAGGGTGGGGCTGAACTGCTTCTTTCTCAGAGGCAGAGCCGCAGAGGCTGGTTGGCTGCCTCCCTCTGGTTTTGCTCACTGACTTTGTGGGTGCCCAGCCCCCAAAATTATATTATTGTGGGTGCCCAAGCACCCACAGCCCCTGGAGTTGGCTCCTGTGCAGTCACCGGAGCCACAATTTCTGGACACCACAACATACGTCTTCTCAACTAATGCAGAGATACAATGGGCAGCCTCCACTGACCTGGTAATTACTGATTCTATTTTATTTCATTACAATTGTATAAAAGAACCAATTACCAGTTACGACAGACCGTGCAATGATCAGTGCGGAAATCACAGCTGTACTCAGGATGCCACCTTTCCTATTAACCACTGTGTCACTTTTATATAAAAAATAATAACCATTTTAGGGAATAGAAGCCTATTATATTATTTGAGGCTCAGTTTTTCTAACTGTAATTGCTGCCTTCAATATACTTGTTGTGGGACTGACTCATCAGTGTCTTGCTTTGGGGGCTGTATCCCACCAAGTTATAGCAGACCCACAGAACTTAGTGGAGCTTAGTCATGTGCATTTCTTTCAATAGGCCTACTCTGAGTAGAGCTAACATTGGCTGAAACCATTTAGTAGGAAGTCAGATAAAACAAATGTGGACAGATTTTATTTCAGATGTCATAGAGTCACTGGAATTTGGCCTGAAGTCTTTTAAAAACAGGTTGTACCACCTGTTGGCAGGCAAGAAGGCTTGGGGACAGCCAGGTTTGGTGGCGAATTCTATAGCAAAGAGCGAAAACGCCACAGCTTAAGGACAGCAAACGCCTGCTTCAACACATGAAACCATTCTGTATCTTCTGAAACCAATCCTGAAAAGCAGAGACCAAAGAACTCCAGCTCACGGTCCAGACACATCTAAGGATGTTGGCAGCCGGAGACACTCAAACGGTGCTCCATCCTACCTGCCCCTGAGCCTGCTGCCAAGTCAGTGCTTCTGGAGAAGCTGCAGCGAAGAACCAGGAATGCTGTGCAGGAAGGCACCAGAGGTCTTGAGCAAGTCCCCAGCAGAAGTGACACATACTTTCCACTGGGAATGCAGAATATGCCAAGCATCCCCCAGAACCAGCAGAGCCACTCTGCGGTCAACAGCCTGGCATCACAAACACAGCTTAGACCAGGTCTGAGAAGGGTCTCTCTCTCTCTCTCTCTCTCTCTCTCTCTCTCTCTCTCTCACACACACACACACACAGAGAGAGAGAGAGAGAGAGAGAGAGAGAGAGAGAGAGAGAGAGAGACTTCTCCAACCTGGGGCCCTCTAGATGTTCTGGACTGTTGTTTCGTTCATCCCCAGCCCAGAGTTGCTTTAGTGGGAAGTAACAGAATCACAGAGTTGGAAGGGACCCAAAAGTCACCTAGTCCAGCCCCCTGCAATGCAGGAATCTCAGCTACAGCATCCATGACAGATGGCCACCCTACCTCTGTTTGAAAACCTCCAAGGAAGGTGAGTCCACAGTCTCCCGAGGGAGACCGTTCCACTGCCAAACAGCTCTTACGGTCAGAAAGTTTTTTCGAATGTTTAGTTGGAATCTCCTTTCTTGTAACTTGAAGCTATTGGTTTGAGTCCTACACTCTAGAGCAGAAGAAAACAAGCATGCTACCGCTCTCCATGTGACAATCCTTAAGATATTTGAAGATGGCCATCATATCTCCTCTCAGTCTCCTCTTTTCCAGGCTAAACATACCCAGCTCCTTCAAGAGGTCCTCACAAGGCTTAGTTTCCAGACCACATTGGTTGCCCTCCTCTGCACACCTTCCAGCTTGTCAACATCCTTCTTAAATTGTGCCTGACTTGGTTAAAAAACTTCTTGATGATGTTTGTGTTGTTATTTTTGGAAAATTAATAAAATGTTATTTTAAAAAAATCCTTCTTAAATTGTGGTGCCCAGAATTTGACACAGTATTCCAGGTATGGCCTGGCCCAGGCAGAATACAGGTGGTACTATTATTTCCCTTGATCTGGACACTAGACTTCTGTTGATGCAGCCTAGAATGTTAGCTTTTTTTTGCTGCTGCATCACACTGTGGACTCGTGTTAAGCTTGTGATCCACCAAGACCCCTAGATCCTTTTCACATGAACTGCTATTAAGCCAGGTGACCCCCATCCTATATTTGTGAACCTGGTTCTTCCTGCCAAAGTGCAGAACCTTACATTAGTCCCTACAGAAATTCATTTTGTTAGCTTGTTCTCCAATATGTTAAGGTCATTTTGAATCCTGATTCCGTCTTCTGCAGCATTGGCCACCCCTCCCAGTTTGGTGTCATCTGCAAATTTGATGAGCACCCCCTCAATTCCTTCATCCAAGTCATTTATAAATACGATGAACATCAACGGGCCCAGGACAGAACCCTGCGGCACCCCACTTGTCACTTCTTTCCAGGATGACAAGAAACCATTAATGAGTACTCTTTGGGTTTGGTCAGTCAGTTGAATCCACCGAACAGTTACGTTGCTCAATGCACATTTTACCAGCTCCTCGCGAGAATATCATGTGGGGTTTTGTCAAAAGCCTTACTCTGGGGTTGTGCACCCATCTCACTTAAGAGGCCGGGAGCCAGCGCTGTCCGGAGACACTTCCGGGTCACGTGGCCAGCGTGAGAAAGCTGCTCTGGTGAGGCAGCGCAGCACACGGAAACGCCGTTTACCTTCTTGCTATGTATTTACTGGCAGGCAATGTATAACTCCTCAAAAAATTAGTAAGGGAATAAAGGGACTTTTCCTGTCTCTGGTGGAAATGACCACAGGCTGCTGTATTCTCAAATGAAATCTTTCAGGAGATATAAAAAAATATTAATAAACATATTAAAATTTATCCTTTGTTATTATGATAGCCATGTTCAAATATATAAAATGATGTCATATAGAGAGGGAGAAAGGTTGTTTTCTGCTGCTCCAGAGAAGCGGACACGGAGCAATGGATCCAAACTACAAGAAAGAAGATTCCACCTAAACATTAGGAAGAACTTCCTGACCTTAAGAGCTGTTCGACAGTGGAATTTGCTGCCAAGGAGTGTGGTGGAGTCTCCTTCTTTGGAGGTCTTTAAGCAGAGGCTTGACAACCATATGTCAGGAGTGCTCTGATGGTGTTTCCTGCTTGGCAGGGGGTTGGACTCGATGGCCCTTGTGGTCTATTCCAACTCTATGATTCTATGATTCTATCCTTACTAAATATGTGGAAATATACCATGAAGACATTTTGCCAAAAGGAAATTTTGACATGGATGCTGTCAGCTGTCAGGATTTTTACAGCACAACAGCGGAAATGACTTAAAAAAATATGTCTATATCCTTATGGTATAAAAATATATGGAAGTTGGTTATTGCAGGAAAAAATAGAACGTACGTTACAGGTCTCTAAAGGGCTGGAAGATTCCAGTGATTTCTACTCAGTATGGTGGGATTTTATTTTACATAGTTTAGCTTCAGATTCACAGAGAAATATGGATGCCATGATCTTAGATTAGATGTTGGGGTATTTAACTTTCTCCCTGCACATGCCAGGCCTCTTCTGTGACACACTTCCAGCTCCAGAGGTTGGAAGGGTGATCTCACTAGGGGGGTCTTTCACCTCCAAGTTGCCATAATGGCATTTTGTGGGTCTGGGGGGGCCAGGTCTTCTCTTCCCATGCCCCAAGGTATGTGCCTAGATGCACATACCGCTTATGTGCCTTGAAATGTTTTTCCTCACTCACTGCCCCAAAGAGGCTCCAAGCCCCAAACCCTTTGACTCAGGGCTCCTTTTCGCCACACAGATGTCCAAACCCACAACTGTGATTTCTTTTCCTTACTAGAAAATTGTATACTCCCAAATGCATTTGCAAAAGGATTGATTCCATTTGTCTTAGGGATTTGTAATCAGAACTCCATAAGCAAGCTCTAATACTTTAATTTGGCTGCCAAGGAACAAAGGACTATTGGGTTCAATTCTTTCACAGTCATATTCTTAACCTTGTAAACCATACCCAGGTTTTCTCGTTCCCACAATTTTTACTCTAATGCAGGGCTGGTTCAAAGGCTTGGCTTCAGCCATTATAGTCTCTGGGCAGCTCCAGATGCACTTTTCCATTTGCATTCATCATTCTTTGTGTTTGCGATGGTATTGGGCCAGTTATAAGCAGGTCCCACTTTCAATACGGTTTGAGCCTACCAACAGTTTCAGGGTGGACACACTGCTTCATTTCTGGTCAGTGCATGTCCTGTAACTTCCTACTGAAATCCTTTAACTCCTCATTCCACAAACGTTCTGGTTTACTTTTTTTTTGTCTCACCTTTGTTGCAAGACAATAAGACAATAACACTGGGGAAGTGGAACGATGTGTGTATGGTCCAGGATAAATACACCACTAATGTTCTGGGAGATGATATATAATGAAATGAAAAAGGTATTTAAATATACCTTCCTGAAGAAACCAGAGGCCTTTCTCCTGGGCATGGTCGGCCAACTGGTGCCAAAGAAGGACAGAACTTTCTTTATGTATGCTACGACAGCAGCAAGAATACTTATTGCAAAGTATTGGAAGACACAAGATCTACCCACCCTGGAAGAATGGCAGATGAAGGTGATGGACTACATGGAACTGGCAGAAATGACCGGCAGAATCCGAGACCAGGGAGAAGAGTCGGTGGAAGAAGATTGGAAGAAATTTAAAGACTACTTACAGAAATATTGTAAAATTAATGAGTGTTAAAATGATGTTGGATGAAAGTTATGTGGTTTTTAGCTATAACGCTATAAGGAGTATGGGGGGAAAATGGACTATTAACAGACAAAAATGTAATGTTATATTATTTTAAGATTAAAGATTAGGATAAACAAAGAGGGGAAGGATTTGCTGAACTAACAAATTGAACTGGAATACAAAAAAGGGAGGTGTGAGGAGGTCCGGGAAATAAGCAAACGAAAGAAAGTGATGGAAAGATGGAATTGTTTGTTTTTTATCTATTTTTGCTTTGTATTTTCCTTTTTTCTTTTTTCATTTTGTAAAATTCTAATAAATATCTTTTTTTTTAAAAAAAGATAAATACACCACTAATGCACAATGATTGTGTCAATGGCATGTTATGGTACACCCCCCCCCCCAAACAAACAAAGCAATCTGGAGGGGCCCTCTGTGCTCTAGCATTCTACTTATAGCTGCTAGAGTCTGAACGAGGTCAATTTTTACAGAACCACAAATACAAGCAAGCAGTAACAGAAATTCAGTAATATATTCAGCTAAAGGTAGGGCATAGGGAATCTAATTTTGAATAAATGTGCAATTAATGGTTTTGAATTTTATTATGTTATTATGGATTCATGGATTGTGCAAGCCTCTATTCTGAATATTTTTTTTTTTTTTTTTGTTATGTGTAGCGGGCAAATTTGGAGTAAGACGGTTGGATGGCACCTGGTATGCCTCCTTCCGGCAACTCCTGCAGTCAAGCTGGTGCCAAATGTCTTGCTCTGCTTTCCTTTGGACCACATCAGTGAGGCCAAGACAGGGGTCTTGTAGTCTGGACAGCCTAGGACAGGGGTCTGCAACCTTTAAGACAAAAAGAGCCACTTGGACCCGTTTCCGAAGGGGGGAAAAAACTGGGAGCCGCAAAACCGGGAAGGTGACGTCGGGACGGTGCGTGACTAACGCACGCACCGCCCCCATGCGACATCACAGCCAGTACAGCGCCCGCCACAGTGGTGAGTGCCGGGGCGCACAATGCGCCTCCTCCCCTGGCTAGTATCCGCCCCGGAGCCGCGGCAAAGGTGTCAAAGAGCCACATGCGGCTCCGGAGCCGCGGGTTGCAGACCCCTGGCCTAGGACCTCCATACACATTGCCCAGGCCTGCACCCCAGAAAAGTCACAGTCACTGCAGCCACAGCAGGTGCTGCCATTCTCTAACGGTTTGCCTCTAGAGACAGACGGATGCCAACAACAGGGGTAAGGGGCACAGGGGGTGAGTACATGAAACCAGGGGCCTGTGGCTGAAAAAGTTTCAGATCCACTGATCTAAACTGTGTACAAGGACGACCTTAGAGGGGTGAGAAGTGGCTTTCCTGGACAGCAAGCAATTTCAAAATCCAACATTCCACAGAACAAAGAAGCTGGGCTTTTCCTTGAACATTCTTTTGGCAGCTCTGACATCAGAACTGGAGCAAAACACACTGCCAGGGCTGGAATTAATAGCTGTCTTATCTTCAGACCTATTCCTGGAAGCTGTTTGCTAGGAAATGCAAAGCGGGAGTCCGAAAGTCTGAACCAGGGCAGGTCTGCTATACCCTGTGCTTGCTTCCCTAAACAAACCACCACCACCATTTACAGTCACCCTGAGGCAGCTAAGTGCACCCTCCGTGCAAGACCCAGCACAGCTCAGGGGATACAGGGCTGAGGTTACACCAGGAGGGGTCAAAACCCAGTGCCGTCCTGGGCTCACACCCAAGTCATGGGATAGGGGCACTCACTCTCTGCTATCACTCACTTTTGCACAAGGAACCCACTGACCTCACACAGCTGTTGTGATGACAGTCAATAACAGACCATAAAAGCTATTTCCATGTAGAAAAACCGCTACACAGCTAATGCGCAACCAGTGTAGGTCAAGAGTAATGAGAAGCTGGAATTGAACATGTCAGCCTCTCCCAACAAAATGCTCTGCAGATGTTTTGGACTACAACTCCCATCGGTCCCATCATCAAACTTGGGTGGAGGTGACAGGAAATGTAGTCTAGAAACAGATTCTGGGCTCATCCACACTGACCTTTTGCAGCACTCTTTCCAGGCACAGATCCGTACTTAAATGCTCCGTGTCAGAATGTTTTCTCTCTCTCTCTCTCTCTCTTTTTTTGCCCCAGTGAAATCTTGCTCTTTAGCACTCAGTCAGAGCAAACGTCAATTCAGGTTTTCTACAGATTGCCATTTGCTCCAAGCGAGCTTTAAAGAGTGGGTTTTTGTGGTGAAAGCTCTGAGGCAAAAATAAAAATAAAAAAGGGTGTTTGTACTCAGACACAGAGCTTTAAAGTGCAGACGTTGCCTGGAGGAAAGGCAAGTGTGGATAAACCCTCACACTATCTATTTAAAGCGCATGACTTCCCCCAGAGAATTCTGGGAGCTGTGGTTTGTAAAGGGTGCTGCAAATGGCAGCTCTGTGGGGAGGAAACTACCATTCCCAGGATTCTCTGGGAGGAAGTCATGTGCTTTAAATGTGCATTGAATATGCTGTAATTGTACAGCGTGGATTTGACAGCTGGACGGCTTATGGCTCAAGAATGCTGGACTGGTGTATGAAAAATCCAGAGGAGGAAAGAGCAACATAATAAAGTTTCAGTGATGAGATTAACAGAAGAAATATCCTAGCAGTGGGACGGACTCTGGACTCTCCTTTCTTAAGAGGTTCCTGAGCACGGATCCAGCAGCGATGGGCTTCTGGCATTGGCGGGGGTAGGGCTGGATGACATTTGGGGCAAGATCTCAGTGCCCCCCACAGAGTGCTAAGCTGCAGCCAGGGGTGACAACTTGAATAAAAAATGGGGCGGGGCATAATTGATCATATGACACGGTGCACTATTTGAAGGCAAGGCCCATCAACTTTGGGGGGCGCTGGTCCCACAAATGTTATTGGGATGCCGAAGACCCCACAACCCCTAGGAGTTGGCTCCTCTCTGGCTGCAGCGGTTCAAGTGTCGGCTTGGGGTCAAGGCGGGCGGTGTTCAGATCCCCGCTCAGCCACGGCCAGTTCCACCTCTCCCAGCCTAACCAGCCTCGCAGGGTTGTTGGGAAGACAAAGAGCGGGCGGGGACTCGGGGAAAGCCGCGAACTGTTGCCCGAGCTTGCAAAAAGGGCCACTTGTTGGTTTCTAGAGGGCGTCTGCAAAGGCCGGAAAGGTTTCGAGGAGAAGCCCGGAAGGAGGAGCCCAACTCGCCCCAGCAGCCCAGACCAGGAAGAGCGCCAAGCCCCGCAAAAGAGGTTTCCCGCGGGGGCCGGAGCCTCGTCCCGGGGCCTCCGAAACCCCCCCCCCGCCGCCACCACTCCTGCCCAGCGCCCCTGCGCGCCGCCTCGACGCCGGTCGAGCCCGAGGGTGGAAGGAAGGCGCGCCAGAGCCGGGGGAACCCCGAGCCCGCGCCAGAGGGGGAGCCGGCGCTGGGGGCGCCCTGGTCCAGGGACGCGGCCTCGAGAGGCAGCCCCCGCCCTCCCCTGGCCAAGCGCCCGCTCCGCGTCCCCCGCCCAGCCACGTCGAGGGGCGGCGAGAAGGCAGCGAACTCGGCGCGGCTGGAAAGCTCACCATCAGCCCGTCGAATGGGTTCCCCGAGCAGCCGCTTCCCGGTCCTCGGCCAGCTCCCCAAAACTTCCTGCTTCTCTCTCGCTCCCCGCCGGCGGCCGCCCCTTCCTGCCCGCCTACCTTCTGGGCTCAGGTGGCCCGGGGCGGGTCCTCTCCTCCGACGCCGCGCCTCCTTCCGAGAGAGCGGCCCCAGGAGGAGCCCCACCCCCGCGGCTGCTTTGTGTTTCCTGGACGTGGCTCGAGGCCCAGCGGAGGCCGGTGTCTTCAAGAAAGAGGGTTTATTAACAGGGGTGGCCATGGGCGTTGCCAAGGGGGGGGGCAGTTGCCCCTCCCTGCCCCCCTAAATCAATAAAATCAGTAAAAATACAGTGCAAACTCAGGTTCTGTCATCCCCAACAAAAGGCCTGCCCCCCCAACAAAAATCTTGGCTACACCCATGTACCTAGGGGTTGTAGTTACAGGGAGGCCATGTTGGTCTGCTGTAGTCGAAACAAATTTTTTAAAAATCCTTCCAGTAGCACCTTGGAGACCAGCTAAGTTTGTTATTGGTATGAGCTTTCGTGTATCTGAGGAAGTGTGCATGCACACAAAAAGCTCATACCAATAACATACTTAGCTGATCTTAAGGTGCTACTGGAAGGAATTTTTTATTTTGTTTAGACCTAGGGGTTGGTTAGGTTTGCCCCCACCAAGGGCGTAGGCCCAGTGGGCGCAGAAATCTCTCCACACTGGCTTGGAGTGGCTAGGAGCCTTCCTGCCCCGTCCGCACTCTCCCTGCCAAGGGCACAAGAAAGCCTAGGTACGCTTCTTTTAACACGTCTTTACACTTGGAAGTTTGCAATGGAGGAGGTGCAGAACATTATATCTGAATAAAAGACCTGCACAGAGCTTGTCTGAGGCTCAGGAGTGGGACTGTTTTGTTGTTTCTCAAACCGGACTAGAGTTCTTTAGCCCCTGTTGGCCAAGGTGTGAACATCTCTGTTATGTACTACAGTTCTCACCCTGGGCCAGCAGGGGGATACTGTAGATAGTTTTCACTCAGGGCCACATATGCAAATAAGGGATGGAAAGTGATGTTCAGTGATTGGATAGTTACAGAAAGTTGTTACAGTTGCGTTGTGCTGGAGCTCTATATAAGCAGGCTGACAACCCTTCAGTTCACTTCTGTTCTGGCCTGTGAATAAACAAGAGCTGTTTGAAGAATCACTGTGTTGTCTGATATGTTCACCCACAACTTAACAATCTCCGTCAATGGTAAAGACACCCCACCCTCCTCCTCAGTGCCTCCCCGTTGTGAACTCCAGCAGATTGGAATCTGGCTGACATGGAGCTGTGCTGGGGTGGGGGGAGAGAGATGTGAAACTTAGCAGGAAGGGACGGGTCACCTTCATTGTGCTCTAAGGCAATACAGTGGTACCTCGGGTTAAGTACTTAATTCGTTCGGGAGGTCCGCTCTTAACCTGAAACTGTTCTTAACCTGAAGCACCACTTTAGCTAATGGGGCCTCCTGCTGACACCGTGCCGCCAGAGCACAATTTCTGTTCTCATCCTGCATCCTGAAGCAAAGTTCTTAACCCGAGATACTATTTCTGGGTTAGCGGAGTCTGTAACCTGAAGCGTATGTAACCTGAAGTGTATGTAACCTGAGGTACCACTGTAATGTGAACCCAGCTGCCCTCAACTCCCTACAGCCTCCACCCTATCCCATAGCAATCCAGAAGCCAAGGACTAGAGTGGGACCCTAGTTCAAATCCCCACTGAATCCTAAAGCTCACTTAGTGGCCTGGAGCCAGCTGGTACCTTTCAGCCTAACTTGCTGTTGTTGTGAGGGGTAAAATTAGTGGAAGGGAGAACTGTCAACACAACCTGAGCTCTTTGGTGTAAGGTCTTGGGTCAAAAATGTGGCAGGCCTCCAGGGATAGCGAAGACTCCACTTTTCCTGAATACTGCTGCCTGAAAGTCAGAAATGGCTGGATGAGGAAGAGCAGGCTTTGAAGACTGGCATTTTTGGTAAAGCGCTTCACCAAAGGCCCCTTAGATAAGAATACAGATCCTCTTATGGATCATAACTGGTTGAAGAAGATGAGGTGTAGAGTAGAAATAAATGGACAAATTAAGAAATGGGGTTCTCCAAGGATCAATATTGGGCGCTGTGCTTCTGAACTTGTTTGTAAGTGTCCTGGAGTGTCCAAGATGGTTAAAACCTTGGTTCTGGCTGCCTCAGTGGGAGACAAGGGAGGCAGAAGGCTCACTGCATCCGCTTTGCTGAAAGCCCAGCTCCATTGGAACCTCCTACCCCTGCACTGCGCCTGTGTATGAGGTTTATTTCCCTCCTCTTCCTTCCTGTCCCCCTTTCCTTGTGTATTGCTAGATTGTAAGTCTGCAGGCAGGGACGCGGGTGGCGCTGTGGTCTAAACCACAGAGCCTAGGGCAGGGGTCTGCAACCCGCGGCTCCGGAGCCGTATGTGGCTCTTTTACACCTTTGCCGCGGCTCCGGGGCGGATACTAGCGAGGGGAGGAGGCGCATTGTGCGCCCCGACACTCCCCACTGTGGCGGGCGCTGTACTGGCTGTGACGTCGCATGGGGGCGGTGCGTGCGTTAGTCACCCACCGTCCCGGCGTCACCTTCCCGGTTTTGCGGCTCCCAGTCCCCCCCCCCCTTCGGAAACGGGTCCAAGTGGCTCTTTTTGTCTTAAAGGTTGCAGACCCCTGGCCTAGGGCTTGCCGATCAGAAGGTCAGCGGTTCCAAACCACACGACGGGGTGAGCGAGCTCCTGTTGCTCAGTCCCTGCTCCTCGGTCCCTGCTCCTGCCAACCTAGCAGTTTGAAAGCATGCCAAAAAGTGCAAGTAGATAAATAGGTATCGCTCCAGTGGGAAGGTAAATGGCGTTTCCGTGCTCTGCTCTGGTTTGCGAGAAGCGGCTTAGTCATGCTGGCCACATGACCCGGAAGCTGTACGGCGGCTCCCTCGGCCAATAAAGCGAGATGAGCGCCGCAACCCCAGAGTCGGCCACGACTGGACCTAACGGTCAGGGGTCCCTTTACCTTTAAGTCTGCAAGCAGGGACTGCCTTCCTCTAATAGTATGTAAGCCACTCTCCGGGAGCCCTTTTGGCTGAAGGGTAGGGTACAGCTGCTCTAAATAAATACCAAATAAATAATAAAATGCTGCTTGCCTACCAAATAAATATCAACATGCTGCCACTTTAATGTGCCTTTGCTGCACTGTGGCCATCTATGCACCTCACTGCACTGTTACACATATGGGGTGGCAGCAGCCACAAGACTGCCCAGTCTCTCTGTGTGTCTGTGAGCCAAAAGGCCTGCCTTGTGGGCTCAGTCTTTCCTCGAGTTGTTTGCAAGAACCTCTGCTCCTAGAAACTGACCCTTGACCATATATATATGTAATTTCTATACCGCCCTTCACCTGAGGATCACAGAGCAGAATGCAGTATAACAACACAAAGATACATAACATAGTTATGCTTTGAACCATCCCGAGATGAATGGTGGTGTACAAATGTAATAAATTAAAACCAAACAAGCGTGTCCCCCCCCCCCCCAGTTTAAAAGGCCATAGATTGTTTAATTAGCCAAAGGCCTTAAATACACAACTGATCCCCTCCCCCTTTGGCTGGTGTTGCGTGTGTGACTGTGCCCAGTGAAGCAAAATTATCCCCATTCCCCCCACCCCACATTGCACTCATAAACAAGCCCCCACACCTGCCCCCAGTCTACAGGGAAGAGAGTGAACTGATTTTCCTTGCCCCTGCCCAAGTGTTGTTCTTCCAGAAAAAGAGGCAATGGTGCCCACCTGAGAGGTGCCAGAGCTGAGTTCCTGCAAGTTCTGGCTGAAGAAAAGCCCTGCCCCTGCCTGAGACCCTTCTAAGGAGAAGCTCCTCCTAAGGGTTGTCTCCTGCACTCTCTGACATTTTTGTGGGGGCTGGACGCCAGTGTGGTGTAGTGGTTAAGAGCTGTGGACTCGTATTCTGGTGAACCGGGTTCGCTTCCCTACTCCTCCACATGCAGCTGCTGGGTGACCTTGGGCTAGTCACACTTCTCTGAAATCTCTCAGCCCCACTCACCTCACAGAGTGTTTGTTGTGGGGGAGGAAGGGAAAGGAAAATGTGAGCCGCTTTGAGACACCTTCGGGTAGTGATAAAGCGGGATATCAAATCCAAACTCTTCTTCCTCTTCCTCTTCCTCTTCCTCTTCCTCTTCACCTTTGATCAGGAACATGGAAAGAACTGACTGGTAGTCTTTTAAAAAGCATTTGGCGCTTGTCACCTTTAATTTTTGTAAACTGGTTTGTTCGTTTTTTACTTGAATGTCAGATCCTGTCAGATTGTGTCAGATCCTGGCCAAAGCACTAACACTCATTGGATCCTTCCATCCAGATGGGATCAAATTTGCTCAGCTACAACCCAGTGGAACAGGAAGTAAAGCGTAAACAGTTAAAACCACAAGAAACTGAAACAAATTGCTCAGTTTATTAGCGTAAAACGCTTAATGGTGTTATGAAATGATAACATGAAAACGTATGGAATTTACAGGAAATAAAATTGCATAAGACAAAATGTTTGAAAATAAAGCAACTTAAATATGATGAAATTTGAAGCAAAGCAATTATATATAATTTGTATATACTAAATGGTGTAAACTAATAATTAACATCAACAAAGCAATTAATATGAGTAAATAACAATCTCCCCAAATTTGGCCATACATGTCATGCTTTCACTTTTGTTTTGGCTTCATATTGGTTTTCTGGGACTTCATATCTGTTTTCTGAAGCCAAAGTCTCAACCAGTAGCACTGAAAGCAGAAGAGTTACACAAGGTTCAAGCAGCTTACAGAAAAACAATACAGACATGTCATAGTGTTATCCATCTTAATCCATTAGGGCTTCTCTGCTGTGTGCAATAAACTTTAGCGCAGGGTATGCAGGCACAATAAAGGTACCCCTGCCCGTAAGGGCCAGTCTTGACAGACTCTAGGGTTGTGCGCCCATCTCACTCAAGAGGCCGAGGGCCAGCGCTGTCCGCAGACACTTCCGGGTCATGTGGCCAGCATGACAAGCTGCATCTGGCGAGCCAGCGCAGCACACGGAACGCCGTTTACCTTCCCGCTGGTAAGCGGTCCCTATTTATCTACTTGCACCCGGGGGTGCTTTCAAACTGCTAGGTTGGCAGGCACTGGGACCGAGCAGCGGGAGCGCACCCCGCCGCGGGGATCCGGTTAAGTTGTCAAGGGCTGATTTCTTTTCCTGTGATAAAAAGCCTTCTGTTTCGACCGCCAAAGCCCTCAGGGGAGCATTTGCAACCGTTTGGCACAATTTTTGAGTGAATTACCGAAAGTCAGATTTTTTCTGAAATTGTGACCCCGGGGCTTAGGGATTTTTTCAAAACAATCTTTGTGTGCCGGTTAAGTTGTCGAGGGCTGATTTATTTTCCTGTGATTAAATGCCTTCTGTTTCGACCGCCAAACCTCTCAGGGGAGCATTTGCAACCGTTTGGCACCATTTTTGAGTGAATTACCGAAAGTCAGATTTTTGATGAAATTGTGACCCCGGGGCTTAGGATTTTTTCAAAAAAATCTTTTTCTGCCGGTTAAGTTGTCGAGGGCTGATTTCCTTTCCTGTGATTAAATGCCTTCTGTTTCGACCGCCAAATCTCTCAGGGGAGGATTTGCAACCGTTTGGCACCATTTTTGAGTGAATTGCCGAAAGCCAGATTTTTTATGAAATTGTGACCCCGGGGCTTAGGATTTTTTCAAAAAAATCTTTTACTGTCGGTTAAGTTGTCGAGGGCTGATTTCTTTTCCTGTGATAAAAAGCCTTCTGTTTCGACCGCCAAACGTTTCAGGGGAGCATTTGCAACCGTTTGGCACAATTTTTGAGTGAATTACCGAAAGTCATATTTTTTATGAAATTGTGATTTCAAAAAACCGTTTGGCACCATTTTTGAGTGAATTGCCGAAAGCCAGATTTTTTATGAAATTGTGACCCCGGGGCTTAGGATTTTTTCAAAAAAATCTTTTTCTGCCGGTTAAGTTGTCGAGGGCTGATTTCTTTTCCTGTGATTAAATGCCTTCTGTTTCGACCGCCAAACCTTTCAGGGGAGGATTTGCAACCGTTTGGCACCATTTTTGAGTGAATTGCCGAAAGCCAGATTTTTTATGAAATTGTGACCCCGGGGCTTAGGATTTTTTCAAGAAAATCTTTTCGCGCCGGTTAAGTTGTCGAGGGCCGATTTCTTTTCCTGTGATAAAAAGCCTTCTGTTTCGACCGCCAAACCTCTCAGGGGAGCATTTGCAACCGTTTGGCACCATTTTTGAGTGATTTGCCAAAAGTCAGATTTTTGATGAAATTGTGACCCCGGGGCTTAGGGATTTTTTCAAAAAAATCTTTGTGTGCCGGTTCAGTTGTCAAGGGCTGATTTCTTTTCCTGTGATTAAATGCCTTCTGTTTCGACCGCGAAACTTCTCAGGGGAGCATTTGCAACCGTTTGGCACCATTTTTGAGTGATTTGCCGAAAGTCAGATTTTTGATGAAATTGTGACCCCGGGGCTTAGAATTTTTTCAAAAAAATCTTTTCCTGCCGGTTCAGTTGTCGAGGGCTGATTTCTTTTCCTGTGATTAAAAGCCTTTTGTTTCAACCGCTAAACCTCTCAGGGGAGCATTTGCAACCGTTTGGCACCATTTTTGAATGAATTGCCGAAAGTCAGATTTTTGATGAAATTGTGACCCCGGGGCTTAGGATTTTTTCAAAACAATCTTTTTCTGCCGGTTAAGTTGTCGAGGGCTGATTTCTTTTCCTGTGATAAAAAGCCTTCTGTTTCGACCGTGAAACTTCTCAGGGGAGCATTTGCAACCGTTTGGCACCATTTTTGAGTGAATTACCGAAAGTCAGATTTTTTATGAAATTGTGACCCCGGGGCTTAGGATTTTTTCAAAAAAATCTTTTTCTGCCGGTTAAGTTGTCGAGGGCTGATTTCTTTTCCTGTGATTAAATGCCTTCTGTTTCGACCGCCAAACCTTTCAGGGGAGGATTTGCAACCGTTTGGCACCATTTTTGAGTGAATTGCCGAAAGCCAGATTTTTTATGAAATTGTGACCCCGGGGCTTAGGATTTTTTCAAGAAAATCTTTTCGCGCCGGTTAAGTTGTCGAGGGCTGATTTCTTTTCCTGTGATTAAAAGCCTTTTGTTTCTACCGCCAATCCTTTCAGGGGAGCATTTGCAACCGTTTGGCACCATTTCTGAGAGAATTGCCGAAAGTGAGATTTTTTATGAAATTGTGACCCCGGGGCTTAGGGATTTTTTCAAAACAATCTTTGTGTGTCGGTTAAGTTGTCGAGGGCTGATTTATTTTCGTGTGATTAAATGCCTTCTGTTTCGACCGCCAAACCTCTCAGGGGAGTATTTGCAACCGTTTGGCACCATTTCTGAGTGAATTGCCGAAAGTGAGATTTTTTATGAAATTGTGACCCCGGGGCTTAGCATTTTTTCAAAAAAATCTTTTTCTGCCGGTTAAGTTGTCGATGGCCGATTTCTTTTCCTGTGATAAAAAGCCTTCTGTTTCGACCGCCAAAGCTCTCAGGGGAGCATTTGCAACCGTTTGGCACAATTTTTGAGTGAATTACCGAAAGTCAGATTTTTTCTGAAATTGTGACCCCGGGGCTTAGGGATTTTTTCAAAACAATCTTTGTGTGCCGGTTAAGTTGTCGAGGGCTGATTTATTTTCCTGTGATTAAATGCCTTCTGTTTCGACCGCCAAACCTCTCAGGGGAGTATTTGCAACCGTTTGGCACCATTTCTGAGTGAATTGCCGAAAGTGAGATTTTTTATGAAATTGTGACCCCGGGGCTTAGCATTTTTTCAAAAAAATCTTTTTCTGCCGGTTCAGTTGTCGATGGCCGATTTCTTTTCCTGTGATAAAAAGCCTTCTGTTTCGACCGCCAAACCTCTCAGGGGAGCATTTGCAACCGTTTGGCACCATTTTTGAGTGATTTGCCGAAAGTCAGATTTTTGATGAAATTGTGACCCCGGGGCTTAGAATTTTTTCAAAAAAATCTTTTCCTGCCGGTTCAGTTGTCGAGGGCTGATTTCTTTTCCTGTGATTAAAAGCCTTTTGTTTCAACCGCCAAACCTCTCAGGGGAGCATTTGCAACCGTTTGGCACCATTTTTGAATGAATTGCCGAAAGTCAGATTTTTGATGAAATTGTGACCCCGGGGCTTAGCATTTTTTCAAAAAAATCTTTTTCTGCCGGTTAAGTTGTCGATGGCAGATTTCTTTTCCTGTGATAAAAAGCCTTCTGTTTCGACCGCCAAACCTCTCAGAGGAGCATTTGCAACCGTTTGGCACCATTTCTGAGTGAATTACCGAAAGTCAGATTTTTTATGAAATTGTGACCCCGGGGCTTAGGATTTTTTCAAAACAATCTTTTTCTGCCGGTTAAGTTGTCGAGGGCTGATTTCTTTTCCTGTGATAAAAAGCCTTCTGTTTCGACCGTGAAACTTCTCAGGGGAGCATTTGCAACCGTTTGGCACCATTTTTGAGTGAATTACCGAAAGTCAGATTTTTTCTGAAATTGTGACCCCGGGGCTTAGGGATTTTTTCAAAACAATCTTTGTGTGTCGGTTAAGTTGTCGAGGGCTGATTTCTTTTCCTGTGATTAAATGCCTTCTGTTTCGACCGCCAAACCTTTCAGGGGAGGATTTGCAACCGTTTGGCACCATTTTTGAGTGAATTGCCGAAAGCCAGATTTTTTATGAAATTGTGACCCCGGGGCTTAGGATTTTTTCAAGAAAATCTTTTCGCGCCGGTTAAGTTGTCGAGGGCTGATTTCTTTTCCTGTGATAAAAAGCCTTCTGTTTCGACCGCCAAACCTCTCAGGGGAGCATTTGCAACCGTTTGGCACCATGTTTGAGTGAATTGCCGAAAGTCAGATTTTTTATGAAATTGTGACCCCGGGGCTTAGGGATTTTTTCAAAAAAATCTTTGTGTGCCGGTTCAGTTGTCGAGGGCTGATTTCTTTTCCTGTGATTAAAAGCCTTTTGTTTCAACCGCCAATCCTTTCAGGGGAGCATTTGCAACCGTTTGGCACCATTTTTGAGTGAATTGCCGAAAGTCAGATTTTTTATGAAATTGTGACCCCGGGGCTTAGGATTTTTTCAAGAAAATCTTTTCGCGCCGGTTAAGTTGTCGAGGGCTGATTTCTTTTCCTGTGATAAAAAGCCTTCTGTTTCGACCGCCAAACCTCTCAGGGGAGCATTTGCAACCGTTTGGCACCATGTTTGAGTGAATTGCCGAAAGTCAGATTTTTTATGAAATTGTGACCCCGGGGCTTAGGGATTTTTTCAAAACAATCTTTGTGTGCCGGTTCAGTTGTCGAGGGCTGATTTCTTTTCCTGTGATTAAAAGCCTTTTGTTTCAACCGCCAATCCTTTCAGGGGAGCATTTGCAACCGTTTGGCACCATTTTTGAGTGACTTGCCGAAAGTCAGATTTTTTATGAAATTGTGACCCCGGGGCTTAGCATTTTTTCAAAAAAATCTTTTTCTGCCGGTTAAGTTGTCGATGGCCGATTTCTTTTCCTGTGATAAAAAGCCTTCTGTTTCGACCGCCAAAGCTCTCAGGGGAGCATTTGCAACCGTTTGGCACAATTTTTGAGTGAATTACCGAAAGTCAGATTTTTTCTGAAATTGTGACCCCGGGGCTTAGGGATTTTTTCAAAAAAATCTTTTTCTGCCGGTTAAGTTGTCGAGGGCTGATTTATTTTCCTGTGATTAAATGCCTTCTGTTTCGACCGCCAAACCTCTCAGGGGAGGATTTGCAACCGTTTGGCACCATTTTTGAGTGATTTGCCGAAAGTCAGATTTTTGATGAAATTGTGACCCCGGGGCTTAGAATTTTTTCAAAAAAATCTTTTCCTGCCGGTTCAGTTGTCGAGGGCTGATTTCTTTTCCTGTGATTCCTGTGTTTCAACCGCCAAACCTCTCAGGGGAGCATTTGCAACCGTTTGGCACCATTTTTGAGTGATTTGCCGAAAGTCAGATTTTTGATGAAATTGTGACCCCGGGGCTTAGAATTTTTTCAAAAAAATCTTTTCCTGCCGGTTCAGTTGTCGAGGGCTGATTTCTTTTCCTGTGATTAAAAGCCTTTTGTTTCAACCGCCAAACCTCTCAGGGGAGCATTTGCAACCGTTTGGCACCATTTCTGAGTGAATTACCGAAAGTCAGATTTTTTATGAAATTGTGACCCCGGGGCTTAGGATTTTTTCAAAACAATCTTTTTCTGCCGGTTAAGTTGTCGAGGGCTGATTTCTTTTCCTGTGATAAAAAGCCTTCTGTTTCGACCGTGAAACTTCTCAGGGGAGCATTTGCAACCGTTTGGCACCATTTTTGAGTGAAATACCGAAAGTCAGATTTTTTATGAAATTGTGACCCCGGGGCTTAGGATTTTTTCAAAAAAATCTTTTTCTGCCGGTTAAGTTGTCGAGGGCTGATTTCTTTTCCTGTGATTAAATGCCTTCTGTTTCGACCGCCAAACCTTTCAGGGGAGGATTTGCAACCGTTTGGCACCATTTTTGAGTGAATTGCCGAAAGCCAGATTTTTTATGAAATGGTGACCCCGGGGCTTAGGATTTTTTCAAGAAAATCTTTTCGCGCCGGTTAAGTTGTCGAGGGCTGATTTCTTTTCCTGTGATAAAAAGCCTTCTGTTTCGACCGCCAAACCTCTCAGGGGAGCATTTGCAACCGTTTGGCACCATGTTTGAGTGAATTGCCGAAAGTCAGATTTTTTATGAAATTGTGACCCCGGGGCTTAGGGATTTTTTCAAAAAAATCTTTGTGTGCCGGTTCAGTTGTCGAGGGCTGATTTCTTTTCCTGTGATTAAAAGCCTTTTGTTTCAACCGCCAATCCTTTCAGGGGAGCATTTGCAACCGTTTGGCACCATTTTTGAGTGAATTGCCGAAAGTCAGATTTTTTATGAAATTGTGACCCCGGGGCTTAGGATTTTTTCAAGAAAATCTTTTCGCGCCGGTTAAGTTGTCGAGGGCTGATTTCTTTTCCTGTGATAAAAAGCCTTCTGTTTCGACCGCCAAACCTCTCAGGGGAGCATTTGCAACCGTTTGGCACCATGTTTGAGTGAATTGCCGAAAGTCAGATTTTTTATGAAATTGTGACCCCGGGGCTTAGGGATTTTTTCAAAAAAATCTTTGTGTGCCGGTTCAGTTGTCGAGGGCTGATTTCTTTTCCTGTGATTAAAAGCCTTTTGTTTCAACCGCCAATCCTTTCAGGGGAGCATTTGCAACCGTTTGGCACCATTTTTGAGTGACTTGCCGAAAGTCAGATTTTTTATGAAATTGTGACCCCGGGGCTTAGCATTTTTTCAAAAAAATCTTTTTCTGCCGGTTAAGTTGTCGATGGCCGATTTCTTTTCCTGTGATAAAAAGCCTTCTGTTTCGACCGCCAAAGCTCTCAGGGGAGCATTTGCAACCGTTTGGCACCATGTTTGAGTGAATTACCGAAAGTCAGATTTTTTCTGAAATTGTGACCCCGGGGCTTAGGGATTTTTTCAAAACAATCTTTGTGTGTCGGTTAAGTTGTCGAGGGCTGATTTCTTTTCCTGTGATTAAATGCCTTCTGTTTCGACCGCCAAACCTCTCAGGGGAGTATTTGCAACCGTTTGGCACCATTTTTGAGTGAATTGCCGAAAGCCAGATTTTTTATGAAATTGTGACCCCGGGGCTTAGGATTTTTTCAAAAAAATCTTTTCGCGCCGGTTAAGTTGTCGATGGCCGATTTCTTTTCCTGTGATAAAAAGCCTTCTGTTTCGACCGCCAAAGCTCTCAGGGGAGCATTTGCAACCGTTTGGCACAATTTTTGAGTGAATTACCGAAAGTCAGATTTTTTCTGAAATTGTGACCCCGGGGCTTAGCATTTTTTCAAAAAAATCTTTTTCTGCCGGTTAAGTTGTCGATGGCAGATTTCTTTTCCTGTGATAAAAAGCCTTCTGTTTCGACCGCCAAACCTCTCAGGGGAGCATTTGCAACCGTTTGGCACCATTTTTGAATGAATTGCCGAAAGTCAGATTTTTGATGAAATTGTGACCCCGGGGCTTAGGATTTTTTCAAAACAATCTTTTTCTGCCGGTTAAGTTGTCGAGGGCTGATTTCTTTTCCTGTGATAAAAAGCCTTCTGTTTCGACCGTGAAACTTCTCAGGGGAGCATTTGCAACCGTTTGGCACAATTTATGAGTGAATTACCGAAAGTCAGATTTTTTCTGAAATTGTGACCCCGGGGCTTAGGGATTTTTTCAAAACAATCTTTGTGTGCCGGTTAAGTTGTCGAGGGCTGATTTATTTTCCTGTGATTAAATGCCTTCTGTTTCGACCGCCAAACCTCTCAGGGGAGTATTTGCAACCGTTTGGCACCATTTCTGAGTGAATTGCCGAAAGTGAGATTTTTTATGAAATTGTGACCCCGGGGCTTAGCATTTTTTCAAAAAAATCTTTTTCTGCCGGTTAAGTTGTCGATGGCCGATTTCTTTTCCTGTGATAAAAAGCCTTCTGTTTCGACCGCCAAAGCTCTCAGGGGAGCATTTGCAACCGTTTGGCACCATTTTTGAGTGATTTGCCGAAAGTCAGATTTTTGATGAAATTGTGACCCCGGGGCTTAGGGATTTTTTCAAAAAAATCTTTTCCTGCCGGTTCAGTTGTCGAGGGCTGATTTCTTTTCCTGTGATTAAATGCCTTTTGTTTCAACCGCCAAACCTCTCAGGGGAGCATTTGCAACCGTTTGGCACCATTTTTGAATGAATTGCCGAAAGTCAGATTTTTGATGAAATTGTGACCCCGGGGCTTAGCATTTTTTCAAAAAAATCTTTTTCTGCCGGTTAAGTTGTCGATGGCAGATTTCTTTTCCTGTGATAAAAAGCCTTCTGTTTCGACCGCCAAACCTCTCAGGGGAGCATTTGCAACCGTTTGGCACCATTTCTGAGTGAATTACCGAAAGTCAGATTTTTTATGAAATTGTGACCCCGGGCCTTAGGATTTTTTCAAAACAATCTTTTTCTGCCGGTTAAGTTGTCGAGGGCTGATTTCTTTTCCTGTGATAAAAAGCCTTCTGTTTCGACCGTGAAACTTCTCAGGGGAGCATTTGCAACCGTTTGGCACCATTTTTGAGTGAATTACCGAAAGTCAGATTTTTTATGAAATTGTGACCCCGGGGCTTAGGATTTTTTCAAAAAAATCTTTTTCTGCCGGTTAAGTTGTCGAGGGCTGATTTCTTTTCCTGTGATTAAATGCCTTCTGTTTCGACCGCCAAACCTTTCAGGGGAGGATTTGCAACCGTTTGGCACCATTTTTGAGTGAATTGCCGAAAGCCAGATTTTTTATGAAATGGTGACCCCGGGGCTTAGGATTTTTTCAAGAAAATCTTTTCGCGCCGGTTAAGTTGTCGAGGGCTGATTTCTTTTCCTGTGATAAAAAGCCTTCTGTTTCGACCACCAAACCTCTCAGGGGAGCATTTGCAACCGTTTGGCACCATGTTTGAGTGAATTGCCGAAAGTCAGATTTTTTCTGAAATTGTGACCCCGGGGCTTAGGGATTTTTTCAAAACAATCTTTGTGTGCCGGTTCAGTTGTCGAGGGCTGATTTCTTTTCCTGTGATTAAAAGCCTTTTGTTTCAACCGCCAATCCTTTCAGGGGAGCATTTGCAACCGTTTGGCACTATTTTTGAGTGACTTGCCGAAAGTGAGATTTTTTATGAAATTGTGACCCCGGGGCTTAGCATTTTTTCAAAAAAATCTTTTTCTGCCGGTTAAGTTGTCGATGGCCGATTTCTTTTCCTGTGATAAAAAGCCTTCTGTTTCGACCGCCAAAGCTCTCAGGGGAGCATTTGCAACCGTTTGGCACAATTTTTGAGTGAATTACCGAAAGTCAGATTTTTGATGAAATTGTGACCCCGGGGCTTAGGGATTTTTTCAAAAAAATCTTTGTGTGCCGGTTCAGTTGTCGAGGGCTGATTTCTTTTCCTGTGATTAAATGCCTTCTGTTTCGACCGCCAAACCTCTCAGGGGAGCATTTGCAACCGTTTGGCACAATTTTTGAGTGATTTGCCGAAAGTCAGATTTTTTATGGAATTGTGATCCCGGGGCTTAGCATTTTTTTCAAAAAAATCTTTTTCTGCCGGTTAAGTTGTCGATGGCAGATTTCTTTTCCTGTGATAAAAAGCCTTCTGTTTCGACCGCCAAACCTTTCAGGGGAGGATTTGCAACCGTTTGGCACCATTTTTGAGTGAATTGCCGAAAGCCAGATTTTTTATGAAATTGTGACCCCGGGGCTTAGGATTTTTTCAAGAAAATCTTTTCGCGCCGGTTAAGTTGTCGAGGGCTGTTTCTTTTCCTGTGATAAAAAGCCTTCTGTTTCGACCGCCAAACCTCTCAGGGGAGCATTTGCAACCGTTTGGCACCATGTTTGAGTGAATTGCCGAAAGTCAGATTTTTTATGAAATTGTGACCCCGGGGCTTAGGGATTTTTTCAAAAAAATCTTTGTGTGCCGGTTCAGTTGTCGAGGGCTGATTTCTTTTCCTGTGATTAAAAGCCTTTTGTTTCAACCGCCAATCCTTTCAGAGGAGCATTTGCAACCGTTTGGCACCATTTTTGAGTGAATTGCCGAAAGTCAGATTTTTTATGAAATTGTGACCCCGGGGCTTAGCATTTTTTCAAAAAAATCTTTTTCTGCCGGTTAAGTTGTCGATGGCCGATTTCTTTTCCTGTGATAAAAAGCCTTCTGTTTCGACCGCCAAAGCTCTCAGGGGAGCATTTGCAACCGTTTGGCACAATTTTTGAGTGAATTACCGAAAGTCAGATTTTTTCTGAAATTGTGACCCCGGGGCTTAGGGATTTTTTCAAAACAATCTTTGTGTGTCGGTTAAGTTGTCGAGGGCTGATTTATTTTCCTGTGATTAAATGCCTTCTGTTTCGACCGCCAAACCTCTCAGGGGAGCATTTGAAAACCGTTTGGCACCATTTTTGAGTGAATTACCGAAAGTCAGATTTTTGATGAAATTGTGACCCCGGGGCTTAGGATTTTTTCAAAAAAATCTTTTTCTGCCGGTTAAGTTGTCGAGGGCTGATTTCTTTTCCTGTGATAAAAAAACCTTCTGTTTCGACCGCCAAACGTTTCAGGGGAGCATTTGCAACCGTTTGGCACAATTTTTGAGTGAATTACCGAAAGTCAGATTTTTTCTGAAATTGTGACCCCGGGGCTTCGAGATTTTTTCAAAAAAATCTTTTTCTGCCGGTTCAGTTGTCGACGGCTGATTTCTTTTCCTGTGATTAAAAGCCTTTTGTTTCGACCGCCAAACCTCTCAGGGGAGAATTTGCAACCGTTTGGCACAATTTCTGAGTGAATTGCCGAAAGTCAGATTTTTTATGAAATTGTGACCCTGGGGTTTAGTATTTTTTGAAAAAAATCTTTTCCTGCCGGTTAAGTTGTCGAGGGCTGATTTCCTTTCCTGTGATTAAATGCCTTCTGTTTCGACCGCCAAACCTCTCAGGGGAGCATTTGCAACCGTTTGGCACCATTTTTGAGTGATTTTCCGAAAGTCAGATTTATGATGAAATTGTGACCCCGGGGCTTAGAATTTTTTCAAAAAAATCTTTTCCTGCCGGTTCAGTTGTCGAGGGCTGATTTCTTTTCCTGTGATTCCTGTGTTTCAACCGCCAAACCTCTCAGGGGAGCATTTGCAACCGTTTGGCACCATTTTTGAGTGATTTGCCGAAAGTCAGATTTTTGATGAAATTGTGACCCCGGGGCTTAGGATTTTTTCAAAACAATCTTTTTCTGCCGGTTAAGTTGTCGAGGGCTGATTTCTTTTCCTGTGATAAAAAGCCTTCTGTTTCGACCGTGAAACTTCTCAGGGGGGCATTTGCAACCGTTTGGCACCATTTTTGAGTGAATTACCGAAAGTCAGATTTTTTCTGAAATTGTGACCCCGGGGCTTAGGGATTTTTTCAAAACAATCTTTGTGTGTCGGTTAAGTTGTCGAGGGCTGATTTCTTTTCCTGTGATTAAATGCCTTCTGTTTCGACCGCCAAACCTTTCAGGGGAGGATTTGCAACCGTTTGGCACCATTTTTGAGTGAATTGCCGAAAGCCAGATTTTTTATGAAATTGTGACCCCGGGGCTTAGGATTTTTTCAAGAAAATCTTTTCGCGCCGGTTAAGTTGTCGAGGGCTGATTTCTTTTCCTGTGATAAAAAGCCTTCTGTTTCGACCGCCAAACCTCTCAGGGGAGCATTTGCAACCGTTTGGCACCATGTTTGAGTGAATTGCCGAAAGTCAGATTTTTTATGAAATTGTGACCCCGGGGCTTAGGGATTTTTTCAAAAAAATCTTTGTGTGCCGGTTCAGTTGTCGAGGGCTGATTTCTTTTCCTGTGATTAAAAGCCTTTTGTTTCAACCGCCAATCCTTTCAGGGGAGCATTTGCAACCGTTTGGCACCATTTTTGAGTGAATTGCCGAAAGTCAGATTTTTTATGAAATTGTGACCCCGGGGCTTAGCATTTTTTCAAAAAAATCTTTTTCTGCCGGTTAAGTTGTCGATGGCCGATTTCTTTTCCTGTGATAAAAAGCCTTCTGTTTCGACCGCCAAAGCTCTCAGGGGAGCATTTGCAACCGTTTGGCACAATTTTTGAGTGAATTACCGAAAGTCAGATTTTTTCTGAAATTGTGACCCCGGGGCTTAGGGATTTTTTCAAAACAATCTTTGTGTGCCGGTTAAGTTGTCGAGGGCTGATTTATTTTCCTGTGATTAAATGCCTTCTGTTTCGACCGCCAAACCTCTCAGGGGAGTATTTGCAACCGTTTGGCACCATTTCTGAGTGAATTGCCGAAAGTGAGATTTTTTATGAAATTGTGACCCCGGGGCTTAGCATTTTTTCAAAAAAATCTTTTTCTGCCGGTTAAGTTGTCGATGGCCGATTTCTTTTCCTGTGATAAAAAGCCTTCTGTTTCGACCGCCAAAGCTCTCAGGGGAGCATTTGCAACCGTTTGGCACCATTTTTGAGTGATTTGCCGAAAGTCAGATTTTTGATGAAATTGTGACCCCGGGGCTTAGGGATTTTTTCAAAAAAATCTTTTCCTGCCGGTTCAGTTGTCGAGGGCTGATTTCTTTTCCTGTGATTAAATGCCTTTTGTTTCAACCGCCAAACCTCTCAGGGGAGCATTTGCAACCGTTTGGCACCATTTTTGAATGAATTGCCGAAAGTCAGATTTTTGATGAAATTGTGACCCCGGGGCTTAGCATTTTTTCAAAAAAATCTTTTTCTGCCGGTTAAGTTGTCGATGGCAGATTTCTTTTCCTGTGATAAAAAGCCTTCTGTTTCGACCGCCAAACCTCTCAGGGGAGCATTTGCAACCGTTTGGCACCATTTCTGAGTGAATTACCGAAAGTCAGATTTTTTATGAAATTGTGACCCCGGGGCTTAGGATTTTTTCAAAACAATCTTTTTCTGCCGGTTAAGTTGTCGAGGGCTGATTTCTTTTCCTGTGATAAAAAGCCTTCTGTTTCGACCGTGAAACTTCTCAGGGGAGCATTTGCAACCGTTTGGCACCATTTTTGAGTGAATTACCGAAAGTCAGATTTTTTATGAAATTGTGACCCCGGGGCTTAGGATTTTTTCAAAAAAATCTTTTTCTGCCGGTTAAGTTGTCGAGGGCTGATTTCTTTTCCTGTGATTAAATGCCTTCTGTTTCGACCGCCAAACCTTTCAGGGGAGGATTTGCAACCGTTTGGCACCATTTTTGAGTGAATTGCCGAAAGCCAGATTTTTTATGAAATGGTGACCCCGGGGCTTAGGATTTTTTCAAGAAAATCTTTTCGCGCCGGTTAAGTTGTCGAGGGCTGATTTCTTTTCCTGTGATAAAAAGCCTTCTGTTTCGACCGCCAAACCTCTCAGGGGAGCATTTGCAACCGTTTGGCACCATGTTTGAGTGAATTGCCGAAAGTCAGATTTTTTATGAAATTGTGACCCCGGGGCTTAGCATTTTTTCAAAAAAATCTTTTTCTGCCGGTTAAGTTGTCGATGGCCGATTTCTTTTCCTGTGATAAAAAGCCTTCTGTTTCGACCGCCAAAGCTCTCAGGGGAGCATTTGCAACCGTTTGGCACAATTTTTGAGTGAATTACCGAAAGTCAGATTTTTTCTGAAATTGTGACCCCGGGGCTTAGGGATTTTTTCAAAACAATCTTTGTGTGTCGGTTAAGTTGTCGAGGGCTGATTTATTTTCCTGTGATTAAATGCCTTCTGTTTCGACCGCCAAACCTCTCAGGGGAGTATTTGCAACCGTTTGGCACCATTTCTGAGTGAATTGCCGAAAGTGAGATTTTTTATGAAATTGTGACCCCGGGGCTTAGCATTTTTTCAAAAAAATCTTTTTCTGCCGGTTAAGTTGTCGATGGCCGATTTCTTTTCCTGTGATAAAAAGCCTTCTGTTTCGACCGCCAAAGCTCTCAGGGGAGCATTTGCAACCGTTTGGCACAATTTTTGAGTGAATTACCGAAAGTCAGATTTTTTCTGAAATTGTGACCCCGGGGCTTAGGGATTTTTTCAAAACAATCTTTGTGTGCCGGTTAAGTTGTCGAGGGATGATTTATTTTCCTGTGATTAAATGCCTTCTGTTTCGACCGCCAAACCTCTCAGGGGAGTATTTGCAACCGTTTGGCACCATTTCTGAGTGAATTGCCGAAAGTCAGATTTTTTATGAAATTGTGACCCCGGGGCTTAGCATTTTTTCAAAAAAATCTTTTTCTGCCGGTTAAGTTGTCGATGGCCGATTTCTTTTCCTGTGATAAAAAGCCTTCTGTTTCGACCGCCAAAGCTCTCAGGGGAGCATTTGCAACCGTTTGGCACAATTTTTGAGTGAATTACCGAAAGTCAGATTTTTGATGAAATTGTGACCCCGGGGCTTAGGGATTTTTTCAAAAAAATCTTTGTGTGCCGGTTCAGTTGTCGAGGGCTGATTTCTTTTCCTGTGATTAAATGCCTTCTGTTTCGACCGCCAAACCTCTCAGGGGAGCATTTGCAACCGTTTGGCACCATGTTTGAGTGAATTGCCGAAAGTCAGATTTTTTATGGAATTGTGATCCCGGGGCTTAGCATTTTTTTCAAAAAAATCTTTTTCTGCCGGTTAAGTTGTCGATGGCAGATTTCTTTTCCTGTGATAAAAAGCCTTCTGTTTCGACCGCCAAACCTTTCAGGGGAGGATATGCAACCGTTTGGCACCATTTTTGAGTGAATTGCCGAAAGCCAGATTTTTTATGAAATTGTGACCCCGGGGCTTAGGATTTTTTCAAGAAAATCTTTTCGCGCCGGTTAAGTTGTCGAGGGCTGTTTCTTTTCCTGTGATAAAAAGCCTTCTGTTTCGACCGCCAAACCTCTCAGGGGAGCATTTGCAACCGTTTGGCACCATGTTTGAGTGAATTGCCGAAAGTCAGATTTTTTATGAAATTGTGACCCCGGGGCTTAGGGATTTTTTCAAAAAAATCTTTGTGTGCCGGTTCAGTTGTCGAGGGCTGATTTCTTTTCCTGTGATTAAAAGCCTTTTGTTTCAACCGCCAATCCTTTCAGAGGAGCATTTGCAACCGTTTGGCACCATTTTTGAGTGAATTGCCGAAAGTCAGATTTTTTATGAAATTGTGACCCCGGGGCTTAGCATTTTTTCAAAAAAATCTTTTTCTGCCGGTTAAGTTGTCGATGGCCGATTTCTTTTCCTGTGATAAAAAGCCTTCTGTTTCGACCGCCAAAGCTCTCAGGGGAGCATTTGCAACCGTTTGGCACAATTTTTGAGTGAATTACCGAAAGTCAGATTTTTTCTGAAATTGTGACCCCGGGGCTTAGGGATTTTTTCAAAACAATCTTTGTGTGTCGGTTAAGTTGTCGAGGGCTGATTTATTTTCCTGTGATTAAATGCCTTCTGTTTCGACCGCCAAACCTCTCAGGGGAGCATTTGCAACCGTTTGGCACCATTTTTGAGTGAATTACCGAAAGTCAGATTTTTGATGAAATTGTGACCCCGGGGCTTAGGATTTTTTCAAAAAAATCTTTTTCTGCCGGTTAAGTTGTCGAGGGCTGATTTCTTTTCCTGTGATAAAAAACCTTCTGTTTCGACCGCCAAACGTTTCAGGGGAGCATTTGCAACCGTTTGGCACAATTTTTGAGTGAATTACCGAAAGTCAGATTTTTTCTGAAATTGTGACCCCGGGGCTTCGAGATTTTTTCAAAAAAATCTTTTTCTGCCGGTTCAGTTGTCGACGGCTGATTTCTTTTCCTGTGATTAAAAGCCTTTTGTTTCGACCGCCAAACCTCTCAGGGGAGAATTTGCAACCGTTTGGCACAATTTCTGAGTGAATTGCCGAAAGTCAGATTTTTTATGAAATTGTGACCCTGGGGTTTAGTATTTTTTGAAAAAAATCTTTTCCTGCCGGTTAAGTTGTCGAGGGCTGATTTCCTTTCCTGTGATTAAATGCCTTCTGTTTCGACCGCCAAACCTCTCAGGGGAGCATTTGCAACCGTTTGGCACCATTTTTGAGTGATTTTCCGAAAGTCAGATTTATGATGAAATTGTGACCCCGGGGCTTAGAATTTTTTCAAAAAAATCTTTTTCTGCCGGTTCAGTTGTCGAGGGCTGATTTCTTTTCCTGTGATTCCTGTGTTTCAACCGCCAAACCTCTCAGGGGAGCATTTGCAACCGTTTGGCACCATTTTTGAGTGATTTTCCGAAAGTCAGATTTATGATGAAATTGTGACCCCGGGGCTTAGCATTTTTTCAAAAAAATCTTTTTCTGCCGGTTAAGTTGTCGATGGCCGATTTCTTTTCCTGTGATAAAAAGCCTTCTGTTTCGACCGCCAAAGCTCTCAGGGGAGCATTTGCAACCGTTTGGCACAATTTTTGAGTGAATTACCGAAAGTCAGATTTTTGATGAAATTGTGACCCCGGGGCTTAGGGATTTTTTCAAAAAAATCTTTGTGTGCCGGTTCAGTTGTCGAGGGCTGATTTCTTTTCCTGTGATTAAATGCCTTCTGTTTCGACCGCCAAACCTCTCAGGGGAGCATTTGCAACCGTTTGGCACAATTTTTGAGTGATTTGCCGAAAGTCAGATTTTTTATGGAATTGTGATCCCGGGGCTTAGCATTTTTTTCAAAAAAATCTTTTTCTGCCGGTTAAGTTGTCGATGGCAGATTTCTTTTCCTGTGATAAAAAGCCTTCTGTTTCGACCGCCAAACCTTTCAGGGGAGGATTTGCAACCGTTTGGCACCATTTTTGAGTGAATTGCCGAAAGCCAGATTTTTTATGAAATTGTGACCCCGGGGCTTAGGATTTTTTCAAGAAAATCTTTTCGCGCCGGTTAAGTTGTCGAGGGCTGTTTCTTTTCCTGTGATAAAAAGCCTTCTGTTTCGACCGCCAAACCTCTCAGGGGAGCATTTGCAACCGTTTGGCACCATGTTTGAGTGAATTGCCGAAAGTCAGATTTTTTATGAAATTGTGACCCCGGGGCTTAGGGATTTTTTCAAAAAAATCTTTGTGTGCCGGTTCAGTTGTCGAGGGCTGATTTCTTTTCCTGTGATTAAAAGCCTTTTGTTTCAACCGCCAATCCTTTCAGAGGAGCATTTGCAACCGTTTGGCACCATTTTTGAGTGAATTGCCGAAAGTCAGATTTTTTATGAAATTGTGACCCCGGGGCTTAGCATTTTTTCAAAAAAATCTTTTTCTGCCGGTTAAGTTGTCGATGGCCGATTTCTTTTCCTGTGATAAAAAGCCTTCTGTTTCGACCGCCAAAGCTCTCAGGGGAGCATTTGCAACCGTTTGGCACAATTTTTGAGTGAATTACCGAAAGTCAGATTTTTTCTGAAATTGTGACCCCGGGGCTTAGGGATTTTTTCAAAACAATCTTTGTGTGTCGGTTAAGTTGTCGAGGGCTGATTTATTTTCCTGTGATTAAATGCCTTCTGTTTCGACCGCCAAACCTCTCAGGGGAGCATTTGCAACCGTTTGGCACCATTTTTGAGTGAATTACCGAAAGTCAGATTTTTGATGAAATTGTGACCCCGGGGCTTAGGATTTTTTCAAAAAAATCTTTTTCTGCCGGTTAAGTTGTCGAGGGCTGATTTCTTTTCCTGTGATAAAAAACCTTCTGTTTCGACCGCCAAACGTTTCAGGGGAGCATTTGCAACCGTTTGGCACAATTTTTGAGTGAATTACCGAAAGTCAGATTTTTTCTGAAATTGTGACCCCGGGGCTTCAAGATTTTTTCAAAAAAATCTTTTTCTGCCGGTTCAGTTGTCGACGGCTGATTTCTTTTCCTGTGATTAAAAGCCTTTTGTTTCGACCGCCAAACCTCTCAGGGGAGAATTTGCAACCGTTTGGCACAATTTCTGAGTGAATTGCCGAAAGTCAGATTTTTTATGAAATTGTGACCCTGGGGTTTAGTATTTTTTGAAAAAAATCTTTTCCTGCCGGTTAAGTTGTCGAGGGCTGATTTCCTTTCCTGTGATTAAATGCCTTCTGTTTCGACCGCCAAACCTCTCAGGGGAGCATTTGCAACCGTTTGGCACCATTTTTGAGTGATTTTCCGAAAGTCAGATTTATGATGAAATTGTGACCCCGGGGCTTAGAATTTTTTCAAAAAAATCTTTTCCTGCCGGTTCAGTTGTCGAGGGCTGATTTCTTTTCCTGTGATTCCTGTGTTTCAACCGCCAAACCTCTCAGGGGAGCATTTGCAACCGTTTGGCACCATTTTTGAGTGATTTGCCGAAAGTCAGATTTTTGATGAAATTGTGACCCCGGGGCTTAGGATTTTTTCAAAACAATCTTTTTCTGCCGGTTAAGTTGTCGAGGGCTGATTTCTTTTCCTGTGATAAAAAGCCTTCTGTTTCGACCGTGAAACTTCTCAGGGGAGCATTTGCAACCGTTTGGCACCATTTTTGAGTGAATTACCGAAAGTCAGATTTTTTCTGAAATTGTGACCCCGGGGCTTAGGGATTTTTTCAAAACAATCTTTGTGTGTCGGTTAAGTTGTCGAGGGCTGATTTCTTTTCCTGTGATTAAATGCCTTCTGTTTCGACCGCCAAACCTTTCAGGGGAGGATTTGCAACCGTTTGGCACCATTTTTGAGTGAATTGCCGAAAGCCAGATTTTTTATGAAATTGTGACCCCGGGGCTTAGGATTTTTTCAAGAAAATCTTTTCGCGCCGGTTAAGTTGTCGAGGGCTGATTTCTTTTCCTGTGATAAAAAGCCTTCTGTTTCGACCGCCAAACCTCTCAGGGGAGCATTTGCAACCGTTTGGCACCATGTTTGAGTGAATTGCCGAAAGTCAGATTTTTTATGAAATTGTGACCCCGGGGCTTAGGGATTTTTTCAAAAAAATCTTTGTGTGCCGGTTCAGTTGTCGAGGGCTGATTTCTTTTCCTGTGATTAAAAGCCTTTTGTTTCAACCGCCAATCCTTTCAGGGGAGCATTTGCAACCGTTTGGCACCATTTTTGAGTGAATTGCCGAAAGTCAGATTTTTTATGAAATTGTGACCCCGGGGCTTAGCATTTTTTCAAAAAAATCTTTTTCTGCCGGTTAAGTTGTCGATGGCCGATTTCTTTTCCTGTGATAAAAAGCCTTCTGTTTCGACCGCCAAAGCTCTCAGGGGAGCATTTGCAACCGTTTGGCACAATTTTTGAGTGAATTACCGAAAGTCAGATTTTTTCTGAAATTGTGACCCCGGGGCTTAGGGATTTTTTCAAAACAATCTTTGTGTGCCGGTTAAGTTGTCGAGGGCTGATTTATTTTCCTGTGATTAAATGCCTTCTGTTTCGACCGCCAAACCTCTCAGGGGAGTATTTGCAACCGTTTGGCACCATTTCTGAGTGAATTGCCGAAAGTGAGATTTTTTATGAAATTGTGACCCCGGGGCTTAGCATTTTTTCAAAAAAATCTTTTTCTGCCGGTTAAGTTGTCGATGGCCGATTTCTTTTCCTGTGATAAAAAGCCTTCTGTTTCGACCGCCAAAGCTCTCAGGGGAGCATTTGCAACCGTTTGGCACCATTTTTGAGTGATTTGCCGAAAGTCAGATTTTTGATGAAATTGTGACCCCGGGGCTTAGGGATTTTTTCAAAAAAATCTTTTCCTGCCGGTTCAGTTGTCGAGGGCTGATTTCTTTTCCTGTGATTAAATGCCTTTTGTTTCAACCGCCAAACCTCTCAGGGGAGCATTTGCAACCGTTTGGCACCATTTTTGAATGAATTGCCGAAATTCAGATTTTTGATGAAATTGTGACCCCGGGGCTTAGCATTTTTTCAAAAAAATCTTTTTCTGCCGGTTAAGTTGTCGATGGCAGATTTCTTTTCCTGTGATAAAAAGCCTTCTGTTTCGACCGCCAAACCTCTCAGGGGAGCATTTGCAACCGTTTGGCACCATTTCTGAGTGAATTACCGAAAGTCAGATTTTTTATGAAATTGTGACCCCGGGGCTTAGGATTTTTTCAAAACAATCTTTTTCTGCCGGTTAAGTTGTCGAGGGCTGATTTCTTTTCCTGTGATAAAAAGCCTTCTGTTTCGACCGCCAAACCTCTCAGGGGAGCATTTGCAACCGTTTGGCACAATTTTTGAGTGAATTACCGAAAGTCAGATTTTTTCTGAAATTGTGACCCCGGGGCTTAGGGATTTTTTCAAAACAATCTTTGTGTGTCGGTTAAGTTGTCGAGGGCTGATTTATTTTCCTGTGATTAAATGCCTTCTGTTTCGACTGCCAAACCTCTCAGGGGAGTATTTGCAACCGTTTGGCACCATTTCTGAGTGAATTGCCGAAAGTGAGATTTTTTATGAAATTGTGACCCCGGGGCTTAGCATTTTTTCAAAAAAATCTTTTTCTGCCGGTTAAGTTGTCGATGGCCGATTTCTTTTCCTGTGATAAAAAGCCTTCTGTTTCGACCGCCAAAGCTCTCAGGGGAGCATTTGCAACCGTTTGGCACAATTTTTGAGTGAATTACCGAAAGTCAGATTTTTTCTGAAATTGTGACCCCGGGGCTTAGGGATTTTTTCAAAACAATCTTTGTGTGCCGGTTAAGTTGTCGAGGGATGATTTATTTTCCTGTGATTAAATGCCTTCTGTTTCGACCGCCAAACCTCTCAGGGGAGTATTTGCAACCGTTTGGCACCATTTCTGAGTGAATTGCCGAAAGTCAGATTTTTTATGAAATTGTGACCCCGGGGCTTAGCATTTTTTCAAAAAAATCTTTTTCTGCCGGTTAAGTTGTCGATGGCCGATTTCTTTTCCTGTGATAAAAAGCCTTCTGTTTCGACCGCCAAAGCTCTCAGGGGAGCATTTGCAACCGTTTGGCACAATTTTTGAGTGAATTACCGAAAGTCAGATTTTTGATGAAATTGTGACCCCGGGGCTTAGGGATTTTTTCAAAAAAATCTTTGTGTGCCGGTTCAGTTGTCGAGGGCTGATTTCTTTTCCTGTGATTAAATGCCTTCTGTTTCGACCGCCAAACCTCTCAGGGGAGCATTTGCAACCGTTTGGCACAATTTTTGAGTGATTTGCCGAAAGTCAGATTTTTTATGGAATTGTGATCCCGGGGCTTAGCATTTTTTTCAAAAAAATCTTTTTCTGCCGGTTAAGTTGTCGATGGCAGATTTCTTTTCCTGTGATAAAAAGCCTTCTGTTTCGACCGCCAAACCTTTCAGGGGAGGATTTGCAACCGTTTGGCACCATTTTTGAGTGAATTGCCGAAAGCCAGATTTTTTATGAAATTGTGACCCCGGGGCTTAGGATTTTTTCAAGAAAATCTTTTCGCGCCGGTTAAGTTGTCGAGGGCTGTTTCTTTTCCTGTGATAAAAAGCCTTCTGTTTCGACCGCCAAACCTCTCAGGGGAGCATTTGCAACCGTTTGGCACCATGTTTGAGTGAATTGCCGAAAGTCAGATTTTTTATGAAATTGTGACCCCGGGGCTTAGGGATTTTTTCAAAAAAATCTTTGTGTGCCGGTTCAGTTGTCGAGGGCTGATTTCTTTTCATGTGATTAAAAGCCTTTTGTTTCAACCGCCAATCCTTTCAGAGGAGCATTTGCAACCGTTTGGCACCATTTTTGAGTGAATTGCCGAAAGTCAGATTTTTTATGAAATTGTGACCCCGGGGCTTAGCATTTTTTCAAAAAAATCTTTTTCTGCCGGTTAAGTTGTCGATGGCCGATTTCTTTTCCTGTGATAAAAAGCCTTCTGTTTCGACCGCCAAAGCTCTCAGGGGAGCATTTGCAACCGTTTGGCACAATTTTTGAGTGAATTACCGAAAGTCAGATTTTTTCTGAAATTGTGACCCCGGGGCTTAGGGATTTTTTCAAAACAATCTTTGTGTGTCGGTTAAGTTGTCGAGGGCTGATTTATTTTCCTGTGATTAAATGCCTTCTGTTTCGACCGCCAAACCTCTCAGGGGAGCATTTGCAACCGTTTGGCACCATTTTTGAGTGAATTACCGAAAGTCAGATTTTTTCTGAAATTGTGACCCCGGGGCTTCGAGATTTTTTCAAAAAAATCTTTTTCTGCCGGTTCAGTTGTCGACGGCTGATTTCTTTTCCTGTGATTAAAAGCCTTTTGTTTCGACCGCCAAACCTCTCAGGGGAGAATTTGCAACCGTTTGGCACAATTTCTGAGTGAATTGCCGAAAGTCAGATTTTTTATGAAATTGTGACCCTGGGGTTTAGTATTTTTTGAAAAAAATCTTTTCCTGCCGGTTAAGTTGTCGAGGGCTGATTTCCTTTCCTGTGATTAAATGCCTTCTGTTTCGACCGCCAAACCTCTCAGGGGAGCATTTGCAACCGTTTGGCACCATTTTTGAGTGATTTTCCGAAAGTCAGATTTATGATGAAATTGTGACCCCGGGGCTTAGAATTTTTTCAAAAAAATCTTTTCCTGCCGGTTCAGTTGTCGAGGGCTGATTTCTTTTCCTGTGATTCCTGTGTTTCAACCGCCAAACCTCTCAGGGGAGCATTTGCAACCGTTTGGCACCATTTTTGAGTGATTTGCCGAAAGTCAGATTTTTGATGAAATTGTGACCCCGGGGCTTAGAATTTTTTCAAAAAAATCTTTTCCTGCCGGTTCAGTTGTCGAGGGCTGATTTCTTTTCCTGTGATTAAAAGCCTTTTGTTTCAACCGCCAAACCTCTCAGGGGAGCATTTGCAACCGTTTGGCACCATTTTTGAATGAATTGCCGAAAGTCAGATTTTTGATGAAATTGTGACCCCGGGGCTTAGCATTTTTTCAAAAAAATCTTTTTCTGCCGGTTAAGTTGTCGATGGCAGATTTCTTTTCCTGTGATAAAAAGCCTTCTGTTTCGACCGCCAAACCTCTCAGGGGAGCATTTGCAACCGTTTGGCACCATTATTGAGTGAATTGCCGAAAGCCAGATTTTTTATGAAATTGTGACCCCGGGGCTTAGGATTTTTTCAAAAAAATCTTTTTCTGCCGGTTAAGTTGTCGAGGGCTGATTTCTTTTCCTGTGATAAAAAGCCTTCTGTTTCGACCGTGAAACTTCTCAGGGGAGCATTTGCAACCGTTTGGCACCATTTTTGAGTGAATTGCCGAAAGCCAGATTTTTTATGAAATTGTGACCCCGGGGCTTAGGGATTTTTTCAAAAAAATCTTTGTGTGCCGGTTCAGTTGTCGAGGGCTGATTTCTTTTCCTGTGATTAAAAGCCTTTTGTTTCAACCGCCAATCCTTTCAGGGGAGCATTTGCAACCGTTTGGCACCATTTTTGAGTGAATTGCCGCAAGTCAGATTTTTTATGAAATTGTGACCCTGGGGCTTAGGATTTTTTCAAGAAAATCTTTTCGCGCCGGTTAAGTTGTCGAGGGCTGATTTCTTTTCCTGTGATAAAAAGCCTTCTGTTTCGACCGCCAAACCTCTCAGGGGAGCATTTGCAACCGTTTGGCACCATGTTTGAGTGAATTGCCGAAAGTCAGATTTTTTATGAAATTGTGACCCCGGGGCTTAGGGATTTTTTCAAAAAAATCTTTGTGTGCCGGTTCAGTTGTCGAGGGCTGATTTCTTTTCCTGTGATTAAAAGCCTTTTGTTTCAACCGCCAATCCTTTCAGGGGAGCATTTGCAACCGTTTGGCACCATTTTTGAGTGACTTGCCGAAAGTCAGATTTTTTATGAAATTGTGACCCCGGGGCTTAGCATTTTTTCAAAAAAATCTTTTTCTGCCGGTTAAGTTGTCGATGGCCGATTTCTTTTCCTGTGATAAAAAGCCTTCTGTTTCGACCGCCAAAGCTCTCAGGGGAGCATTTGCAACCGTTTGGCACAATTTTTGAGTGAATTACCGAAAGTCAGATTTTTTCTGAAATTGTGACCCCGGGGCTTAGGGATTTTTTCAAAACAATCTTTGTGTGTCGGTTAAGTTGTCGAGGGCTGATTTATTTTCCTGTGATTAAATGCCTTCTGTTTCGACCGCCAAACCTCTCAGGGGAGTATTTGCAACCGTTTGGCACCATTTCTGAGTGAATTGCCGAAAGTGAGATTTTTTATGAAATTGTGACCCCGGGGCTTAGCATTTTTTCAAAAAAATCTTTTTCTGCCGGTTAAGTTGTCGATGGCCGATTTCTTTTCCTGTGATAAAAAGCCTTCTGTTTCGACCGCCAAAGCTCTCAGGGGAGCATTTGCAACCGTTTGGCACAATTTTTGAGTGAATTACCGAAAGTCAGATTTTTTCTGAAATTGTGACCCCGGGGCTTAGGGATTTTTTCAAAAAAATCTTTTTCTGCCGGTTAAGTTGTCGAGGGCTGATTTATTTTCCTGTGATTAAATGCCTTCTGTTTCGACCGCCAAACCTCTCAGGGGAGGATTTGCAACCGTTTGGCACCATTTTTGAGTGATTTGCCGAAAGTCAGATTTTTGATGAAATTGTGACCCCGGGGCTTAGAATTTTTTCAAAAAAATCTTTTCCTGCCGGTTCAGTTGTCGAGGGCTGATTTCTTTTCCTGTGATTCCTGTGTTTCAACCGCCAAACCTCTCAGGGGAGCATTTGCAACCGTTTGGCACCATTTTTGAGTGATTTGCCGAAAGTCAGATTTTTGATGAAATTGTGACCCCGGGGCTTAGAATTTTTTCAAAAAAATCTTTTCCTGCCGGTTCAGTTGTCGAGGGCTGATTTCTTTTCCTGTGATTAAAAGCCTTTTGTTTCAACCGCCAAACCTCTCAGGGGAGCATTTGCAACCGTTTGGCACCATTTTTGAATGAATTGCCGAAAGTCAGATTTTTTATGAAATTGTGACCCCGGGGCTTAGCATTTTTTCAAAAAAATCTTTTTCTGCCGGTTAAGTTGTCGATGGCCGATTTCTTTTCCTGTGATAAAAAGCCTTCTGTTTCGACCGCCAAACCTCTCAGGGGAGCATTTGCAACCGTTTGGCACCATTTTTGAATGAATTGCCGAAAGTCAGATTTTTGATGAAATTGTGACCCCGGGGCTTAGGATTTTTTCAAAACAATCTTTTTCTGCCGGTTAAGTTGTCGAGGGCTGATTTCTTTTCCTGTGATAAAAAGCCTTCTGTTTCGACCGTGAAACTTCTCAGGGGAGCATTTGCAACCGTTTGGCACCATTTTTGAGTGAATTACCGAAAGTCAGATTTTTTCTGAAATTGTGACCCCGGGGCTTAGGGATTTTTTCAAAACAATCTTTGTGTGTCGGTTAAGTTGTCGAGGGCTGATTTCTTTTCCTGTGATTAAATGCCTTCTGTTTCGACCGCCAAACCTTTCAGGGGAGGATTTGCAACCGTTTGGCACCATTATTGAGTGAATTGCCGAAAGCCAGATTTTTTATGAAATTGTGACCCCGGGGCTTAGGATTTTTTCAAGAAAATCTTTTCGCGCCGGTTAAGTTGTCGAGGGCTGATTTCTTTTCCTGTGATAAAAAGCCTTCTGTTTCGACCGCCAAACCTCTCAGGGGAGCATTTGCAACCGTTTGGCACCATGTTTGAGTGAATTGCCGAAAGTCAGATTTTTTATGAAATTGTGACCCCGGGGCTTAGGGATTTTTTCAAAACAATCTTTGTGTGTCGGTTAAGTTGTCGAGGGCTGATTTCTTTTCCTGTGATTAAATGCCTTCTGTTTCGACCGCCAAACCTTTCAGGGGAGGATTTGCAACCGTTTGGCACCATTATTGAGTGAATTGCCGAAAGCCAGATTTTTTATGAAATTGTGACCCCGGGGCTTAGGATTTTTTCAAGAAAATCTTTTCGCGCCGGTTAAGTTGTCGAGGGCTGATTTCTTTTCCTGTGATAAAAAGCCTTCTGTTTCGACCGCCAAACCTCTCAGGGGAGCATTTGCAACCGTTTGGCACCATGTTTGAGTGAATTGCCGAAAGTCAGATTTTTGATGAAATTGTGACCCCGGGGCTTAGGGATTTTTTCAAAAAAATCTTTGTGTGCCGGTTCAGTTGTCGAGGGCTGATTTCTTTTCCTGTGATTCCTGTGTTTCAACCGCCAAACCTCTCAGGGGAGCATTTGCAACCGTTTGGCACCATTTTTGAGTGATTTGCCGAAAGTCAGATTTTTGATGAAATTGTGACCCCGGGGCTTAGAATTTTTTCAAAAAAATCTTTTCCTGCCGGTTCAGTTGTCGAGGGCTGATTTCTTTTCCTGTGATTAAAAGCCTTTTGTTTCAACCGCCAAACCTCTCAGGGGAGCATTTGCAACCGTTTGGCACCATTTTTGAATGAATTGCCGAAAGTCAGATTTTTTATGAAATTGTGACCCCGGGGCTTAGCATTTTTTCAAAAAAATCTTTTTCTGCCGGTTAAGTTGTCGATGGCCGATTTCTTTTCCTGTGATAAAAAGCCTTCTGTTTCGACCGCCAAACCTCTCAGGGGAGCATTTGCAACCGTTTGGCACCATTTTTGAATGAATTGCCGAAAGTCAGATTTTTGATGAAATTGTGACCCCGGGGCTTAGGATTTTTTCAAAACAATCTTTTTCTGCCGGTTAAGTTGTCGAGGGCTGATTTCTTTTCCTGTGATAAAAAGCCTTCTGTTTCGACCGTGAAACTTCTCAGGGGAGCATTTGCAACCGTTTGGCACCATTTTTGAGTGAATTACCGAAAGTCAGATTTTTTCTGAAATTGTGACCCCGGGGCTTAGGGATTTTTTCAAAACAATCTTTGTGTGTCGGTTAAGTTGTCGAGGGCTGATTTCTTTTCCTGTGATTAAATGCCTTCTGTTTCGACCGCCAAACCTTTCAGGGGAGGATTTGCAACCGTTTGGCACCATTATTGAGTGAATTGCCGAAAGCCAGATTTTTTATGAAATTGTGACCCCGGGGCTTAGGATTTTTTCAAGAAAATCTTTTCGCGCCGGTTAAGTTGTCGAGGGCTGATTTCTTTTCCTGTGATAAAAAGCCTTCTGTTTCGACCGCCAAACCTCTCAGGGGAGCATTTGCAACCGTTTGGCACCATGTTTGAGTGAATTGCCGAAAGTCAGATTTTTTATGAAATTGTGACCCCGGGGCTTAGGGATTTTTTCAAAACAATCTTTGTGTGTCGGTTAAGTTGTCGAGGGCTGATTTCTTTTCCTGTGATAAAAAGCCTTCTGTTTCGACCGCCAAACCTTTCAGGGGAGGATTTGCAACCGTTTGGCACCATTATTGAGTGAATTGCCGAAAGCCAGATTTTTTATGAAATTGTGACCCCGGGGCTTAGGATTTTTTCAAGAAAATCTTTTCGCGCCGGTTAAGTTGTCGAGGGCTGATTTCTTTTCCTGTGATAAAAAGCCTTCTGTTTCGACCGCCAAACCTCTCAGGGGAGCATTTGCAACCGTTTGGCACCATGTTTGAGTGAATTGCCGAAAGTCAGATTTTTGATGAAATTGTGACCCCGGGGCTTAGGGATTTTTTCAAAAAAATCTTTGTGTGCCGGTTCAGTTGTCGAGGGCTGATTTCTTTTCCTGTGATTAAAAGCCTTTTGTTTCAACCGCCAATCCTTTCAGGGGAGCATTTGCAACCGTTTGGCACCATTTTTGAGTGAATTGCCGAAAGTCAGATTTTTTATGAAATTGTGACCCCGGGGCTTAGCATTTTTTCAAAAAAATCTTTTTCTGCCGGTTAAGTTGTCGATGGCCGATTTCTTTTCCTGTGATAAAAAGCCTTCTGTTTCGACCGCCAAACCTCTCAGGGGAGCATTTGCAACCGTTTGGCACCATTTTTGAATGAATTGCCGAAAGTCAGATTTTTGATGAAATTGTGACCCCGGGGCTTAGGATTTTTTCAAAACAATCTTTTTCTGCCGGTTAAGTTGTCGAGGGCTGATTTCTTTTCCTGTGATAAAAAGCCTTCTGTTTCGACCGTGAAACTTCTCAGGGGAGCATTTGCAACCGTTTGGCACCATTTTTGAGTGAATTACCGAAAGTCAGATTTTTTCTGAAATTGTGACCCCGGGGCTTAGGGATTTTTTCAAAACAATCTTTGTGTGTCGGTTAAGTTGTCGAGGGCTGATTTCTTTTCCTGTGATTAAATGCCTTCTGTTTCGACCGCCAAACCTTTCAGGGGAGGATTTGCAACCGTTTGGCACCATTATTGAGTGAATTGCCGAAAGCCAGATTTTTTATGAAATTGTGACCCCGGGGCTTAGGATTTTTTCAAGAAAATCTTTTCGCGCCGGTTAAGTTGTCGAGGGCTGATTTCTTTTCCTGTGATAAAAAGCCTTCTGTTTCGACCGCCAAACCTCTCAGGGGAGCATTTGCAACCGTTTGGCACCATGTTTGAGTGAATTGCCGAAAGTCAGATTTTTTATGAAATTGTGACCCCGGGGCTTAGGGATTTTTTCAAAACAATCTTTGTGTGTCGGTTAAGTTGTCGAGGGCTGATTTCTTTTCCTGTGATTAAATGCCTTCTGTTTCGACCGCCAAACCTTTCAGGGGAGGATTTGCAACCGTTTGGCACCATTATTGAGTGAATTGCCGAAAGCCAGATTTTTTATGAAATTGTGACCCCGGGGCTTAGGATTTTTTCAAGAAAATCTTTTCGCGCCGGTTAAGTTGTCGAGGGCTGATTTCTTTTCCTGTGATAAAAAGCCTTCTGTTTCGACCGCCAAACCTCTCAGGGGAGCATTTGCAACCGTTTGGCACCATGTTTGAGTGAATTGCCGAAAGTCAGATTTTTGATGAAATTGTGACCCCGGGGCTTAGGGATTTTTTCAAAAAAATCTTTGTGTGCCGGTTCAGTTGTCGAGGGCTGATTTCTTTTCCTGTGATTAAAAGCCTTTTGTTTCAACCGCCAATCCTTTCAGGGGAGCATTTGCAACCGTTTGGCACCATTTTTGAGTGAATTGCCGAAAGTCAGATTTTTTATGAAATTGTGACCCCGGGGCTTAGCATTTTTTCAAAAAAATCTTTTTCTGCCGGTTAAGTTGTCGATGGCCGATTTCTTTTCCTGTGATAAAAAGCCTTCTGTTTCGACCGCCAAAGCTCTCAGGGGAGCATTTGCAACCGTTTGGCACAATTTTTGAGTGAATTACCGAAAGTCAGATTTTTTCTGAAATTGTGACCCCGGGGCTTAGGGATTTTTTCAAAACAATCTTTGTGTGTCGGTTAAGTTGTCGAGGGCTGATTTATTTTCCTGTGATTAAATGCCTTCTGTTTCGACCGCCAAACCTCTCAGGGGAGTATTTGCAACCGTTTGGCACCATTTCTGAGTGAATTGCCGAAAGTGAGATTTTTTATGAAATTGTGACCCCGGGGCTTAGCATTTTTTCAAAAAAATCTTTTTCTGCCGGTTAAGTTGTCGATGGCCGATTTCTTTTCCTGTGATAAAAAGCCTTCTGTTTCGACCGCCAAAGCTCTCAGGGGAGCATTTGCAACCGTTTGGCACAATTTTTGAGTGAATTACCGAAAGTCAGATTTTTTCTGAAATTGTGACCCCGGGGCTTAGGGATTTTTTCAAAAAAATCTTTTTCTGCCGGTTAAGTTGTCGAGGGCTGATTTATTTTCCTGTGATTAAATGCCTTCTGTTTCGACCGCCAAACCTCTCAGGGGAGGATTTGCAACCGTTTGGCACCATTTTTGAGTGATTTGCCGAAAGTCAGATTTTTGATGAAATTGTGACCCCGGGGCTTAGAATTTTTTCAAAAAAATCTTTTCCTGCCGGTTCAGTTGTCGAGGGCTGATTTCTTTTCCTGTGATTCCTGTGTTTCAACCGCCAAACCTCTCAGGGGAGCATTTGCAACCGTTTGGCACCATTTTTGAGTGATTTGCCGAAAGTCAGATTTTTGATGAAATTGTGACCCCGGGGCTTAGAATTTTTTCAAAAAAATCTTTTCCTGCCGGTTCAGTTGTCGAGGGCTGATTTCTTTTCCTGTGATTAAAAGCCTTTTGATTCAACCGCCAAACCTCTCAGGGGAGCATTTGCAACCGTTTGGCACCATTTTTGAATGAATTGCCGAAAGTCAGATTTTTGATGAAATTGTGACCCCGGGGCTTAGCATTTTTTCAAAAAAATCTTTTTCTGCCGGTTAAGTTGTCGATGGCAGATTTCTTTTCCTGTGATAAAAAGCCTTCTGTTTCGACCGCCAAACCTCTCAGGGGAGCATTTGCAACCGTTTGGCACCATTTCTGAGTGAATTACCGAAAGTCAGATTTTTTATGAAATTGTGACCCCGGGGCTTAGGATTTTTTCAAAACAATCTTTTTCTGCCGGTTAAGTTGTCGAGGGCTGATTTCTTTTCCTGTGATAAAAAGCGTTCTGTTTCGACCGTGAAACTTCTCAGGGGAGCATTTGCAACCGTTTGGCACCATTTTTGAGTGAATTACCGAAAGTCAGATTTTTTATGAAATTGTGACCCCGGGGCTTAGGATTTTTTCAAAAAAATCTTTTTCTGCCGGTTAAGTTGTCGAGGGCTGATTTCTTTTCCTGTGATTAAATGCCTTCTGTTTCGACCGCCAAACCTTTCAGGGGAGGATTTGCAACCGTTTGGCACCATTTTTGAGTGAATTGCCGAAAGCCAGATTTTTTATGAAATGGTGACCCCGGGGCTTAGGATTTTTTCAAGAAAATCTTTTCGCGCCGGTTAAGTTGTCGAGGGCTGATTTCTTTTCCTGTGATAAAAAGCCTTCTGTTTCGACCGCCAAACCTCTCAGGGGAGCATTTGCAACCGTTTGGCACCATGTTTGAGTGAATTGCCGAAAGTCAGATTTTTTATGAAATTGTGACCCCGGGGCTTAGGGATTTTTTTCAAAACAATCTTTGTGTGCCGGTTCAGTTGTCGAGGGCTGATTTCTTTTCCTGTGATTAAAAGCCTTTTGTTTCAACCGCCAATCCTTTCAGGGGAGGATTTGCAACCGTTTGGCACCATGTTTGAGTGAATTACCGAAAGTCAGATTTTTGATGAAATTGTGACCCCGGGGCTTAGGATTTTTTCAAAAAAATCTTTTTCTGCCGGTTAAGTTGTCGAGGGCTGATTTCTTTTCCTGTGATTAAATGCCTTCTGTTTCGACCGCCAAACCTTTCAGGGGAGGATTTGCAACCGTTTGGCACCATTTTTGAGTGAATTGCCGAAAGCCAGATTTTTTATGAAATGGTGACCCCGGGGCTTAGGATTTTTTCAAGAAAATCTTTTCGCGCCGGTTAAGTTGTCGAGGGCTGATTTCTTTTCCTGTGATAAAAAGCCTTCTGTTTCGACCGCCAAACCTCTCAGGGGAGCATTTGCAACCGTTTGGCACCATGTTTGAGTGAATTGCCGAAAGTCAGATTTTTTATGAAATTGTGACCCCGGGGCTTAGGGATTTTTTCAAAACAATCTTTGTGTGCCGGTTCAGTTGTCGAGGGCTGATTTCTTTTCCTGTGATTAAAAGCCTTTTGTTTCAACCGCCAATCCTTTCAGGGGAGGATTTGCAACCGTTTGGCACCATTTTTGAGTGAATTGCCGAAAGTCAGATTTTTTATGAAATTGTGACCCCGGGGCTTAGCATTTTTTCAAAAAAATCTTTTTCTGCCGGTTAAGTTGTCGATGGCCGATTTCTTTTCCTGTGATAAAAAGCCTTCTGTTTCGACCGCCAAAGCTCTCAGGGGAGCATTTGCAACCGTTTGGCACAATTTTTGAGTGAATTACCGAAAGTCAGATTTTTTCTGAAATTGTGACCCCGGGGCTTAGGGATTTTTTCAAAACAATCTTTGTGTGTCGGTTAAGTTGTCGAGGGCTGATTTATTTTCCTGTGATTAAATGCCTTCTGTTTCGACCGCCAAACCTCTCAGGGGAGTATTTGCAACCGTTTGGCACCATTTCTGAGTGAATTGCCGAAAGTGAGATTTTTTATGAAATTGTGACCCCGGGGCTTAGCATTTTTTCAAAAAAATCTTTTTCTGCCGGTTAAGTTGTCGATGGCCGATTTCTTTTCCTGTGATAAAAAGCCTTCTGTTTCGACCGCCAAAGCTCTCAGGGGAGCATTTGCAACCGTTTGGCACAATTTTTGAGTGAATTACCGAAAGTCAGATTTTTTCTGAAATTGTGACCCCGGGGCTTAGGGATTTTTTCAAAACAATCTTTGTGTGCCGGTTAAGTTGTCGAGGGCTGATTTATTTTCCTGTGATTAAATGCCTTCTGTTTCGACCGCCAAACCTCTCAGGGGAGTATTTGCAACCGTTTGGCACCATTTCTGAGTGAATTGCCGAAAGTGAGATTTTTTATGAAATTGTGACCCCGGGGCTTAGCATTTTTTCAAAAAAATCTTTTTCTGCCGGTTAAGTTGTCGATGGCCGATTTCTTTTCCTGTGATAAAAAGCCTTCTGTTTCGACCGCCAAAGCTCTCAGGGGAGCATTTGCAACCGTTTGGCACCATTTTTGAGTGATTTGCCGAAAGTCAGATTTTTGATGAAATTGTGACCCCGGGGCTTAGGGATTTTTTCAAAAAAATCTTTTCCTGCCGGTTCAGTTGTCGAGGGCTGATTTCTTTTCCTGTGATTAAATGCCTTTTGTTTCAACCGCCAAACCTCTCAGGGGAGCATTTGCAACCGTTTGGCACCATTTTTGAATGAATTGCCGAAAGTCAGATTTTTGATGAAATTGTGACCCCGGGGCTTAGCATTTTTTCAAAAAAATCTTTTTCTGCCGGTTAAGTTGTCGATGGCAGATTTCTTTTCCTGTGATAAAAAGCCTTCTGTTTCGACCGCCAAACCTCTCAGGGGAGCATTTGCAACCGTTTGGCACCATTTCTGAGTGAATTACCGAAAGTCAGATTTTTTATGAAATTGTGACCCCGGGGCTTAGGATTTTTTCAAAACAATCTTTTTCTGCCGGTTAAGTTGTCGAGGGCTGATTTCTTTTCCTGTGATAAAAAGCGTTCTGTTTCGACCGTGAAACTTCTCAGGGGAGCATTTGCAACCGTTTGGCACCATTTTTGAGTGAATTACCGAAAGTCAGATTTTTTATGAAATTGTGACCCCGGGGCTTAGGATTTTTTCAAAAAAATCTTTTGCTGCCGGTTAAGTTGTCGAGGGCTGATTTCTTTTCCTGTGATTAAATGCCTTCTGTTTCGACCGCCAAACCTTTCAGGGGAGGATTTGCAACCGTTTGGCACCATTTTTGAGTGAATTGCCGAAAGCCAGATTTTTTATGAAATGGTGACCCCGGGGCTTAGGATTTTTTCAAGAAAATCTTTTCGCGCCGGTTAAGTTGTCGAGGGCTGATTTCTTTTCCTGTGATAAAAAGCCTTCTGTTTCGACCGCCAAACCTCTCAGGGGAGCATTTGCAACCGTTTGGCACCATGTTTGAGTGAATTGCCGAAAGTCAGATTTTTTATGAAATTGTGACCCCGGGGCTTAGGGATTTTTTCAAAACAATCTTTGTGTGCCGGTTCAGTTGTCGAGGGCTGATTTCTTTTCCTGTGATTAAAAGCCTTTTGTTTCAACCGCCAATCCTTTCAGGGGAGCATTTGCAACCGTTTGGCACCATTTTTGAGTGACTTGCCGAAAGTCAGATTTTTTATGAAATTGTGACCCCGGGGCTTAGCATTTTTTCAAAAAAATCTTTTTCTGCCGGTTAAGTTGTCGATGGCCGATTTCTTTTCCTGTGATAAAAAGCCTTCTGTTTCGACCGCCAAAGCTCTCAGGGGAGCATTTGCAACCGTTTGGCACAATTTTTGAGTGAATTACCGAAAGTCAGATTTTTTCTGAAATTGTGACCCCGGGGCTTAGGGATTTTTTCAAAACAATCTTTGTGTGTCGGTTAAGTTGTCGAGGGCTGATTTATTTTCCTGTGATTAAATGCCTTCTGTTTCGACCGCCAAACCTCTCAGGGGAGTATTTGCAACCGTTTGGCACCATTTGTGAGTGAATTGCCGAAAGTGAGATTTTTTATGAAATTGTGACCCCGGGGCTTAGCATTTTTTCAAAAAAATCTTTTTCTGCCGGTTAAGTTGTCGATGGCCGATTTCTTTTCCTGTGATAAAAAGCCTTCTGTTTCGACCGCCAAAGCTCTCAGGGGAGCATTTGCAACCGTTTGGCACAATTTTTGAGTGAATTACCGAAAGTCAGATTTTTTCTGAAATTGTGACCCCGGGGCTTAGGGATTTTTTCAAAACAATCTTTGTGTGCCGGTTAAGTTGTCGAGGGATGATTTATTTTCCTGTGATTAAATGCCTTCTGTTTCAACCGCCAAACCTCTCAGGGGAGTATTTGCAACCGTTTGGCACCATTTCTGAGTGAATTGCCGAAAGTCAGATTTTTTATGAAATTGTGACCCCGGGGCTTAGCATTTTTTCAAAAAAATCTTTTTCTGCCGGTTAAGTTGTCGATGGCCGATTTCTTTTCCTGTGATAAAAAGCCTTCTGTTTCGACCGCCAAAGCTCTCAGGGGAGCATTTGCAACCGTTTGGCACAATTTTTGAGTGAATTACCGAAAGTCAGATTTTTGATGAAATTGTGACCCCGGGGCTTAGGGATTTTTTCAAAAAAATCTTTGTGTGCCGGTTCAGTTGTCGAGGGCTGATTTCTTTTCCTGTGATTAAATGCCTTCTGTTTCGACCGCCAAACCTCTCAGGGGAGCATTTGCAACCGTTTGGCACAATTTTTGAGTGATTTGCCGAAAGTCAGATTTTTTATGGAATTGTGATCCCGGGGCTTAGCATTTTTTTCAAAAAAATCTTTTTCTGCCGGTTAAGTTGTCGATGGCAGATTTCTTTTCCTGTGATAAAAAGCCTTCTGTTTCGACCGCCAAACCTTTCAGGGGAGGATTTGCAACCGTTTGGCACCATTTTTGAGTGAATTGCCGAAAGCCAGATTTTTTATGAAATTGTGACCCCGGGGCTTAGGATTTTTTCAAGAAAATCTTTTCGCGCCGGTTAAGTTGTCGAGGGCTGATTTGTTTTCCTGTGATAAAAAGCCTTCTGTTTCGACCGCCAATCCTTTCAGGGGAGCATTTGCAACCGTTTGGCACCATGTTTGAGTGAATTGCCGAAAGTCAGATTTTTTATGAAATTGTGACCCCGGGGCTTAGGGATTTTTTCAAAAAAATCTTTGTGTGCCGGTTCAGTTGTCGAGGGCTGATTTCTTTTCCTGTGATTAAAAGCCTTTTGTTTCAACCGCCAATCCTTTCAGAGGAGCATTTGCAGCCGTTTGGCACCATTTTTGAGTGAATTGCCGAAAGTCAGATTTTTTATGAAATTGTGACCCCGGGTCTGTTTCGACCGCCAAACCTCTCAGGGGAGCATTTGCAACCGTTTGGCACCATTTTTGAGTGATTTGCCGAAAGTCAGATTTTTGATGAAATTGTGACCCCGGGGCTTAGAATTTTTTCAAAAAAATCTTTTCCTGCCGGTTCAGTTGTCGAGGGCTGATTTCTTTTCCTGTGATTCCTGTGTTTCAACCGCCAAACCTCTCAGGGGAGCATTTGCAACCGTTTGGCACCATTTTTGAGTGATTTGCCGAAAGTCAGATTTTTGATGAAATTGTGACCCCGGGGCTTAGAATTTTTTCAAAAAAATCTTTTCCTGCCGGTTCAGTTGTCGAGGGCTGATTTCTTTTCCTGTGATTAAAAGCCTTTTGTTTCAACCGCCAAACCTCTCAGGGGAGCATTTGCAACCGTTTGGCACCATTTTTGAATGAATTGCCGAAAGTCAGATTTTTGATGAAATTGTGACCCCGGGGCTTAGCATTTTTTCAAAAAAATCTTTTTCTGCCGGTTAAGTTGTCGATGGCAGATTTCTTTTCCTGTGATAAAAAGCCTTCTGTTTCGACCGTCAAACCTCTCAGGGGAGCATTTGCAACCGTTTGGCACCATTTCTGAGTGAATTACCGAAAGTCAGATTTTTTATGAAATTGTGACCCCGGGGCTTAGGATTTTTTCAAAACAATCTTTTTCTGCCGGTTAAGTTGTCGAGGGCTGATTTCTTTTCCTGTGATAAAAAGCCTTCTGTTTCGACCGTGAAACTTCTCAGGGGAGCATTTGCAACCGTTTGGCACCATTTTTGAGTGAATTACCAAAAGTCAGATTTTTTATGAAATTGTGACCCCGGGGCTTAGGATTTTTTCAAAAAAATCTTTTTCTGCCGGTTAAGTTGTCGAGGGCTGATTTCTTTTCCTGTGATTAAATGCCTTCTGTTTCGACCGCCAAACCTTTCAGGGGAGGATTTGCAACCGTTTGGCACCATTTTTGAGTGAATTGCCGAAAGCCAGATTTTTTATGAAATGGTGACCCCGGGGCTTAGGATTTTTTCAAGAAAATCTTTTCGCGCCGGTTAAGTTGTCGAGGGCTGATTTCTTTTCCTGTGATAAAAAGCCTTCTGTTTCGACCGCCAAACCTCTCAGGGGAGCATTTGCAACCGTTTGGCACCATGTTTGAGTGAATTGCCGAAAGTCAGATTTTTTATGAAATTGTGACCCCGGGGCTTAGGGATTTTTTCAAAACAATCTTTGTGTGCCGGTTCAGTTGTCGAGGGCTGATTTCTTTTCCTGTGATTAAAAGCCTTTTGTTTCAACCGCCAATCCTTTCAGGGGAGGATTTGCAACCGTTTGGCACCATGTTTGAGTGAATTACCGAAAGTCAGATTTTTGATGAAATTGTGACCCCGGGGCTTAGGGATTTTTTCAAAAAAATCTTTTTCTGCCGGTTAAGTTGTCGATGGCAGATTTCTTTTCCTGTGATAAAAAGCCTTCTGTTTCGACCGCCAAACCTTTCAGGGGAGGATTTGCAACCGTTTGGCACCATTTTTGAGTGAATTGCCGAAAGCCAGATTTTTTATGAAATTGTGACCCCGGGGCTTAGGATTTTTTCAAGAAAATCTTTTCGTGCCGGTTAAGTTGTCGAGGGCTGATTTCTTTTCCTGTGATAAAAAGCCTTCTGTTTCGACCGCCAAACCTCTCAGGGGAGCATTTGCAACCGTTTGGCACCATGTTTGAGTGAATTGCCGAAAGTCAGATTTTTTATGAAATTGTGACCCCGGGGCTTAGGGATTTTTTCAAAAAAATCTTTGTGTGCCGGTTCAGTTGTCGAGGGCTGATTTCTTTTCCTGTGATTAAAAGCCTTTTGTTTCAACCGCCAATCCTTTCAGAGGAGCATTTGCAACCGTTTGGCACCATTTTTGAGTGAATTGCCGAAAGTCAGATTTTTTATGAAATTGTGACCCCGGGGCTTAGCATTTTTTCAAAAAAATCTTTTTCTGCCGGTTAAGTTGTCGATGGCCGATTTCTTTTCCTGTGATAAAAAGCCTTCTGTTTCGACCGCCAAAGCTCTCAGGGGAGCATTTGCAACCGTTTGGCACAATTTTTGAGTGAATTACCGAAAGTCAGATTTTTTCTGAAATTGTGACCCCGGGGCTTAGGGATTTTTTCAAAAAAATCTTTTTCTGCCGGTTAAGTTGTCGAGGGCTGATTTCTTTTCCTGTGATAAAAAACCTTCTGTTTCGACCGCCAAACGTTTCAGGGGAGCATTTGCAACCGTTTGGCACAATTTTTGAGTGAATTACCGAAAGTCAGATTTTTTCTGAAATTGTGACCCCGGGGCTTCGAGATTTTTTCAAAAAAATCTTTTTCTGCCGGTTCAGTTGTCGACGGCTGATTTCTTTTCCTGTGATTAAAAGCCTTTTGTTTCGACCGCCAAACCTCTCAGGGGAGAATTTGCAACCGTTTGGCACAATTTCTGAGTGAATTGCCGAAAGTCAGATTTTTTATGAAATTGTGACCCTGGGGTTTAGTATTTTTTGAAAAAAATCTTTTCCTGCCGGTTAAGTTGTCGAGGGCTGATTTCCTTTCCTGTGATTAAATGCCTTCTGTTTCGACCGCCAAACCTCTCAGGGGAGCATTTGCAACCGTTTGGCACCATTTTTGAGTGATTTTCCGAAAGTCAGATTTATGATGAAATTGTGACCCCGGGGCTTAGAATTTTTTCAAAAAAATCTTTTCCTGCTGGTTCAGTTGTCGAGTGCTGATGTCTTTTCCTGTAATTAAAAGCCTTTTGTTTCAACCGCCAAACCTCTCAGGGGTGCATTTGCAACCGTTTGGCACCATTTTTGAGTGAATTGCCGAAAGCCAGATTTTTTCTGAAATTGTGACCCCGGGGCTTAGCATTTTTTTCAAAAAAATCTTTTTCTGCCGGTTAAGTTGTCGATGGCCGATTTCTTTTCCTGTGATAAAAAGCCTTCTGTTTCGACCGCCAAACCTCTCAGGGGAGCATTTGCAACCGTTCGGCACAATTTTTGAGTGAATTACCGAAAGTCAGATTTTTTCTGAAATTGTGACCCCGGGGCTTAGGGATTTTTTCAAAACAATCTTTGTGTGCCGGTTAAGTTGTCGAGGGCTGATTTATTTTCCTGTGATTAAATGCCTTCTGTTTCGACCGACACAGGAGGGGGGAAGAGCTGTCTGGGGATTCCGCGTCAGCGGAATCCTGGAGATGCGAAACCCCAGGGGGCAGGAAGACCCTGCGGAAAAGGAAAGAAAGGAAGAGGTGGAGCAGCACAGCCCTCTTAAACTGGTGTAGAGGAGGGACTGACTCAGAGGGGACTTCAGCGGTCTAAGCGTAACAGACGTGGGGCTGCGCGCCTCGGCTGTGGAGCGTACAATGTACTGCAATAAACATCTTTGTATATAAACTGGACTTGGCGTTGGTCTCTTGTGAGCTGGGACCTGGGGCAGCCCTGACAGTAAGTCCCCTCTCAAAAAGAACGCAATTTTTTTTTTTTTTTGCAAAGCTCACAAAGTTTGGAGGCCATGAGTGCGGAGGAACAGCTAGCAACCCTCCAAAACGCAGTCGCCGAGCTTTCCACTGCGGTAGTGGTCTCCCAGAAGAAAAGTGGCGATGCCACGATCTGCAAGCCAGGTGGGAACGTGCTTGCAAAGAGGGGTTCCCGGGGTCCAGACCAGAGGGAATAGGACTCGGAAGAAGGGGGGGCAATTTAGTAGCCCACTTCGATGGGAACCTGAAGCACTATCCCAGTTTCAGAGCAGACGTCGTATATGCGCTGCATTTGCTTCGGAGAGACTTTAAAGATGAGGAGGAGAAAGTGGGTTTTATTGTGTCCCACTTGCAAGGGGAAGCTAGAGCTTGGCTGCGCAATTTGTGGCGCGAAGATGGTCCTGCCCGCAGAGATTCTGATGAATTTATCAAAGCTATGGACGCTTGCTTCCAATCTACCGTGGACGTTGATGTGGCGCGACGGGATATGCATGGATTACGGCAGGGCAAAGCTACAGTGCGTCAGTACCATTCTCGCTTTTTTGCATTGCTGACTGTATTGGGCTGGGAAAAGGACTCTCTAGTAGCGAGAGATTTATTTTGGGAGGGGCTCCATGGCTCCATAAAGGATGAATTGGCCAGGGGAGAGAGACCTCAGACCCTAGCAGACGTCGTGCAGAGGGCACTCTCGATTGGAGTGCGCCACGAAGAACGTCCTTGGCACAGTGAGGAGGGTCGCCAGGTGCGCGCACCAGCTAAAGCGCCTCCTTTTATTCCCAGGGATCTGGGCCGTGCGCATCCCTCGCCTCTGCTGAGGCAGGGGGAGGAACCGATGGAGCTTGGTGGTGCTAAGGCTCAAGCAGCGGCCGGAGCCCCAGCATCCGGTGCAGTCAAGGCGAAGCCTCCTAGAGGGAGCAGGAAGTGTTACATCTGTGACAGTGTGCAGCACATGGCCAAAGAGTGTCCCCAGAGGCTCCAGAAGCACACTGCAGCTTTAGCAACAGTAACAGAAGAGGTGTTTCCCGGAGAGCAGTTTCAGGGAAACGGCAGTGCCTGGCTGGAAGCAGAAATGCTGGGGCTCAGCCAGGCGAGTCAGTAAAGCAGTCCCCAGCGATTTTGCAGCACACAGACCCCTTACCACCCAAGCCGGTGGTGCAGCTCACTGCAACGCTCCAGCTGCCAAATGGAACCACCCTGGAAGTCCCCATTACAATCGACTCCGGTAGCAACGCGGACTTTGTGGGGGTGCAGTTCATCAAGCAGCATCGCATAGCGCTTCTACCAGCCACACTGCCCCTGAACGTCGTCACGGTCGATGGCAGGAAGTTGCTGGGCGGGCAAGTTGTACAGCAGACGCCACCCATGGTGATGCAGATTGGGAATCATCGCGAGGTCATTAGCCTCAACGTCACCCGCCTCTCAGACACGCCTATAGTGTTGGGCATGAGTTGGCTGGATAGACACAGTCCAGCTTTAGCGTGGTACCAGCGGCAGCTCACCTTTGGCTCATCTTACTGTGCACAACATTGCATCCAGACAAGCCAGGAGGAGGAGGGCCAGGAAGAAGGACGGCAGCTACACCTCGGCATGGTGCAGGCAGTGCCCCACAAGTACAAGGGGTTTTTGGAGGTCTTTTGCGAAAAGGAAGCTGACCAGTTGCCGCCACACCGGCCCTACGACTGTGCGATTGACCTTTTACCAGGGGCGACGCTGCCGACTGCAAAGCTGTATTCCATGTCTGAGGATGAGATGCAAGAACTCAGGGAGTTCATAGAGCACAATTTAAAGCAGGGATTCATCCGGGAATCCAAAGCAGTGGGGGGCAGTCCTGTGTTTTTCGTGAAGAAGAAGGACACGCCCCAAAAGAGACTCATTGTGGACTTTCGGGCCATAAACTCGATGACAAAGCCCAAGGCTTTTCCCATGCCCAAGATTGACGACCTGCTAGCGACGGTGAGGAAGGGGAGGATCTTCACCAAGTTGGATCTACGCGGAGCATACAATCTCATACGCATCCGTGAGGGCGACGAGTGGAAGACGACCATGTTCACGCCGTTGGGCACTTATGAATACAGAGTTATGCCCTTTGGTCTCCAAAATGGATCCCACTGTTTCCAAGCATTTATGCACCACGTGCTAGCGGGACTCCTCTACAAGAAGTGCGTGTGCTTCCTCGACGACATCCTGATCTTCTCGGAATCGCCGGAAGCTCACGAGAGGGACATAAAGGAGGTCCTGCAGAGACTACGGGAACACAGACTCTATGCCAAACTGGAGAAGTGCCAATTCGACGTAATGGAGGTGGATTTCCTGGGCTACAGGCTATCCGACAAGGGACTAGCCATGGACAGTGCCAAGGTCCGCGCAGTGTTGGACTGGAAGAGCCCGCGCAATCGAAAGGAGGTCCAGAGGTTCGTCGGTTTCGCCAACTTTTACCGCAAATTCATCAGGGGTTTCGCGAAGGAGACGGCAGCAATCACGGACACTCTCAGTTCCAAAAAGAAGAAGTTCACCTGGACGGACCAGGCGGAGCAGTCCTTTCGGAGACTTAAGAGCCTCTTTGCATCCGAGGAACAGCTGTTGCACGTGAATCCCGGCAGGCCCATGCGGGTCGAGACTGACGCATCAGACAGAGTGGTGGGGGCCGTCCTTTTGCAGGAAGATCCGCAAGGGAACTGGAGGCCCTGTGCTTTCTACTCCCGGAAGCTCAGCAAGTCGGAACAGAACTACACCATCTGGGACAGGGAGCTGTTAGCCATTCACGCGGCTTTCAAAGCGTGGCGGCACTTCCTCATAGGAGCCAAGCACACCGTGCAGGTCCGCACGGACCACAAGAACTTAGAGTATTGGCGCATGGCGAAGCTCCAGAGCCAGAGGCACATACGCTGGGCGGAATTCTTCGCGGATTTCGACTTCCGAATAGAGTACATCCCGGGGGACTCCAATGTCATAGCAGATGCGCTCTCCAGGAAACCGCAATATCTCGAGGAAGCGGCAACAGTGGCAGCCAAGCACATTTTCGCACCGCAGGCGTGGGCGTGCGCTTCAGCAGTCGTCGACCTGGACGCGGTGCGTCGCGCGCTGCAAACGGATCAGTTTGCACAATCCAAGATGGAAGAGCTGCGCAGAGGTACAGCGAGGGACGACGAGTTCCAGATACGCGATGGTCTGCTAACTCGCAAAGGTGCCCTCTACGTGCCGGGGGACGATCTTCGCGCGAAGGTTCTGCAGCAGTTGCACGACGCACCCAGCGCGGGTCATTTCGGCAAGGAGAAGACAGCGGACTTGGTAGCCAGGGACTTTTGGTGGCCCCAAATGCGAGGAGAGGTCGCGGACTACATCACCAGGTGTGACACCTGTCAGAGGTCCAAGCCAGTGCACAAGAAGCCAGCGGGACTACTGGAACCGCTGGAGACGCCACTACAGCCGTGGGAGCGGGTGGCGCTGGACTTTGTTACTGATCTGCCCAGCTCCCGAGGCAAGACGGCGGTACTTGTGGTTGTAGACCTCTTCACCAAGATGGCGCACTTCATTCCTTGCGCGAAGGTGGCGACAGTGGAACAGACCGCCAAACTGTTCATAGACCACGTATTCAGGGTGCATGGCTTGCCACGGTCCATCCTGTCCGACCGGGGGCGCCAGTTCATTTCCAGTTTCTGGCAGAAGCTCCTAGGTATCCTGAACGTCAAGATCAACTTAGCGTCGGCAAGACATCCACAGACCAACGGCCAAGCGGAGAGGGTCAACGCCATCATGCAGCAGTACCTGCGATGTTACGCCAATCAACGACCTGCAGCTTGGGTGGACTACTTGCCGATGGCCGAGTTTGCCTACAACAACACGAAGCACGCGTCAACGGGGGTGACACCGTTCTTCGCCAACAATGGGTGACATCCCAGAACTTTCCCGGGCTTGGTCACGACGGGGGAAGGGAGCCGCAGGTAGCTGACCATTTAGCAGCAGAACTGCAGGAGGTTCACGAGGAGCTTCGGCGGCATTTGGAGCTAGCTAAACAAGCCTATAAAGTGCAGACGGACAAACACAGGAGGGCAGGGGAAGACATCCAGGTGGGGGACTGGGTATGGTTAGCAGCCCAAGCGATGCCGGCCAAGTCGTTAGCCAAGAAGAAGCTAGGACACAGGCAGCTAGGGCCGTACCAAGTTGAGGCCAGGATCAATCCCATAGCTTTTCGATTGACCCTCCCGGAAGGTTCCAGAATGCACCCGGTCTTTCATAGGTCGGTGCTCACACCCTACAAGGCCCCACACAGATTTCAGGAGTCAGGGACGGCACCAGACCCACGCAGAGAGTCACCAAGGGGAGGGAAGTCACCAAGGGCCACGCCACTCAACGAGGTCACAGAGATTCTGGACTCGAGATGGGGGGAGGAGGGAGTAGAATATCTCCTCGCCAGAGAAGGTACCCCGGCCAGCGCCAACAGTTGGGTGCCGGACTACGCTCTGGAGGAACCTCTTCTCAAAGACGAGTTCCATGCCCTTTTCCCACACAGGCCCATGCCAGCCGAGTATTTCGACGACTGGCTTTTTACGCCCACACTTTCAGCCAGCACTTTCCGGGGGTTCTCCTCCGCAGAGGAGACGACACCAGAATCGAGCCCTCCAAGGGGATCGTGCTCGGGGGTGGACACGGACCCCTCTTACTGGTGGGATGATCAACCAGAAGAGGACTGGCGCAGGAGGTGGATGAAGGGGCCTTGGCAATCAGCACCGCTCGAAGTAACAAGGGGGGAGGAGGACACAGACAGGTTGGGGGACGAACCCGAGTTCGAGCACACATACACGGAACTGGAAGCAGAGATCGACGTAGACGACCCGTGTCCAGCATCTACCCCCGCAACGACGCAGCTCCCAGAACCTGCGCCCGAGGGGCGGGAGGGGGGAAGGGGGGGCTTCGAGGGGGGGATGGATGTCAGGGGTTCAGGGACAGAGGCACAGGTGAAGGAGGAGACGGAGAGCGAGGGGGAGGAATCCCGAGACAGCGAGGAAGAGGATGACAATGAGTTGAGGGATTCCATGAGCCTTTCAAGTGATTCGGAGGATTCCCAGAGGGGGGCGCCTGTGGTCAGGTCGAGGGGAGTCACAGGGGAGACCTGTCAGGAGCAGGGGACCAGCAGGGGAACCCAGAGTGGGAGCTGGGAGTTGGGACCGGCTTCCACGCCAGAGCGCAGTGAAGGGGGTGGAGATTCCACAGTGACAGGAGGAGCAAGTCCAAAAGCAGAGAGGGAGGGGAGATCGGAGCAAGACATCCTCCCGGAAGGGGAGGGGAGTAGTGCAGGCAGTAATGTAACTGTCAAGAGGAAGGTTAGAGGCTGCGAACGCGCGCCAAGTTCAAATGTGGAGGCGCGTGGAAGTACAGGGAGCCCGGGGGAGGAGCCAGGTCCCAAAGCACGCAGGAGGGGGGAAGAGCTGTCTGGGGATTCCGCGTCAGGGGAATCCAGGAGGGGCGAAACCCCAGGGGGCAGGAAGACCCTGCGGAAAAGGAAAGAAAGGAAGAGGTGGAGCAGCACAGCCCTCTTAAACTGGTGCACTGACTCAGAGGGGACTTCAGCGGTCTAAGCGTAACAGACGTGGGGCTGCGCGCCTCGGCTGTGGAGCGAAAAATGTACTGCAATAAATATCTTTGTATATAAACTGGACTTGGCGTTGGTCTCTTGTGAGCTGGGACCTGGGGCAGCCCTGACAGGTGCATTTGCAACCGTCTCGCACCATTTTTGAGTGAATTGCCGAAAGTCAGATTTTTTATGAAATTGTGACCCCGGGGCTTAGGATTTTTTCAAAAAAATCTTTTTCTGCCGGTTAAGTTGTCGAGGGCTGATTTCTTTTCCTGTGATAAAAAGGCTTCTGTTTCGACGGCCAAACCTTTCAGGAGAGCATTTGCAACCGTTTGGCACCATTTTTGAGTGAATTGCCGAAAGTCAGATTTTTTATGAAATTGTGACCCTGGGGCTTAGGATTTTTTCAAAAAAATCTTTTTCTGCCGGTTAAGTTGTCGAGGGCTGATTGCTTTTCCTGTGATAAATAGCCTTCTGTTTCGACGGCCAAACCTTTCAGGAGAGTATTTGCAACCGTTTGGCACCATTTTTGAGTGAATTGCCGAAAGTCAGATTTTTTATGAAATTGTGACCCCGGGGCTTAGGATTTTTTCAAAAAAATCTTTTTCTGCCGGTTAAGTTGTCGAGGGCTGATTTCTTTTCCTGTGATAAAAAGCCTTCTGTTTCGACCGTGAAACTTCTCAGGGGAGCATTTGCAACCGTTTGGCACCATTTTTGAGTGATTCGCCGAAAGTCAGATTTTTTATGAAATTGTGACCCCGGGGTTTAGGATTTTTTCAAAAAAATCTTTTTCTGCCGGTTAAGTTGTCGAGGGCTGATTTCTTTTCCTGTGATAAAAAGGCTTCTGTTTCGACCGCCAAACCTTTCAGGGGAGCATTTGCAACCGTTTGGCACCATTTTTGATTGAATTGCCGAAAATCAGATTTTTGATGGAATTGTGACCCCGGGGCTTAGGGATTTTTTCAAAAAAATCTTTTTCTGCCGGTTAAGTTGTCGAGGGCTGATTTCTTTTCCTGTGATAAAAAGGCTTCTGTTTCGACCGCCAATCCTTTCAGGGTAGCATTTGCAACCGTTTGGCACCATTTTTGAGTGAATTGCCGAAAGTCAGATTTTTGATGAAATTGTGACCCCGGGGCTTAGGATTTTTTTAAAAAAATCTTTTTCTGCCGGTTAAGTTGTCGAGGGCTGATTTCTTTTCCTGTGATAAATAGCCTTCTGTTTCGACGGCCAAACCTTTCAGGAGAGCATTTGCAACCGTTTGGCACCATTTTTGAGTGAATTGCCGAAAGTCAGATTTTTTATGAAATTGTGACCCTGGGGCTTAGGATTTTTTCAAAAAAATCTTTTTCTGCCGGTTAAGTTGTCGAGGGCTGATTGCTTTTCCTGTGATAAATAGCCTTCTGTTTCGACGGCCAAACCTTTCAGGAGAGCATTTGCAACCGTTTGGCACCATTTTTGAGTGAATTGCCGAAAGTCAGATTTTTTATGAAATTGTGACCCTGGGGCTTAGGATTTTTTCAAAAAAATCTTTTTCTGCCGGTTAAGTTGTCGAGGGCTGATTTCTTTTCCTGTGATTCAATGCCTTCCGTTTCGACCGCCAAACCTCTCAGGGGTGCATTTGCAACCGTTTGGCACCATTTTTGAGTGATTTGCCGAAAGTCAGATTTTTTATGAAATTGTGACCCCGGGGCTTGGGGATTTTTTTTCAAAAAAATCTTTTTCTGCCGGTTAAGTTGTCGAGGGCTGATTTCTTTTCCTGTGATAAAAAGCCTTCTTTTTCGACGGCCAAACCTTTCAGGGGAGCATTTGCAACCGTTTGCACCATTTTTGAGTGAATTGCCGAAAGTCAGATTTTTTATGAAATTGTGACCCCGGGGCTTAGGATTTTTTCAAAAAAATCTTTTTCTGCCGGTTAAGTTGTCGAGGGCTGATTTCTTTTCCTGTGATAAAAAGGCTTCTGTTTCGACCGCCGAACCTTTCAGGTTTGCAACCGTTTGGCACCATTTTTGAGTAAATTGCCGAAAGTCAGATTCTTTATGAAATTGTGACCCCGGGGCTTAGGATTTTTTCAAAAAAATCTTTTTCTGCCGGTTAAATTGTCGAGGGCTGATTTCTTTTCCTGTGATAAAAAGCCTTCTGTTTCGACCGCCAAACCTTTCAGGGGAGTATTTGCAACCGTTTGGCACCATTTTTGAGTGAATTGCCGAAAGTCAGTTTTTTTATGAAATTGTGACCCCGGGGCTTAGGATTTTTTCAAACAAAATCTTTTTCTGCCGGTTAAGTTGTCGAGGGCTGATTTCTTTTCCTGTGATAAAAAGCCTTCTGTTTCGACCGTGAAACTTCTCAGGGGAGCATTTGCAACCGTTTGGCATTATTTTTGAGTGAATTGCCGAAGGTCTGATTTTTTATGAAATTGTGACCCCGGGGTTTAGGATTTTTTCAAAAAAATCTTTTTCTGCCGGTTAAGTTGTCGAGGGCTGATTTCTTTTCCTGTGATAAAAAGGCTTCTGTTTCGACCGCCAAACCTTTCAGGGGAGCATTTGCAACCGTTTGGCACCATTTTTGAGTGAATTGCCGAAAGTCAGATTTTTGATGAAATTGTGACCCCGGGGCTTAGGATTTTTTCAAAAAAATCTTTTTCTGCCGGTTAAGTTGTCGAGGGATGATTTCTTTTCCTGTGATAAAAAGGTTTCTGTTTCGACCGCCAATCCTTTCAGGGGAGCATTTGCAACCGTTTGGCACCATTTTTGAGTGAATTGCCGAAAGTCAGATTTTTGATGAAATTGTGACCCCGGGGTTTAGGATTTTTTCAAAAAAATCTTTTTCTGCCGGTTAAGTTGTCGAGGGCTGATTGCTTTTCCTGTGATAAATAGCCTTCTGTTTCGACGGCCAAACCTTTCAGGAGAGCATTTGCAACCGTTTGGCACCATTTTTGAGTGAATTGCCGAAAGTCAGTTTTTTGTTGTTTTTTTTTGGGTGAATGTGCATTCTATTTTTTTTTTAATAAATTTTTATTAATTTTCCAAACACATAATAAAAACAAACAATAGACAAAACAAAACATACAAACATATAAACAAGTATAATTTCATAGTCTTATTTTCATGCACCTTACTTCCCGGACTTCCCCATACCTCCCCTTTTCTGCATCCTTGTTTTACCTTTCTTCAGCAACCCTCCAACTAATTATTTAATTCACTTTCATTAAATTCTTTTTTCCTTAACTTATTGTTTACAGCTGCAATTCTCTATTTCTTAACACCTTAACATCTCAGCACTCCTCAATTTTACAACAATTTTTAAGATAAATTTTAAATTTCTTCCAGTCTTCTTCCACTGTCTCTCTCCCCTGGTCACGGATTCTGCTGGTCATCTCTGCCAGTCCCATATAGTCAATCACCTTCGTCTGCCATTCTTCCAGAGTGGGTAGTTCTTGTGTCTTCCAATACTTTGCCAGAAGAATTCTTGCTGCTGTAGTAGCATACATAAAAAACGTCCTATCCTTCCTTGACACCAATTGGCCAACCATGCCCAGGAGAAAAGCCTCAGGTTTCTTAGGAAAGGTCCATTTAAGGACTTTCTTAATTTCGTTATAGATCATTTCCCAAAAGGCTTTAATCTTCGGACAGGTCCACCAAAGGTGATAAAAGGTACCTTCAGTCTCATTGCATTTCCAGCACTTGTTATTGGGCAAATGGTAAATTTTTGCAAGCTTGACTGGGGTCATGTACCACCTGTAAATCATTTTCATTATATTTTCTCTTAAGGCATTACATGCCGTAAACTTAACACCGGTGGTCCATAACTGTTCCCAGTCAGCAAACATAATGTCATGACCAATATCTTGTGCCCATTTAATCATAGCTGATTTCACCGTTTCATCCTGTGTATTCCATTTCAACAGCAAGTTATACATTCTTGACAAGTTCTTAGTATTGGGTTCTAACAGCTCTGTTTCTAGTTTTGACCTCTCCATCTGGAAGCCTATTTTCCTGTCCTGTTTAAATACCTCGTTTATCTGAAGGTAATGCAACCAGTCTCGTACCTTAGACTTTAATTTCTCATAACTCTGTAATTTAACTTTTTCACCATCTTGTTCTAAAATTTCACAATATTTTGGCCATTTAGACTCCATATTAAGTTTTTTAGTCTCTTTAGCTTCCATTGGTGATAGCCACCTGGGAGTTTTACTTTCCAATAGATCTTTATACCTCATCCAAACATTGTATAATGCTTTCCTAACAATATGGTTTTTGAAACCTTTATGCAATTTTACCTTGTCATACCATATATATGCATGCCAACCAAATCTATTATCAAACCCTTCCAGATCCAAAATGTCTGTATTCTCAAGAAGCAGCCATTGTTTCAACCAGCAGAAAGCTGCCGATTCATAGTAGAGTCTTAAGTCTGGCAGGGCAAACCCCCCTCTATCTTTTGCATCAGTTAAAATCTTAAATTTTATTCTGGGCTTTTTGCCCTGCCAGACAAATTTAGATATGTCTTTCTGCCACTTCTTGAAACAGTCCATCTTGTCCAAAATCTGCAACGTCTGGAATAAAAACAACATTCTAGGCAATACATTCATCTTGATGACAGCAATTCGGCCTAACAAGGAAAGTCTCAACCTTGACCATATTTCTAGATCTTTCTTTACTTCTGTCCAACATTTGTCATAATTGTCCTTAAATAAGTTCACATTCTTAGAAGTCAAGTTTACCCCCAGGTACTTCACTTTTTTTGTTATCACTAAACCTGTTTCACACTGAAACTTCTCTTTTTCAGCCATTGTTAGATTTTTCTCCAACACTTTCGTTTTCTGTTTGTTCAGTTTAAATCCTGCTACTTGACCAAATATCTCAATTAGTTCTAATACTCTTTTAGTACTAGTATCTGGCTGTTGCAAGGTCAATACTAGGTCATCTGCAAATGCCCTTAGTTTGTAATGTCTGGCTCCGACCTGAACTCATTTAACCAACTGGTCCCCTCTAATCATGTTTAACAAAACCTCCAGGACTGATATAAAAAGTAAAGGGGATATTGGGCATCCCTGTCGTGTACCTTTTTCTATGGGTATTTCTTCCGTAACCACATTATTTACAATTAACTTTGCTTTTTGTTTAGAATATATTGCACCTATACCGTTTTCAAAGCCTTGGCCTACCCCCATCCCTTGGAGATTCTTCTTCATAAAGCTCCAGCAAATATTGTCAAAGGCTTTCTCCGCGTCCACAAAAATTAAAACAGCCTTCCTATTAATGTCCACTTCTAACAATTCCAAAATGTCTATAATGTTCCTCACATTATCTGACATATGTCTCCCTGGAAGAAAGCCAGTTTGGTCCTTATGAATCTCCCCTACCAACACTCTCTTCAGTCTTTTTGCCAAAATGTCTGCAAAAATTTTGTAATCCACATTAAGTAGTGATATAGGGCGGTAGTTTTTAACCTGGTTCTTTTCAGTCTCAGTTTTCGGTATAAGTGAAATAAAAGCTTCTTTCCACGATTCAGGTGCCTTTTTCCCCTCCAAGATTTCATTACAAACTTCCTTCAGTGGTTGTACTAGCCATTCCTTCAATGCTTTGTAATATCTAGCGGTCAAACCATCTGGTCCTGGAGATTTTCCCAATTGCATATTCTGAATGGCACCCTCTATTTCTTGTCCTGTTATTTTCTCATTCAAAATCATTTTGCTTTGCTCTGAAATCTTTGGTAATCCATACTTCTTGATAAATTCTTCTATTTCCTGTTCGTTGACTGGCCCTTGTGCATATAATTTCCTAAAGAAACTTTGAAAGCAATTACTTATCTCATTTGGTTTGTGGATGATCTTTCCGTCCATTTCCAAACTTGTCACAGTGTTCAGTTTTTGCCTCTTTTTCAGTTGCCATGACAGAAGTTTCCCACATTTGTCTGCTGATTCAAATGTTTTTTGTCTCATTTGCTTTATTTTCCATTCTATCTCTTGATTCATCAATTCCATGTATTGCATCTGATAGTGCTTTATTTCCCTCAAAATCTCATGAGACTTTGGTTTAGACCTCAATTTCTTTTCACCTTCTTTCATTTTTTCCAAGATTTTTTGCTTTCCTCTCATTCTGCTTTTTCCTCTTTATGGAATTTTGTTGTATTAGGAAACCTCGTATCACGGCCTTGCTTGCGTCCCAAATTGTTCTTTTTTCCACTTCAGTTCTCAGGTTTATCTCAAAGTAATCTTTCAATGTTTTTTGGGCCTTCTTGTAAATTTCTTCATCTCTAAATAGGGCGTCATTCATCCTCCATCTAAAGGATCCAGTTGTTGTTAGTTTCATCTCCATCTTTACAGCGTTATGGTCGGAGCAAGTCTTTGGGCAGATTTCTACTTTTTTTATCCTTGGCGCCATACTACTAGTTACCCAAATTTGGTCAATTCTTGTCCATGTCATTTTTGCTTCAGAGAAAAAAGTTCCCTCTCTCTCAAGAGGGTTCCTTACTCTCCAAATGTCGATCAAGTCCAAAGTTTCAGTCATTTCAAAGAAAGTCTTTGGTAATCTCCCTTCCTAAGAAATTATTTGTCTCTGTGCCTTATCCATGTTTGTGGAGACCACACCATTCATGTCTCCCATCATTACTATTTTATAATCTAGATAGTCCATTAAAGTCTCATGCAACTTCTTAAAGAATTCCGCCTTCCCATCATTTGGTGCATAGATTCCAACTATCAAAATTTTTTCTCCTTGAACTTGTTCTTCAATTGCCAGGTATCTTCCTTGTTCATCTTTAAATATCATCTTAGGGGCCAATTTTTCTTCTGCATAGATCACCACACCTCTTTTCTTAACTTTATCTGATGAAATAAATTCCTGTCCAAGTCTCTTATTTACAAGTAATTTTCTATGTATCCTGGTCACATGAGTTTCTTGTAAACATATTAGGTCTAATTTCTCTCTCTTCAAAATATGAAAAACTTGGCGTCTTTTTCGGGGAAGGTTTAGACCATTGCACTTCCAGCTGAGAAGTTGCCGAGACATTTTGCTATTAGGTGCCTATTCCTCCGACTGCTCCAAGCTTTTGTTCCTCCTCCGATGGTGGTATAAGTCCAAATGACAGGTTTGCAATGTCTGTCGATCCTTTGTCTGATGTTGTTTCTACTGTTCCTTTCTGCAGGTCCTCCTGGTATCTTTCCAAAAACTGTTCTTTATCTTGGACTGTTCTTATTTTAACCTTCCTTCCTTTGAAGTTAAAGGATAGTCCTTGTGGGAACTCCCACCTGAAGGGTATGTCGTTTTTCTTCAGCAGGTAGGCCAAATCTTTATAGAAGGCTCTCACCTCCAAGATATATTTAGGGATATCTTTGAAGATTTGCACTTGACTATTTTCAATCTCCAACACCTTATGATAATGCAAGTTCAGTATTTTATCTCTTTCTTCTTTGGATCTCAATGTAATCAGACAATCCCTTGGCTTATTGCCTTGCCTCCTGCCCAGCCGGAAAGCTGTTGTTATTTCAAGTTCTTCTTCCTGCAAATCTTCTTGCCAAAATTCCAAGATGTTCTGTGTAAGGAATTCCACAAGGCTATCACCCTCACTCTCTGGAACCAATCTTAATTTCAGATTTTTCTCCTTTCTCTGTAATTCCAGTAAAGATAGGGCTGCGTCATGTTCATTCACCTTTTTTGTGATTGGCACAAGCTTCTCCCTTGTCTCCTCTGCAGTGTTTTTTGCACTTTCAGCAATCTTTCGTGTTTCAGAACTTTCTTGAATCAATTTATTAATAGATTCTGTATTAGACGCTACACTTGCAGTATTCAAGTCCAATCTTGCTGTCAAGTCTGTCAATTTTTTTGAATTTTCCGTTGACAGCTTTGTCAGTGCTTCCAAAGATTGGTTTATTTTGAGCAGTGCCTGTGTCATTGATTCCATAGATGCTGTTGTCACTTTTTCCTGTACAGCTGGTGTTATGCCTGGTATTGAGTCCCTTTTCCTTTGTGTTTGTTTTGCTTTAGATCTAGTTGTTATCTCTTCTGCTGGACCGCTCATATCCTCAAGGTCGTTCTCACAGGAAAGACTTGCAAGTGGAAAATCCCACTGTTTCTCTTTCCCAGTAATAGTTTCTCTTTAAACCCTCTAGAGGGAGCATTCAATTGTATCCAAGTGGAGTAAACAAAGAAGCATAGAGCAATGAACAAAGAATCCAAAAGTCCACAGTAAAAGTTTCTGTAGCACTTTTCCAGTATAACCAAAAGTTCAACAAAGTAATTCCCTTAAAGTCCCGTAACTTTGTCTCAGACAAAAACCCCAACTTTGTATCCAGTCTAAACTGACAGTTCACTTTCCCGGTGCCTTACTCAGGCAGCCCGTCCCGGGGATTTGGCAGTGGAAGGTCTTTTTTCTGCAGTTTATTTCAGGCAGGTTAGCAATGTCCAATTTTCTTTCCCCCTTCTCCTGCTTGCTGGGGGGAAGTTTAGATCAGATGTCAGGTTTGACAGCTTAAAAGTTAGCTTTCTTTAAAGTACAGCTTTACTCTTTCGTTGCTTTAATTGCCATGCAGTCCGGGGAGGCAGACTTCCTTAATTTATGCCTTTCCCGTTTTCAGCCAAATTTCAGAATTTAAATTTAAATGTCCCGTTCAAATCTCTCAGTCCTACTCATGGGTGTTGCAGTCAAATTTCAGTTTCAGGAAGAAATCGGAGCTCTCCGTTAATGGCGACGCGGCTTCACTCCGCGGGCTGGGTTGCGACTCTCAGCACCGCGCTCACACCCGATGCCGCTCCGGAGCCTTTAAAAAGGCTCTTTCGCAGTATCGGGGTGGGCAAAAGGTGCCCACTGAGTCTCCTTGTTCACAGGCTTCAGCGCCTGTGATTTTAAGGGTCCCCCGCTCGCCTTAGCGAGTCAGACCCGAACTCGCGGAGCAGTCCTCCTTCGGAGCTCGAAGCGAGGACCGCCATAGAACGCTGGCGCCGACCAGAACTCCGAAAGTCAGATTTTTGATGAAATTGTGACCCCGGGGCTTAGGATTTTTTCAAAAAAAATCTTTTCCTGCCAGTTAAGTTGTCGAGGGCTGATTTCTTTTCCTGTGATAAAAAGCCTTCTGTTTCGACTGCGAAACTTCTCAGGGGAGCATTTGCAACCGTTTGGCACCCTGTTTGAGTGAATTGCCGAAAGTCAGATTTTTTATGAAATTGTGACCCCGGGGCTTAGGATTTTTTGAAAAAAATCTTTTTCTGCCGGTTAAGTTGTCGAGGGCTGATTTCTTTTCCTGTGATAAAAAGGCTTCTGTTTCGACCGCCAAACTTCTCAGGGGAGCATTTGCAACCGTTTGGCACCATTTTTGAGTGAATTGCCGAAAATCAGATTTTTTATGAAATTGTGACCCCGGGGCTTAGGATTTTTTCAAAAAAATCTTTTTTTGCCGGTTAAGTTGTCAAGGGCTGATTTCTTTTCCTGTGATAAAAAGCCTTCTGTTTCAATGGCCAAACCTTTCAGGGGAGCATTTGCAACCGTTTGGCACCATTTTTGAGTGAATTGCCGAAAGTCAGATTTTTTATGAAATTGTGACCCCGGGGCTTAGGATTTTTTCAAAAAAATCTTTTTTTGCCGGTTAAGTTGTCGAGGGCTGATTTCTTTTCCTGTGATAAAAAGCCTTCTGTTTCGATGGCCAAACCTTTCAGGGGAGCATTTGCAACCGTTTGGCACCATTTTTGAGTGAATTGCCGAAAGTCAGATTTTTTATGAAATTGTGACCCCGGGGCTTAGGATTTTTTCAAAAAAATCTTTTTCTGCCGGTTAAGTTGTCGAGGGCTGATTTCTTTTCCTGTGATTAAATGCCTTCTGTTTTGACCGCCAAACCTCTCAGGGGTGCATTTGCAACCGTTTGGCACCATTTTTGAGTGAATTGCCGAAAGTAAGATTTTTTATGAAATTGTGACCCCGGGGCTTAGGATTTTTTCAAAAAAATCTTTTTCTGCCGGTTAAGTTGTCGAGGGATGATTTCTATTCCTGTGTTTAAATGCCTTCTGTTTCGACCGCCAATCCTTTCAGGGGAGCATTTGCAACTGTTTGGCAGCATTTTTGAGTGAATTGCCGAAAGTCAGATTTTTTATGAAATTGTGACCCCGGGGCTTAGGATTTTTTCAAAAAAATCTTTTTTTGCCGGTTAAGTTGTCGAGGGCTGATTTCTTTTCCTGTGATAAAAAGCCTTCTGTTTCGATGGCCAAACCTTTCAGGGGAGCATTTGCAACCGTTTGGCACCATTTTTGAGTGAATTACCGAAAGTCAGATTTTTTCTGAAATTGTGACCCCGGGGCTTAGGGATTTTTTAAAAACAATCTATGTGTGCCGGTTCAGTTGTCGAGGGCTGATTTCTTTTCCTGTGATAAAAAGCCTTCTGTTTCGACTGCGAAACTTCTCAGGGGAGCATTTGCAACCGTTTGGCACCCTGTTTGAGTGAATTGCCGAAAGTCAGATTTCTTATGAAATTGTGACCCCGGGGCTTAGGATTTTTTCAAAAAAATCTTTTTCTGTCGGTTAAGTTGTCGAGGGCTGATTTCTTTTCCTGTGATAAAAAGGCTTCTGTTTTGAACGCCAAACCTCTCAGGGGTGCATTTGCAACCATTTGGCACCATTTTTGAGTGAATTGCCGAAAGTAAGATTTTTTATGAAATTGTGACCCCGGGGCTTAGGATTTTTTCAAAAAAATCTTTTTCTGCCGGTTAAGTTGTCGAGGGATGATTTCTTTTCCTGTGATAAAAAGGTTTCTGTTTCGACCGCCAATCCTTTCAGGGGAGCATTTGCAACTGTTTGGCAGCATTTTTGAGTGAATTGCCGAAAGTCAGATTTTTGATGAAATTGTGACCCCGGGGCTTAGGATTTTTTCAAAAAAATCTTTTTTTGCCGGTTAAGTTGTCGAGGGCTGATTTCTTTTCCTGTGATAAAAAGCCTTCTGTTTCGATGGCCAAACCTTTCAGGGGAGCATTTGCAACCGTTTGGCACCATTTTTGAGTGAATTACCGAAAGTCTGATTTTTTATGAAATTGTGACCCCGGGGCTTAGGATTTTTTCAAAAAAATCTTTTTCTGCCGGTTAAGTTGTCGAGGGCTGATTTCTTTTCTTGTGATTAAATGCCTTCTGTTTTGACCGCCAAACCTCTCAGGGGTGCATTTGCAACCGTTTGGCACCATTTTTGAGTGAATTGCCGAAAGTCAGATTTTTTATGAAATTGTGACCCCGGGGCTTAGGATTTTTTCAAAAAAATCTTTTTCTGCCGGTTAAGTTGTCGAGGGATGATTTCTTTTCCTGTGATAAAAAGGTTTCTGTTTCGACCGCCAATCCTTTCAGGGGAGCATTTGCAACTGTTTGGCAGCATTTTTGAGTGAATTGCCGAAAGTCAGATTTTTTATGAAATTGTGACCCCGGGGCTTAGGATTTTTTCAAAAAAATCTTTTTTTGCCGGTTAAGTTGTCGAGGGCTGATTTCTTTTCCTGTGATAAAAAGCCTTCTGTTTCGATGGCCAAACCTTTCAGGGGAGCATTTGCAACCGTTTGGCACCATTTTTGAGTGAATTACCGAAAGTCAGATTTTTTCTGAAATTGTGACCCCGGGGCTTAGGGATTTTTTAAAAACAATCTTTGTGTGCCGGTTCAGTTGTCGAGGGCTGATTTCTTTTCCTGTGATAAAAAGCCTTCTGTTTCGACTGCGAAACTTCTCAGGGGAGCATTTGCAACCGTTTGGCACCCTGTTTGAGTGAATTGCCGAAAGTCAGATTTTTTATGAAATTGTGACCCCGGGGCTTAGGATTTTTTCAAAAAAATCTTTTTCTGTCGGTTAAGTTGTCGAGGGCTGATTTCTTTTCCTGTGATAAAAAGGCTTCTGTTTTGACCGCCAAACCTCTCAGGGGTGCATTTGCAACCATTTGGCACCATTTTTGAGTGAATTGCCGAAAGTAAGATTTTTTATGAAATTGTGACCCCGGGGCTTAGGATTTTTTCAAAAAAATCTTTTTCTGCCGGTTAAGTTGTCGAGGGATGATTTCTTTTCCTGTGATAAAAAGGTTTCTGTTTCGACCGCCAATCCTTTCAGGGGAGCATTTGCAACTGTTTGGCAGCATTTTTGAGTGAATTGCCGAAAGTCAGATTTTTGATGAAATTGTGACCCCGGGGCTTAGGATTTTTTCAAAAAAACTTTTTTTGCCGGTTAAGTTGTCGAGGGCTGATTTCTTTTCCTGTGATAAAAAGCCTTCTGTTTCGATGGCCAAACCTTTCAGGGGAGCATTTGCAACCGTTTGGCACCATTTTTGAGTGAATTGCCGAAAGTCTGATTTTTTATGAAATTGTGACCCCGGGGCTTAGGATTTTTTCAAAAAAATCTTTTTTTGCCGGTTAAGTTGTCGAGGGCTGATTTCTTTTCCTGTGATAAAAAGCCTTCTGTTTCGATGGCCAAACCTTTCAGGGGAGCATTTGCAACCGTTTGGCACCATTTTTGAGTGAATTACCGAAAGTCAGATTTTTTCTGAAATTGTGACCCCGGGGCTTAGGGATTTTTTAAAAACAATCTTTGTGTGCCGGTTCAGTTGTCGAGGGCTGATTTCTTTTCCTGTGATAAAAAGCCTTCTGTTTCGACTGCGAAACTTCTCAGGGGAGCATTTGCAACCGTTTGGCACCATATTTGAGTGAATTGCCGAAAATCAGATTTTTTATGAAATTGTGACCCCGGGGCTTAGGATTTTTTCAAAAAAATCTTTTTCTGCCGGTTAAGTTGTCGAGGGCTGATTTCTTTTCTTGTGATTAAATGCCTTCTGTTTCGACCGCCAAACCTCTCAGGGGTGCATTTGCAACCGTTTGGCACCATTTTTGAGTGAATTGCTGAAAGTCAGATTTTTTTATGAAATTGTGACCCCGGGGCTTAGGATTTTTTAAACAAAATCTTTTTCTGCCGGTTAAGTTGTCGAGGGCTGATTTCTTTTCCTGTGATTAAATGCCTTCTGTTTCGATCGCTGAACCTCTCAGGGGTGCATTTGCAACCGTTTGGCACCATTTTCTAGTGAATTGCCGAAAGTCAGATTTTTTATGAAATTGTGACCCCGGGGCTTAGGATTTTTTCATAAAAATCTTTTTCTGCCGGTTAAGTTGTCGAGGGCTGATTTCTTTTCTTGTGATTAAATGCCTTCTGTTTTGACCGCCAAACCTCTCAGGGGTGCATTTGCAACCGTTTGGCAGCATTTTTGAGTGAATTGCCAAAAGTCAGATTTTTTATGAAATTGTGACCCCGGGGCTTAGGATTTTTTCAAAAAAATCTTTTTCTGCCGGTTAAGTTGTCGAGGGATGATTTCTTTTCCTGTGATAAAAAGGTTTCTGTTTCGACCGCCAATCCTTTCAGGGGAGCATTTGCAACTGTTTGGCAGCATTTTTGAGTGAATTGCCGAAAGTCAGATTTTTTATGAAATTGTGACCCCGGGGCTTAGGATTTTTTCAAAAAAATCTTTTTTTGCCGGTTAAGTTGTCGAGGGCTGATTTCTTTTCCTGTGATAAAAAGCCTTCTGTTTCGATGGCCAAACCTTTCAGGGGAGCATTTGCAACCGTTTGGCACCATTTTTGAGTGAATTACCGAAAGTCAGATTTTTTCTGAAATTGTGACCCCGGGGCTTAGGGATTTTTTAAAAACAATCTTTGTGTGCCGGTTCAGTTGTCGAGGGCTGATTTCTTTTCCTGTGATAAAAAGCCTTCTGTTTCGACTGCGAAACTTCTCAGGGGAGCATTTGCAACCGTTTGGCACCCTGTTTGAGTGAATTGCCGAAAGTCAGATTTTTTATGAAATTGTGACCCCGGGGCTTAGGATTTTTTCAAAAAAATCTTTTTCTGTCGGTTAAGTTGTCGAGGGCTGATTTCTTTTCCTGTGATAAAAAGGCTTCTGTTTTGACCGCCAAACCTCTCAGGGGTGCATTTGCAACCATTTGGCACCATTTTTGAGTGAATTGCCGAAAGTCTGATTTTTTATGAAATTGTGACCCCGGGGCTTAGGATTTTTTCAAAAAAATCTTTTTCTGCCGGTTAAGTTGTCGAGGGATGATTTCTTTTCCTGTGATAAAAAGGTTTCTGTTTCGACCGCCAATCCTTTCAGGGGAGCATTTGCAACTGTTTGGCAGCATTTTTGAGTGAATTGCCGAAAGTCAGATTTTTGATGAAATTGTGACCCCGGGGCTTAGGATTTTTTCAAAAAAATCTTTTTTTGCCGGTTAAGTTGTCGAGGGCTGATTTCTTTTCCTGTGATAAAAAGCCTTCTGTTTCGATGCCCAAACCTTTCAGGGGAGCATTTGCAACCGTTTGGCACCATTTTTGAGTGAATTGCCGAAAGTCAGATTTTTTATGAAATTGTGACCCCGGGGCTTAGGATTTTTTCAAAAAAATCTTTTTCTGCCGGTTAAGTTGTCGAGGGCTGATTTCTTTTCTTGTGATTAAATGCCTTCTGTTTTGACCGCCAAACCTCTCAGGGGTGCATTTGCAACCGTTTGGCAGCATTTTTGAGTGAATTGCCGAAAGTCAGATTTTTTATGAAATTGTGACCCTGGGGCTTAGGATTTTTTCAAAAAAATCTTTTTCTGCCGGTTAAGTTGTCGAGGGATGATTTCTTTTCCTGTGATAAAAAGCCTTCTGTTTCGACCGCGAAACTTCTCAGGGGAACATTTGCAACCGTTTGGCACCATTTTTGAGTGAATTGCCGAAAGTCTGATTTTTTATGAAATTGTGACCCCGGGGCTTCGATTTTTTCAAACAAAATCTTTTTCTGCTGGTTAAGTTGTCGAGGGCTGATTTCTTTTCCTGTGATAAAATGCCTTCGGTTTCGACCGCCAAACCTCTCAGGGGTGCATTTGCAACCGTTTGGCACCATTTTTGAGTGAATTGCTGAAAGTCAGATTTTTTTATGAAATTGTGACCCCGGGGCTTAGGATTTTTTAAACAAAATCTTTTTCTGCCGGTTAAGTTGTCGAGGGCTGATTTCTTTTCCTGTGATTAAATGCCTTCTGTTTCGATCGCTGAACCTCTCAGGGGTGCATTTGCAACCGTTTGGCACCATTTTCTAGTGAATTGCCGAAAGTCAGATTTTTTATGAAATTGTGACCCCGGGGCTTAGGATTTTTTCATAAAAATCTTTTTCTGCCGGTTAAGTTGTCGAGGGCTGATTTCTTTTCCTGTGATAAAAAGCCTTCTTTTTCACCGGCCAAAACTTTCAGGGGAGCATTTGCAACCGTTTGGGACCATTTTTGAGTGAATTGCCGAAAGTCTGATTTTTTATGAAATTGTGACCCCGGGGCTTAGGATTTTTTCAAAAAAATCTTTTTCTGCTGGTTAAGTTGTCGAGGGCTGATTTCTTTTCCTGTGATAAAAAGGCTTCTGTTTCGATAGCCAAACCTTTCAGGGGAGCATTTGCAACCGTTTGGCACCATTTTTGAGTGAATTGCCGAAAGTCAGATTTTTTATGAAATTGTGACCCCGGGGCTTAGGATTTTTTCAAAAAAATCTTTTTCTGCCGGTTAAGTTGTCGAGGGCTGATTTCTTTTCCTGTGATTAAATGCCTTCTGTTTCGACCGCCAAACCTCTCAGGGGTGCATTTGCAACCGTTTCGCACCATTTTTGAGTGAATTGCCGAAAGTCAGATTTTTGATGAAATTGTGACCCCGGGGCTTAGGATTTTTTCACAAAAATCTTTTTCTGCTGGTTAAGTTGTCGAGGGCTGATTTCTTTTCCTGTGATAAAAAGCCTTCTGTTTCGATAGCCAAACCTTTCAGGGGAGCATTTGCAACCGTTTGGCACCATTTTTGAGTGAATTGCCGAAGGTCTGATTTTTGATGAAATTGTGACCCCAGGGCTTAGGATTTTTTCAAAAAAAATCTTTTTCTGCTGGTTAAGTTGTCGAGGGCTGATTTCTTTTCTTGTGATTAAATGCCTTCTGTTTCAACCGCCAAACCTCTCAGGAGTGCATTTGCAACCGTTTGGCACCATGTTTGAGTGAATTGCCGAAAGTCAGATTTTTAATGAAATTGTGACCCCGGGGCTTAGGATTTTTTCAAAAAAATCTTTTTCTGCCGGTCAAGTTGTCAAGGGCTGATTTCTTTTCTTGTAATAAAAAGCCTTATGTTTCGACCGCGAAACTTCTCAGGGGAGCATTTGCAACTGTTTGGCACCATGTTTGAGTGAATTGCCGAAGGTCTGATTTTTGATGAAATTGTGACCCCGGGGCTTAGGATTTTTTCAAAAAAATCTTTTTCTGCCGGTTAAGTTGTCGAGGGCTGATTTCTTTTCCTGTGATAAAAAGGCTTCTGTTTTGACCGCCAAACCTCTCAGGGGTGCATTTGCAACCGTTTGGCACCATTTTTGAGTGAATTGCCGAAAGTAAGATTTTTTATGAAATTGTGACCCCGGGGCTTAGGATTTTTCCAAAAAAATCTTTTTCTGCCGGTTAAGTTGTCGAGGGATGATTTCTTTTCCTGTGATAAAAAGGTTTCTGTTTCGACCGCCAATCCTTTCAGGGGAGCATTTGCAACTGTTTGGCAGCATTTTTGAGTGAATTGCCGAAAGTCAGATTTTTTATGAAATTGTGACCCCGGGGCTTAGGATTTTTTCAAAAAAATCTTTTTTTGCCGGTTAAGTTGTCGAGGGCTGATTTCTTTTCCTGTGATAAAAAGCCTTCTGTTTCGATGGCCAAACCTTTCAGGGGAGCATTTGCAACCGTTTGGCACCATTTTTGAGTGAATTACCGAAAGTCTGATTTTTTATGAAATTGTGACCCCGGGGCTTAGGATTTTTTCAAAAAAATCTTTTTCTGCCGGTTAAGTTGTCGAGGGCTGATTTCTTTTCTTGTGATTAAATGCCTTCTGTTTTGACCGCCAAACCTCTCAGGGGAGCATTTGCAACCGTTTGGCACTATTTTTGAGTGAATTGCCGAAAGTAATATTTTTTATGAAATTGTGACCCCGGGGCTTAGGATTTTTTGAAAAAAATCTTTTTCTGCCGGTTAAGTTGTCGAGGGATGATTTCTTTTCCTGTGATAAAAAGGTTTCTGTTTCGACCGCCAATCCTTTCAGGGGAGCATTTGCAACTGTTTGGCAGCATTTTTGAGTGAATTGCCGAAAGTCAGATTTTTTATGAAATTGTGACCCCGGGGCTTAGGATTTTTTCAAAAAAATCTTTTTTTGCCGGTTAAGTTGTCGAGGGCTGATTTCTTTTCCTGTGATAAAAAGCCTTCTGTTTCGATGGCCAAACCTTTCAGGGGAGCATTTGCAACCGTTTGGCACCATTTTTGAGTGAATTACCGAAAGTCAGATTTTTTCTGAAATTGTGACCCCGGGGCTTAGGGATTTTTTCAAAACAATCTTTGTGTGCCGGTTCAGTTGTTGAGGGCTGATTTCTTTTCCTGTAATAAAAAGCCTTCTGTTTCGATAGCCAAACCTTTCAGGGGAGCATTTGCAACCGTTTGGCACCATTTTTGAGTGAATTGCCGAAAGTCAGATTTTTTATGAAATTGTGACCCCGGGGCTTAGGATTTTTTCAAAAAAATCTTTTTCTGCCGGTTAAGTTGTCGAGGGCTGATTTCTTTTCCTGTGATAAAAAGCCTTCTTTTTCGACGGCCAAACCTTTCAGGGGAGCATTTGCAACCGTTTGGCACCATTTTTGAGTGAATTGCCGAAGGTCTGATTTTTGATGAAATTGTGACCCCGGGCCTTAGGGATTTTTTCATAAAAATCTTTTTCTGCCGGTTAAGTTGTCGAGGGATGATTTCTTTTCCTGTGATTAAATGCCTTCTGTTTCGACCGCCGAACCTCTCAGGGGTGCATTTGCAACCGTTTGGCACCATTTTCGAGTGAATTGCCGAAAGTCAGATTTTTTATGAAATTGTGACCCCGGGGCTTAGGATTTTTTCAAAAAAATCTTTTTCTGCCGGTTAAGTTGTCGAGGGCTGATTTCTTTTCCTGTGATAAAAAGGCTTCTGTTTTGACCGCCAAACCTCTCAGGGGTGCATTTGCAACCGTTTGGCACCATTTTTGAGTGAATTGCCGAAAGTAAGATTTTTTATGAAATTGTGACCCCGGGGCTTAGGATTTTTTGAAAAAAATCTTTTTCTGCCGGTTAAGTTGTCGAGGGATGATTTCTTTTCCTGTGATAAAAAGGTTTCTGTTTCGACCGCCAATCCTTTCAGGGGAGCATTTGCAACTGTTTGGCAGCATTTTTGAGTGAATTGCCGAAAGTCAGATTTTTTATGAAATTGTGACCCCGGGGCTTAGGATTTTTTCAAAAAAATCTTTTTTTGCCGGTTAAGTTGTCGAGGGCTGATTTCTTTTCCTGTGATAAAAAGCCTTCTGTTTCGATGGCCAAACCTTTCAGGGGAGCATTTGCAACCGTTTGGCACCATTTTTGAGTGAATTACCGAAAGTCAGATTTTTTCTGAAATTGTGACCCCGGGGCTTAGGGATTTTTTCAAAACAATCTTTGTGTGCCGGTTCAGTTGTTGAGGGCTGATTTCTTTTCCTGTGATAAAAAGCCTTCTGTTTCGATAGCCAAACCTTTCAGGGGAGCATTTGCAACCGTTTGGCACCATTTTTGAGTGAATTGCCGAAAGTCAGATTTTTTATGAAATTGTGACCCCGGGGCTTAGGATTTTTTCAAAAAAATCTTTTTCTGCCGGTTAAGTTGTCGAGGGCTGATTTCTTTTCCTGTGATAAAAAGCCTTCTTTTTCGACGGCCAAACCTTTCAGGGGAGCATTTGCAACCGTTTGGCACCATTTTTGAGTGAATTGCCGAAGGTCTGATTTTTGATGAAATTGTGACCCCGGGCCTTAGGGATTTTTTCATAAAAATCTTTTTCTGCCGGTTAAGTTGTCGAGGGATGATTTCTTTTCCTGTGATTAAATGCCTTCTGTTTCGACCGCCGAACCTCTCAGGGGTGCATTTGCAACCGTTTGGCACCATTTTCGAGTGAATTGCCGAAAGTCAGATTTTTTATGAAATTGTGACCCCGGGGCTTAGGATTTTTTCAAAAAAATCTTTTTCTGCCGGTTAAGTTGTCGAGGGCTGATTTCTTTTCCTGTGATAAAAAGGCTTCTGTTTTGACCGCCAAACCTCTCAGGGGTGCATTTGCAACCGTTTGGCACCATTTTTGAGTGAATTGCCGAAAGTAAGATTTTTTATGAAATTGTGACCCCGGGGCTTAGGATTTTTTCAAAAAAATCTTTTTCTGCCGGTTAAGTTGTCGAGGGATGATTTCTTTTCCTGTGATAAAAAGGTTTCTGTTTCGACCGCCAATCCTTTCAGGGGAGCATTTGCAACTGTTTGGCAGCATTTTTGAGTGAATTGCCGAAAGTCAGATTTTTTATGAAATTGTGACCCCGGGGCTTAGGATTTTTTCAAAAAAATCTTTTTTTGCCGGTTAAGTTGTCGAGGGCTGATTTCTTTTCCTGTGATAAAAAGCCTTCTGTTTCGATGGCCAAACCTTTCAGGGGAGCATTTGCAACCGTTTGGCACCATTTTTGAGTGAATTACCGAAAGTCTGATTTTTTATGAAATTGTGACCCCGGGGCTTAGGATTTTTTCAAAAAAATCTTTTTCTGCCGGTTAAGTTGTCGAGGGCTGATTTCTTTTCTTGTGATTAAATGCCTTCTGTTTTGACCGCCAAACCTCTCAGGGGTGCATTTGCAACCGTTTGGCACTATTTTTGAGTGAATTGCCGAAAGTAATATTTTTTATGAAATTGTGACCCCGGGGCTTAGGATTTTTTGAAAAAAATCTTTTTCTGCCGGTTAAGTTGTCGAGGGATGATTTCTTTTCCTGTGATAAAAAGGTTTCTGTTTCGACCGCCAATCCTTTCAGGGGAGCATTTGCAACTGTTTGGCAGCATTTTTGAGTGAATTGCCGAAAGTCAGATTTTTTATGAAATTGTGACCCCGGGGCTTAGGATTTTTTCAAAAAAATCTTTTTTTGCCGGTTAAGTTGTCGAGGGCTGATTTCTTTTCCTGTGATAAAAAGCCTTCTGTTTCGATGGCCAAACCTTTCAGGGGAGCATTTGCAACCGTTTGGCACCATTTTTGAGTGAATTACCGAAAGTCAGATTTTTTCTGAAATTGTGACCCCGGGGCTTAGGGATTTTTTCAAAACAATCTTTGTGTGCCGGTTCAGTTGTTGAGGGCTGATTTCTTTTCCTGTGATAAAAAGCCTTCTGTTTCGACTGCGAAACTTCTCAGGGGAGCATTTGCAACCGTTTGGCAACCTGTTTGAGTGAATTGCCGAAAGTCAGATTTTTTATGAAATTGTGACCCCGGGGCTTAGGATTTTTTCAAAAAAATCTTTTTCTGCCGGTTAAGTTGTCGAGGGCTGATTTCTTTTCCTGTGATAAAAAGGCTTCTGTTTTGACCGCCAAACCCTTCAGGGGTGCATTTGCAACCGTTTGGCACCATTTTTGAGTGAATTGCCGAAAGTAAGATTTTTTATGAAATTGTGACCCCGGGGCTTAGGATTTTTTCAAAAAAATCTTTTTCTGCCGGTTAAGTTGTCGAGGGATGATTTCTTTTCCTGTGATAAAAAGGTTTCTGTTTCGACCGCCAATCCTTTCAGGGGAGCATTTGCAACTGTTTGGCAGCATTTTTGAGTGAATTGCCGAAAGTCAGATTTTTTATGAAATTGTGACACCGGGGCTTAGGATTTTTTCAAAAAAATCTTTTTTTGCCGGTTAAGTTGTCGAGGGCTGATTTCTTTTCCTGTGATAAAAAGCCTTCTGTTTCGATGGCCAAACCTTTCAGGGGAGCATTTGCAACCGTTTGGCACCATTTTTGAGTGAATTGCCGAAAGTCAGATTTTTTATGAAATTGTGACCCCGGGGCTTAGGATTTTTTCAAAAAAATCTTTTTCTGCCGGTTAAGTTGTCGAGGGCTGATTTCTTTTCTTGTGATTAAAAGCCTTCTGTTTTGACCGCCAAACCTCTCAGGGGTGCATTTGCAACCGTTTGGCACCATTTTTGAGTGAATTGCCGAAAGTAAGATTTTTTATGAAATTGTGACCCCGGGGCTTAGGATTTTTTCAAAAAAATCTTTTTCTGCCGGTTAAGTTGTCAAGGGCTGATTTCTTTTCCTGTAATAAAAAGCCTTCTGTTTCGACCGCGAAACTTCTCAGGGGAGCATTTGCAACCGTTTGGCACAATGTTTGAGTGAATTGCCGAAAGTCAGATTTTTTATGAAATTGTGACCCCGGGCCTTAGGATTTTTTCATAAAAATCTTTTTCTGCCGGTTAAGTTGTCGAGGGCTGATTTCTTTTCCTGTGATAAAAAGCCTTCTGTTTCGATGGCCAAACCTTTCAGGGGAGCATTTGCAACCGTTTGGCACCATTTTTGAGTGAATTGCCGAAAGTCAGATTTTTTATGAAATTGTGACCCCGGGGCTTAGGATTTTTTCAAAAAAATCTTTTTCTGCCGGTTAAGTTGTCGAGGGCTGATTTCTTTTCCTGTGATTAAATGCCTTCTGTTTTGACCGCCAAACCTCTCAGGGGTGCATTTGCAACCGTTTGGCACCATTTTTGAGTGAATTGCCGAAAGTAAGATTTTTTATGAAATTGTGACCCCGGGGCTTAGGATTTTTTCAAAAAAATCTTTTTCTGCCGGTTAAGTTGTCGAGGGATGATTTCTTTTCCTGTGATAAAAAGGTTTCTGTTTCGACCGCCAATCCTTTCAGGGGAGCATTTGCAACTGTTTGGCAGCATTTTTGAGTGAATTGCCGAAAGTCAGATTTTTTATGAAATTGTGACCCCGGGGCTTAGGATTTTTTCAAAAAAATCTTTTTCTGCCGGTTAAGTTGTCAAGGGCTGATTTCTATTCCTGTGTTTAAATGCCTTCTGTTTCGACCGCCAAAGCTCTCAGGGGTGCATTTGCAACCGTTTGGCACCATTTTTGAGTGAATTGCCGAAAGTCAGATTTTTTATGAAATTGTGACCCCGGGGCTTAGGATTTTTTAAACAAAATCTTTTTCTGCCGGTTAAGTTGTCGAGGGCTGATTTCTTTTCCTGTGATTAAATGCCTTCTGTTTCGACCGCCGAACCTCTCAGGGGTGCATTTGCAACCGTTTGGCACCATTTTTGAGTGAATTGCCGAAAGTCAGATTTTTTATTAAATTGTGACCCCGGGGCTTAGGATTTTTTCATAAAAATATTTTTCTGCCGGTTAAGTTGTCGAGGGCTAATTTCTTTTCCTGTGATAAAAAGCCTTCTTTTTCGCCGGCCAAACCTCTCAGGGGTGCATTTGCAACCGTTTGGCACCATTTTTGAGTGAATTGCCGAAAGTCAGATTTTTTATGAAATAGTGACCCGGGGCTTAGGATTTTTTCAAAAAAATCCTTTTCTGCCGGTTAAGTTTTCGAGGGATGATTTCTTTTCCTGTGATAAAAAGCCTTCTGTTTCGACCGCGAAACTTCTCAGGGGAACATTTGCAACCGTTTGGCACCATATTTGAGTGAATTGCCGAAAATCAGATTTTTTATGAAATTGTGACCCCGGGGCTTAGGGATTTTTTCAAAAAAATCTTTTTCTGCCAGTTAAGTTGTCGAGGGCTGATTTCTTTTCCTGTGTTTAAATGCCTTCTGTTTCGACCGCCAAACCTCTCAGGGGTGCATTTGCAACCGTTTGGCACCATTTTTGAGTGAATTGCCGAAAGTCAGATTTTTTATGAAATTGTGAACCCGGAGCTTAGGATTTTTTAAACAAAATCTTTTTCTGCCGGTTAAGTTGTCGAGGGCTGATTTCTTTTCCTGTGATTAAATGCCTTCTGTTTCGACCGCCGAACCTCTCAGGGGTGCATTTGCAACCGTTTGGCACCATTTTCGAGTGAATTGCCGAAAGTCAGATTTTTTATGAAATTGTGACCCCGGGGCTTAGGATTTTTTCATAAAAATATTTTTCTGCCGGTTAAGTTGTCGAGGGCTGATTTCTTTTCCTGTGATAAAAAGCCTTCTTTTTCGCCGGCCAAACCTTTCAGGGGAGCATTTGCAACCGTTTTGCACCATTTTTGAATGAATTGCCGAAAGTCAGATTTTTTATGAAATTGTGACCCCGGGGCTTAGGATTTTTTCATAAAAATATTTTTCTGCCGGTTAAGTTGTCGAGGGATGATTTCTTTTCCTGTGATAAAAAGCCTTCTGTTTCGATGGCCAAACCTTTCAGGGGGGCATTTGCAACCGTTTGGCACCATTTTTGAGTGAATTGCCGAAAGTCAGATTTTTTATGAAATTGTGACCCCGGGGCTTAGGATTTTTTCAAAAAAATCTTTTTCTGCCGGTTAAGTTGTCGAGGGCTGATTTCTTTTCTTGTGATTAAATGCCTTCTGTTTTGACCGCCAAACCTCTCAGGGGTGCATTTGCAACCGTTTGGCAGCATTTTTGAGTGAATTGCCGAAAGTCAGATTTTTTATGAAATTGTGACCCTGGGGCTTAGGATTTTTTCAAAAAAATCTTTTTCTGCCGGTTAAGTTGTCGAGGGATGATTTCTTTTCCTGTGATAAAAAGCCTTCTGTTTCGACCGCGAAACTTCTCAGGGGAACATTTGCAACCGTTTGGCACCATTTTTGAGTGAATTGCCGAAAGTCTGATTTTTTATGAAATTGTGACCCCGGGGCTTCGATTTTTTCAAACAAAATCTTTTTCTGCTGGTTAAGTTGTCGAGGGCTGATTTCTTTTCCTGTGATAAAATGCCTTCGGTTTCGACCGCCAAACCTCTCAGGGGTGCATTTGCAACCGTTTGGCACCATTTTTGAGTGAATTGCCGAAAGTCAGATTTTTTATGAAATTGTGACCCCGGGCCTTAGGATTTTTTCATAAAAATCTTTTTCTGCCGGTTAAGTTGTCGAGGGCTGATTTCTTTTCCTGTGATAAAAAGCCTTCTTTTTCGCCGGCCAAACCTCTCAGGGGTGCATTTGCAACCGTTTGGCACCATTTTTGAGTGAATTGCCGAAAGTCAGATTTTTTATGAAATAGTGACCCGGGGCTTAGGATTTTTTCAAAAAAATCCTTTTCTGCCGGTTAAGTTTTCGAGGGATGATTTCTTTTCCTGTGATAAAAAGCCTTCTGTTTCGACCGCGAAACTTCTCAGGGGAACATTTGCAACCGTTTGGCACCATATTTGAGTGAATTGCCGAAAATCAGATTTTTTATGAAATTGTGACCCCGGGGCTTAGGGATTTTTTCAAAAAAATCTTTTTCTGCCAGTTAAGTTGTCGAGGGCTGATTTCTTTTCCTGTGTTTAAATGCCTTCTGTTTCGACCGCCAAACCTCTCAGGGGTGCATTTGCAACCGTTTGGCACCATTTTTGAGTGAATTGCCGAAAGTCAGATTTTTTATGAAATTGTGAACCCGGAGCTTAGGATTTTTTAAACAAAATCTTTTTCTGCCGGTTAAGTTGTCGAGGGCTGATTTCTTTTCCTGTGATTAAATGCCTTCTGTTTCGACCGCCGAACCTCTCAGGGGTGCATTTGCAACCGTTTGGCACCATTTTCGAGTGAATTGCCGAAAGTCAGATTTTTTATGAAATTGTGACCCCGGGGCTTAGGATTTTTTCATAAAAATATTTTTCTGCCGGTTAAGTTGTCGAGGGCTGATTTCTTTTCCTGTGATAAAAAGCCTTCTTTTTCGCCGGCCAAACCTTTCAGGGGAGCATTTGCAACCGTTTTGCACCATTTTTGAATGAATTGCCGAAAGTCAGATTTTTTATGAAATTGTGACCCCGGGGCTTAGGATTTTTTCATAAAAATATTTTTCTGCCGGTTAAGTTGTCGAGGGATGATTTCTTTTCCTGTGATAAAAAGCCTTCTGTTTCGATGGCCAAACCTTTCAGGGGGGCATTTGCAACCGTTTGGCACCATTTTTGAGTGAATTGCCGAAAGTCAGATTTTTTATGAAATTGTGACCCCGGGGCTTAGGATTTTTTCAAAAAAATCTTTTTCTGCCGGTTAAGTTGTCGAGGGCTGATTTCTTTTCTTGTGATTAAATGCCTTCTGTTTTGACCGCCAAACCTCTCAGGGGTGCATTTGCAACCGTTTGGCAGCATTTTTGAGTGAATTGCCGAAAGTCAGATTTTTTATGAAATTGTGACCCTGGGGCTTAGGATTTTTTCAAAAAAATCTTTTTCTGCCGGTTAAGTTGTCGAGGGATGATTTCTTTTCCTGTGATAAAAAGCCTTCTGTTTCGACCGCGAAACTTCTCAGGGGAACATTTGCAACCGTTTGGCACCATTTTTGAGTGAATTGCCGAAAGTCTGATTTTTTATGAAATTGTGACCCCGGGGCTTCGATTTTTTCAAACAAAATCTTTTTCTGCTGGTTAAGTTGTCGAGGGCTGATTTCTTTTCCTGTGATAAAATGCCTTCGGTTTCGACCGCCAAACCTCTCAGGGGTGCATTTGCAACCGTTTGGCACCATTTTTGAGTGAATTGCCGAAAGTCAGATTTTTTATGAAATTGTGACCCCGGGCCTTAGGATTTTTTCATAAAAATCTTTTTCTGCCGGTTAAGTTGTCGAGGGCTGATTTCTTTTCCTGTGATAAAAAGCCTTCTGTTTCGATGGCCAAACCTTTCAGGGGAGCATTTGCAACCGTTTGGCACCATTTTTGAGTGAATTGCCGAAAGTCAGATTTTTTATGAAATTGTGACCCCGGGGCTTAGGATTTTTTCAAAAAAATCTTTTTCTGCCGGTTAAGTTGTCGAGGGCTGATTTCTTTTCCTGTGATTAAATGCCTTCTGTTTTGACCGCCAAACCTCTCAGGGGTGCATTTGCAACCGTTTGGCACCATTTTTGAGTGAATTGCCGAAAGTAAGATTTTTTATGAAATTGTGACCCCGGGGCTTAGGATTTTTTCAAAAAAATCTTTTTCTGCCGGTTAAGTTGTCGAGGGATGATTTCTTTTCCTGTGATAAAAAGGTTTCTGTTTCGACCGCCAATCCTTTCAGGGGAGCATTTGCAACTGTTTGGCAGCATTTTTGAGTGAATTGCCGAAAGTCAGATTTTTTATGAAATTGTGACCCCGGGGCTTAGGATTTTTTCAAAAAAATCTTTTTCTGCCGGTTAAGTTGTCAAGGGCTGATTTCTATTCCTGTGTTTAAATGCCTTCTGTTTCGACCGCCAAACCTCTCAGGGGTGCATTTGCAACCGTTTGGCACCATTTTCGAGTGAATTGCCGAAAGTCAGATTTTTTATGAAATTGTGACCCCGGGGCTTAGGATTTTTTCAAAAAAATCTTTTTCTGCCGGTTAAGTTGTCGAGGGATGATTTCTTTTCCTGTGATAAAACGGTTTCTGTTTCGACCGCCAATCCTTTCAGGGGATCATTTGCAACTGTTTGGCAGCATTTTTGAGTGAATTGCCGAAAGTCAGATTTTTTATGAAATTGTGACCCCGGGGCTTAGGATTTTTTCAAAAAAATCTTTTTTTGCCGGTGAAGTTGTCGAGGGCTGATTTCTTTTCCTGTGTTTAAATGCCTTCTGTTTCGACCGCCAAACCTCTCAGGGGTGCATTTGCAACCGTTTGGCACCATTTTTGAGTTAATTGCCGAAAGTCAGATTTTTTATGAAATTGTGACCCCGGGGCTTAGAATTTTTTCAAAAAAATATTTTTCTGCCGGTTAAGTTGTCGAGGGCTGATTTCTTTTCCTGTGATAAAAAGCCTTCTGTTTCGATGGCGAAACCTCTCAGGGGTGCATTTGCAACCGTTTGGCACCATTTTTGAATGAATTGCCGAAAGTCAGATTTTTTATGAAATTGTGACCCCGGGGCTTAGGATTTTTTCAAAAAAATCTTTTTCTGCCGGTTAAGTTGTCGAGGGCTGATTTCTTTTCCTGTGATTAAATGCCTTCTGTTTTGACCGCCAAACCTCTCAGGGGTGCATTTGCAACCGTTTGGCAGCATTTTTGAGTGAATTGCCGAAAGTCAGATTTTTGATGAAATTGTGACCCCGGGGCTTAGGATTTTTTCAAAAAAATCTTTTTCTGCCGGTTAAGTTGTCGAGGGCTGATTTCTTTTCCTGTGATAAAAAGCCTTCTGTTTCGACCGCGAAACTTCTCAGGGGAACATTTGCAACCGTTTGGCACCATTTTTGAGTGAATTGCCGAAAGTCAGATTTTTTATGAAATTGTGACCCCGGGGCTTAGGGATTTTTTCAAAAAAATCTTTTTCTGCCAGTTAAGTTGTCGAGGGCTGATTTCTTTTCCTGTGTTTAAATGCCTTCTGTTTCGACCGCCAAAGCTCTCAGGGGTGCATTTGCAACCGTTTGGCACCATTTTTGAGTGAATTGCCGAAAGTCAGATTTTTTATGAAATTGTGACCCCGGGGCTTAGGATTTTTTAAACAAAATCTTTTTCTGCCGGTTAAGTTGTCGAGGGCTGATTTCTTTTCCTGTGATTAAATGCCTTCTGTTTCGACCGCCGAACCTCTCAGGGGTGCATTTGCAACCGTTTGGCACCATTTTTGAGTGAATTGCCGAAAGTCAGATTTTTTATTAAATTGTGACCCCGGGGCTTAGGATTTTTTCATAAAAATATTTTTCTGCCGGTTAAGTTGTCGAGGGCTAATTTCTTTTCCTGTGATAAAAAGCCTTCTTTTTCGCCGGCCAAACCTCTCAGGGGTGCATTTGCAACCGTTTGGCACCATTTTTGAGTGAATTGCCGAAAGTCAGATTTTTTATGAAATAGTGACCCGGGGCTTAGGATTTTTTCAAAAAAATCCTTTTCTGCCGGTTAAGTTTTCGAGGGATGATTTCTTTTCCTGTGATAAAAAGCCTTCTGTTTCGACCGCGAAACTTCTCAGGGGAACATTTGCAACCGTTTGGCACCATATTTGAGTGAATTGCCGAAAATCAGATTTTTTATGAAATTGTGACCCCGGGGCTTAGGGATTTTTTCAAAAAAATCTTTTTCTGCCAGTTAAGTTGTCGAGGGCTGATTTCTTTTCCTGTGTTTAAATGCCTTCTGTTTCGACCGCCAAACCTCTCAGGGGTGCATTTGCAACCGTTTGGCACCATTTTTGAGTGAATTGCCGAAAGTCAGATTTTTTATGAAATTGTGAACCCGGAGCTTAGGATTTTTTAAACAAAATCTTTTTCTGCCGGTTAAGTTGTCGAGGGCTGATTTCTTTTCCTGTGATTAAATGCCTTCTGTTTCGACCGCCGAACCTCTCAGGGGTGCATTTGCAACCGTTTGGCACCATTTTCGAGTGAATTGCCGAAAGTCAGATTTTTTATGAAATTGTGACCCCGGGGCTTAGGATTTTTTCATAAAAATATTTTTCTGCCGGTTAAGTTGTCGAGGGCTGATTTCTTTTCCTGTGATAAAAAGCCTTCTTTTTCGCCGGCCAAACCTTTCAGGGGAGCATTTGCAACCGTTTTGCACCATTTTTGAATGAATTGCCGAAAGTCAGATTTTTTATGAAATTGTGACCCCGGGGCTTAGGATTTTTTCATAAAAATATTTTTCTGCCGGTTAAGTTGTCGAGGGATGATTTCTTTTCCTGTGATAAAAAGCCTTCTGTTTCGATGGCCAAACCTTTCAGGGGGGCATTTGCAACCGTTTGGCACCATTTTTGAGTGAATTGCCGAAAGTCAGATTTTTTATGAAATTGTGACCCCGGGGCTTAGGATTTTTTCAAAAAAATCTTTTTCTGCCGGTTAAGTTGTCGAGGGCTGATTTCTTTTCTTGTGATTAAATGCCTTCTGTTTTGACCGCCAAACCTCTCAGGGGTGCATTTGCAACCGTTTGGCAGCATTTTTGAGTGAATTGCCGAAAGTCAGATTTTTTATGAAATTGTGACCCTGGGGCTTAGGATTTTTTCAAAAAAATCTTTTTCTGCCGGTTAAGTTGTCGAGGGATGATTTCTTTTCCTGTGATAAAAAGCCTTCTGTTTCGACCGCGAAACTTCTCAGGGGAACATTTGCAACCGTTTGGCACCATTTTTGAGTGAATTGCCGAAAGTCTGATTTTTTATGAAATTGTGACCCCGGGGCTTCGATTTTTTCAAACAAAATCTTTTTCTGCTGGTTAAGTTGTCGAGGGCTGATTTCTTTTCCTGTGATAAAATGCCTTCGGTTTCGACCGCCAAACCTCTCAGGGGTGCATTTGCAACCGTTTGGCACCATTTTTGAGTGAATTGCCAGAAGTCAGATTTTTTTATGAAATTGTGACCCCGGGGCTTAGGATTTTTTAAACAAAATCTTTTTCTGCCGGTTAAGTTGTCGAGGGCTGATTTCTTTTCCTGTGATTAAATGCCTTCTGTTTCGATCGCTGAACCTCTCAGGGGTGCATTTGCAACCGTTTGGCACCATTTTCTAGTGAATTGCCGAAAGTCAGATTTTTTATGAAATTGTGACCCCGGGGCTTAGGATTTTTTCATAAAAATCTTTTTCTGCCGGTTAAGTTGTCGAGGGCTGATTTCTTTTCCTGTGATAAAAAGCCTTCTTTTTCACCGGCCAAAACTTTCAGGGGAGCATTTGCAACCGTTTGGGACCATTTTTGAGTGAATTGCCGAAAGTCTGATTTTTTATGAAATTGTGACCCCGGGGCTTAGGATTTTTTCAAAAAAATCTTTTTCTGCTGGTTAAGTTGTCGAGGGCTGATTTCTTTTCCTGTGATAAAAAGGCTTCTGTTTCGATAGCCAAACCTTTCAGGGGAGCATTTGCAACCGTTTGGCACCATTTTTGAGTGAATTGCCGAAAGTCAGATTTTTTAGAAATTGTGACCCCGGGGCTTAGGATTTTTTCAAAAAAATCTTTTTCTGCCGGTTAAGTTGTCGAGGGCTGATTTCTTTTCCTGTGATTAAATGCCTTCTGTTTCGACCGCCAAACCTCTCAGGGGTGCATTTGCAACCGTTTCGCATCATTTTTGAGTGAATTGCCGAAAGTCAGATTTTTGATGAAATTGTGACCCCGGGGCTTAGGATTTTTTCACAAAAATCTTTTTCTGCTGGTTAAGTTGTCGAGGGCTGATTTCTTTTCCTGTGATAAAAAGCCTTCTGTTTCGATAGCCAAACCTTTCAGGGGAGCATTTGCAACCGTTTGGGACCATTTTTGAGTGAATTGCCGAAAGTCTGATTTTTTATGAAATTGTGACCCCGGGGCTTAGGATTTTTTCAAAAAAATCTTTTTCTGCTGGTTAAGTTGTCGAGGGCTGATTTCTTTTCCTGTGATAAAAAGGCTTCTGTTTCGATAGCCAAACCTTTCAGGGGAGCATTTGCAACCGTTTGGCACCATTTTTGAGTGAATTGCCGAAAGTCAGATTTTTTATGAAATTGTGACCCCGGGGCTTAGGATTTTTTCAAAAAAATCTTTTTCTGCCGGTTAAGTTGTCGAGGGCTGATTTCTTTTCCTGTGATTAAATGCCTTCTGTTTCGACCGCCAAACCTCTCAGGGGTGCATTTGCAACCGTTTCGCACCATTTTTGAGTGAATTGCCGAAAGTCAGATTTTTGATGAAATTGTGACCCCGGGGCTTAGGATTTTTTCACAAAAATCTTTTTCTGCTGGTTAAGTTGTCGAGGGCTGATTTCTTTTCCTGTGATAAAAAGCCTTCTGTTTCGATAGCCAAACCTTTCTGGGTAGCATTTGCAACCGTTTGGCACCATTTTTGAGTGAATTGCCGAAAGTCAGATTTTTTATGAAATTGTGACCCCGGGGCTTAGGATTTTTTCAAAAAAATCTTTTTCTGCCGGTTAAGTTGTCGAGGGCTGATTTCTTTTCCTGTGATAAAAAGCCTTCTTTTTCGACGGCCAAACCTTTCAGGGGAGCATTTGCAACCGTTTGGCACCATTTTTGAGTGAATTGCCGAAGGTCTGATTTTTGATGAAATTGTGACCCCGGGGCTTAGGATTTTTTCAAAAAAAATCTTTTTCTGCTGGTTAAGTTGTCGAGGGCTGATTTCTTTTCTTGTGATTAAATGCCTTCTGTTTCAACCGCCAAACCTCTCAGGAGTGCATTTGCAACCGTTTGGCACCATGTTTGAGTGAATTGCCGAAAGTCAGATTTTTAATGAAATTGTGACCCCGGGGCTTAGGATTTTTTCAAAAAAATCTTTTTCTGCCGGTCAAGTTGTCAAGGGCTGATTTCTTTTCTTGTAATAAAAAGCCTTATGTTTCGACCGCGAAACTTCTCAGGGGAGCATTTGCAACTGTTTGGCACCATGTTTGAGTGAATTGCCGAAGGTCTGATTTTTGATGAAATTGTGACCCCGGGCCTTAGGGATTTTTTCAAAAAAATCTTTTTCTGCCGGTTAAGTTGTCGAGGGCTGATTTCTTTTCCTGTGATAAAAAGGCTTCTGTTTTGACCGCCAAACCTCTCAGGGGTGCATTTGCAACCGTTTGGCACCATTTTTGAGTGAATTGCCGAAAGTAAGATTTTTTATGAAATTGTGACCCCGGGGCTTAGGATTTTTTCAAAAAAATCTTTTTCTGCCGGTTAAGTTGTCGAGGGATGATTTCTTTTCCTGTGATAAAAAGGTTTCTGTTTCGACCGCCAATCCTTTCAGGGGAGCATTTGCAACTGTTTGGCAGCATTTTTGTGTGAATTGCCGAAAGTCAGATTTTTTATGAAATTGTGACCCCGGGTCTTAGGATTTTTTCAAAAAAATCTTTTTTTGCCGGTTAAGTTGTCGAGGGCTGATTTCTTTTCCTGTGATAAAAAGCCTTCTGTTTCGATGGCCAAACCTTTCAGGGGAGCATTTGCAACCGTTTGGCACCATTTTTGAGTGAATTACCGAAAGTCTGATTTTTTATGAAATTGTGACCCCGGGGCTTAGGATTTTTTCAAAAAAATCTTTTTCTGCCGGTTAAGTTGTCGAGGGCTGATTTCTTTTCTTGTGATTAAATGCCTTCTGTTTTGACCGCCAAACCTCTCAGGGGTGCATTTGCAACCGTTTGGCACTATTTTTGAGTGAATTGCCGAAAGTAATATTTTTTATGAAATTGTGACCCCGGGGCTTAGGATTTTTTCAAAAAAATCTTTTTCTGCCGGTTAAGTTGTCGAGGGCTGATTTCTTTTCCTGTGATAAAAAGGCTTCTGTTTTGACCGCCAAACCTTTCAGGGGTGCATTTGCAACCGTTTGGCACCATTTTTGAGTGAATTGCCGAAAGTAAGATTTTTTATGAAATTGTGACCCCGGGGCTTAGGATTTTTTCAAAAAAATCTTTTTCTGCCGGTTAAGTTGTCGAGGGATGATTTCTTTTCCTGTGATAAAAAGGTTTATGTTTCGACCGCCAATCCTTTCAGGGGAGCATTTGCAACTGTTTGGCAGCATTTTTGAGTGAATTGCCGAAAGTCAGATTTTTTATGAAATTGTGACCCCGGGGCTTAGGATTTTTTCAAAAAAATCTTTTTCTGCCGGTTAAGTTGTCGAGGGCTGATTTCTTTTCTTGTGATTAAAAGCCTTCTGTTTTGACCGCCAAACCTCTCAGGGGTGCATTTGCAACCGTTTGGCACCATTTTTGAGTGAATTGCCGAAAGTAAGATTTTTTATGAAATTGTGACCCCGGGGCTTAGGATTTTTTCAAAAAAATCTTTTTCTGCCGGTTAAGTTGTCAAGGGCTGATTTCTTTTCCTGTAATAAAAAGCCTTCTGTTTCGACCGCGAAACTTCTCAGGGGAGCATTTGCAACCGTTTGGCACAATGTTTGAGTGAATTGCCGAAAGTCAGATTTTTAATGAAATTGTGACCCCGGGCCTTAGGATTTTTTCATAAAAATCTTTTTCTGCCGGTTAAGTTGTCGAAGGCTGATTTCTTTTCCTGTGATAAAAAGCCTTCTGTTTCGATGGCCAAACCTTTCAGGGGAGCATTTGCAACCGTTTGGCACGATTTTTGAGTGAATTGCCGAAAGTCAGATTTTTTATGAAATTGTGACCCCGGGGCTTAGGATTTTTTCAAAAAAATCTTTTTCTGCCGGTTAAGTTGTCGAGGGCTGATTTCTTTTCCTGTGATTAAATGCCTTCTGTTTTGACCGCCAAACCTCTCAGGGGTGCATTTGCAACCGTTTGGCACCATTTTTGAGTGAATTGCCGAAAGTAAGATTTTTTATGAAATTGTGACCCCGGGGCTTAGGATTTTTTCAAAAAAATCTTTTTCTGCCGGTTAAGTTGTCGAGGGATGATTTCTTTTCCTGTGATAAAAAGGTTTCTGTTTCGACCGCCAATCCTTTCAGGGGAGCATTTGCAACTGTTTGGCAGCATTTTTGAGTGAATTGCCGAAAGTCAGATTTTTTATGAAATTGTGACCCCGGGGCTTAGGATTTTTTCAAAAAAATCTTTTTCTGCCGGTTAAGTTGTCAAGGGCTGATTTCTATTCCTGTGTTTAAATGCCTTCTGTTTCGACCGCCAAACCTCTCAGGGGTGCATTTGCAACCGTTTGGCACCATTTTTGAGTGAATTGCCGAAAGTCAGATTTTTTATGAAATTGTGACCCCGGGGCTTAGGATTTTTTCAAAAAAATCTTTTTCTGCCGGTTAAGTTGTCAAGGGCTGATTTCTATTCCTGTGTTTAAATGCCTTCTGTTTCGACCGCCAAACCTCTCAGGGGTGCATTTGCAACCGTTTGGCACCATTTTCGAGTGAATTGCCGAAAGTCAGATTTTTTATGAAATTGTGACCCCGGGGCTTAGGATTTTTTCATAAAAATCTTTTTCTGCCGGTTAAGTTGTCGAGGGCTGATTTCTTTTCCTGTGATAAAAAGGCTTCTGTTTTGACCGCCAAACCTCTCAGGGGTGCATTTGCAACCGTTTGGCACCATTTTTGAGTGAATTGCCGAAAGTAAGATTTTTTATGAAATTGTGACCCCGGGGCTTAGGATTTTTTCAAAAAAATCTTTTTCTGCCGGTTAAGTTGTCGAGGGATGATTTCTTTTCCTGTGATAAAAAGGTTTCTGTTTCGACCGCCAATCCTTTCAGGGGAGCATTTGCAACTGTTTGGCAGCATTTTTGAGTGAATTGCCGAAAGTCAGATTTTTTATGAAATTGTGACCCCGGGGCTTAGGATTTTTTCAAAAAAATCTTTTTTTGCCGGTTAAGTTGTCGAGGGCTGATTTCTTTTCCTGTGATAAAAAGCCTTCTGTTTCGATGGCCAAACCTTTCAGGGGAGCATTTGCAACCGTTTGGCACCATTTTTGAGTGAATTACCGAAAGTCTGATTTTTTATGAAATTGTGACCCCGGGGCTTAGGATTTTTTCAAAAAAATCTTTTTCTGCCGGTTAAGTTGTCGAGGGCTGATTTCTTTTCTTGTGATTAAATGCCTTCTGTTTTGACCGCCAAACCTCTCAGGGGTGCATTTGCAACCGTTTGGCACTATTTTTGAGTGAATTGCCGAAAGTAATATTTTTTATGAAATTGTGACCCCCGGGGCTTAGGATTTTTTGAAAAAAATCTTTTTCTGCCGGTTAAGTTGTCGAGGGATGATTTCTTTTCCTGTGATAAAAAGGTTTCTGTTTCGACCGCCAATCCTTTCAGGGGAGCATTTGCAACTGTTTGGCAGCATTTTTGAGTGAATTGCCGAAAGTCAGATTTTTTATGAAATTGTGACCCCGGGGCTTAGGATTTTTTCAAAAAAATCTTTTTTTGCCGGTTAAGTTGTCGAGGGCTGATTTCTTTTCCTGTGATAAAAAGCCTTCTGTTTCGATGGCCAAACCTTTCAGGGGAGCATTTGCAACCGTTTGGCACCATTTTTGAGTGAATTACCGAAAGTCAGATTTTTTCTGAAATTGTGACCCCGGGGCTTAGGGATTTTTTCAAAACAATCTTTGTGTGCCGGTTCAGTTGTTGAGGGCTGATTTCTTTTCCTGTGATAAAAAACCTTCTGTTTCGACTGCGAAACTTCTCAGGGGAGCATTTGCAACCGTTTGGCAACCTGTTTGAGTGAATTGCCGAAAGTCAGATTTTTTATGAAATTGTGACCCCGGGGCTTAGGATTTTTTCAAAAAAATCTTTTTCTGCCGGTTAAGTTGTCGAGGGCTGATTTCTTTTCCTGTGATAAAAAGGCTTCTGTTTTGACCGCCAAACCTTTCAGGGGTGCATTTGCAACCGTTTGGCACCATTTTTGAGTGAATTGCCGAAAGTAAGATTTTTTATGAAATTGTGACCCCGGGGCTTAGGATTTTTTCAAAAAAATCTTTTTCTGCCGGTTAAGTTGTCGAGGGATGATTTCTTTTCCTGTGATAAAAAGGTTTCTGTTTCGACCGCCAATCCTTTCAGGGGAGCATTTGCAACTGTTTGGCAGCATTTTTGAGTGAATTGCCGAAAGTCAGATTTTTTATGAAATTGTGACCCCGGGGCTTAGGATTTTTTCAAAAAAATCTTTTTCTGCCGGTTAAGTTGTCGAGGGCTGATTTCTTTTCTTGTGATTAAAAGCCTTCTGTTTTGACCGCCAAACCTCTCAGGGGTGCATTTGCAACCGTTTGGCACCATTTTTGAGTGAATTGCCGAAAGTAAGATTTTTTATGAAATTGTGACCCCGGGGCTTAGGATTTTTTCAAAAAAATCTTTTTCTGCCGGTTAAGTTGTCAAGGGCTGATTTCTTTTCCTGTAATAAAAAGCCTTCTGTTTCGACCGCGAAACTTCTCAGGGGAGCATTTGCAACCGTTTGGCACAATGTTTGAGTGAATTGCCGAAAGTCAGATTTTTTATGAAATTGTGACCCCGGGCCTTAGGATTTTTTCATAAAAATCTTTTTCTGCCGGTTAAGTTGTCGAGGGCTGATTTCTTTTCCTGTGATAAAAAGCCTTCTGTTTCGATGGCCAAACCTTTCAGGGGAGCATTTGCAACCGTTTGGCACCATTTTTGAGTGAATTGCCGAAAGTCAGATTTTTTATGAAATTGTGACCCCGGGGCTTAGGATTTTTTCAAAAAAATCTTTTTCTGCCGGTTAAGTTGTCGAGGGCTGATTTCTTTTCCTGTGATTAAATGCCTTCTGTTTTGACCGCCAAACCTCTCAGGGGTGCATTTGCAACCGTTTGGCACCATTTTTGAGTGAATTGCCGAAAGTAAGATTTTTTATGAAATTGTGACCCCGGGGCTTAGGATTTTTTCAAAAAAATCTTTTTCTGCCGGTTAAGTTGTCGAGGGATGATTTCTTTTCCTGTGATAAAAAGGTTTCTGTTTCGACCGCCAATCCTTTCAGGGGAGCATTTGCAACTGTTTGGCAGCATTTTTGAGTGAATTGCCGAAAGTCAGATTTTTTATGAAATTGTGACCCCGGGGCTTAGGATTTTTTCAAAAAAATCTTTTTTTGCCGGTGAAGTTGTCGAGGGCTGATTTCTTTTCCTGTGTTTAAATGCCTTCTGTTTCGACCGCCAAACCTCTCAGGGGTGCATTTGCAACCGTTTGGCACCATTTTTGAGTGAATTGCCGAAAGTCAGATTTTTGATGAAATTGTGACCCCGGGGCTTAGGATTTTTTCAAAAAAATATTTTTCTGCCGGTTAAGTTGTCGAGGGCTGATTTCTTTTCCTGTGATAAAAAGCCTTCTGTTTCGATGGCCAAACCTTTCAGGGGAGCATTTGCAACCGTTTGGCACCATTTTTGAATGAATTGCCGAAAGTGAGATTTTTTATGGAATTGTGACCCCGGGGCTTAGGGATTTTTTCAAAAAAATCTTTTTCTGCCAGTTAAGTTGTCGAGGGCTGATTTCTTTTCCTGTGTTTAAATGCCTTCTGTTTCGACCGCCAAAGCTCTCAGGGGTGCATTTGCAACCGTTTGGCACCATTTTTGAGTGAATTGCCGAAAGTCAGATTTTTTATGAAATTGTGACCCCGGGGCTTAGGATTTTTTAAACAAAATCTTTTTCTGCCGGTTAAGTTGTCGAGGGCTGATTTCTTTTCCTGTGATTAAATGCCTTCTGTTTCGACCGCCGAACCTCTCAGGGGTGCATTTGCAACCGTTTGGCACCATTTTCGAGTGAATTGCCGAAAGTCAGATTTTTTATGAAATTGTGACCCCGGGGCTTAGGATTTTTTCATAAAAATATTTTTCTGCCGGTTAAGTTGTCGAGGGCTAATTTCTTTTCCTGTGATAAAAAGCCTTCTTTTTCGCCGGCCAAACCTCTCAGGGGTGCATTTGCAACCGTTTGGCACCATTTTCGAGTGAATTGCCGAAAGTCAGATTTTTTATGAAATTGTGACCCCGGGGCTTAGGATTTTTTCATAAGAATATTTTTCTGCCGGTTAAGTTGTCGAGGGCTAATTTCTTTTCCTGTGATAAAAAGCCTTCTTTTTCGCCGGCCAAACCTCTCAGGGGTGCATTTGCAACCGTTTGGCACCATTTTTGAATGAATTGCCGAAAGTGAGATTTTTTATGGAATTGTGACCCCGGGGCTTAGGGATTTTTTCAAAAAAATCTTTTTCTGCCAGTTAAGTTGTCGAGGGCTGATTTCTTTTCCTGTGTTTAAATGCCTTCTGTTTCGACCGCCAAAGCTCTCAGGGGTGCATTTGCAACCGTTTGGCACCATTTTTGAGTGAATTGCCGAAAGTCAGATTTTTTATGAAATTGTGACCCCGGGGCTTAGGATTTTTTAAACAAAATCTTTTTCTGCCGGTTAAGTTGTCGAGGGCTGATTTCTTTTCCTGTGATTAAATGCCTTCTGTTTCGACCGCCGAACCTCTCAGGGGTGCATTTGCAACCGTTTGGCACCATTTTCGAGTGAATTGCCGAAAGTCAGATTTTTTATGAAATTGTGACCCCGGGGCTTAGGATTTTTTCATAAAAATATTTTTCTGCCGGTTAAGTTGTCGAGGGCTAATTTCTTTTCCTGTGATAAAAAGCCTTCTTTTTCGCCGGCCAAACCTCTCAGGGGTGCATTTGCAACCGTTTGGCACCATTTTTGAGTGAATTGCCGAAAGTCAGATTTTTTATGAAATAGTGACCCGGGGCTTAGGGATTTTTTCAAAAAAATCTTTTTCTGCCAGTTAAGTTGTCGAGGGCTGATTTCTTTTCCTGTGTTTAAATGCCTTCTGTTTCGACCGCCAAACCTCTCAGGGGTGCATTTGCAACCGTTTGGCACCATATTTGAGTGAATTGCCGAAAATCAGATTTTTTATGAAATTGTGAACCCGGAGCTTAGGATTTTTTAAACAAAATCTTTTTCTGCCGGTTAAGTTGTCGAGGGCTGATTTCTTTTCCTGTGATTAAATGCCTTCTGTTTCGACCGCCGAACCTCTCAGGGGTGTATTTGCAACCGTTTGGCACCATTTTCGAGTGAATTGCCGAAAGTCAGATTTTTTATGAAATTGTGACCCCGGGGCTTAGGATTTTTTCATAAAAATATTTTTCTGCCGGTTAAGTTGTCGAGGGCTGATTTCTTTTCCTGTGATAAAAAGCCTTTTTTTTCGCCGGCCAAACCTTTCAGGGGAGCATTTGCAACCGTTTTGCACCATTTTTGAATGAATTGCCGAAAGTCAGATTTTTTATGAAATTGTGACCCCGGGGCTTAGGATTTTTTCATAAAAATATTTTTCTGCCGGTTAAGTTGTCGAGGGATGATTTCTTTTCCTGTGATAAAAAGCCTTCTGTTTCGATGGCCAAACCTTTCAGGGGAGCATTTGCAACCGTTTGGCACCATTTTTGAATGAATTGCCGAAAGTCAGATTTTTTATGAAATTGTGACCCCGGGGCTTAGGATTTTTTCAAAAAAATCTTTTTCTGCCGGTTAAGTTGTCGAGGGCTGATTTCTTTTCCTGTGATTAAATGCCTTCTGTTTTGACCGCCAAACCTCTCAGGGGTGCATTTGCAACCGTTTGGCACCATTTTTGAGTGAATTGCCGAAAGTAAGATTTTTTATGAAATTGTGACCCCGGGGCTTAGGATTTTTTCAAAAAAATCTTTTTCTGCCGGTTAAGTTGTCGAGGGATGATTTCTTTTCCTGTGATAAAAAGGTTTCTGTTTCGACCGCCAATCCTTTCAGGGGAGCATTTGCAACTGTTTGGCAGCATTTTTGAGTGAATTGCCGAAAGTCAGATTTTTGATGAAATTGTGACCCCGGGGCTTAGGGATTTTTTCAAAAAAATCTTTTTCTGCCAGTTAAGTTGTCGAGGGCTGATTTCTTTTCCTGTGTTTAAATGCCTTCTGTTTCGACCGCCAAACCTCTCAGGGGAGCATTTGCAACCGTTTGGCACCATTTTTGAGTGAATTGCCGAAAGTCAGATTTTTTATGAAATTGTGACCCCGGGGCTTAGGATTTTTTAAACAAAATCTTTTTCTGCCGGTTAAGTTGTCGAGGGCTGATTTCTTTTCCTGTGATTAAATGCCTTCTGTTTCGACCGCCGAACCTCTCAGGGGTGCATTTGCAACCGTTTGGCACCATTTTCGAGTGAATTGCCGAAAGTCAGATTTTTTATGAAATTGTGAACCCGGAGCTTAGGATTTTTTAAACAAAATCTTTTTCTGCCGGTTAAGTTGTCGAGGGCTGATTTCTTTTCCTGTGATTAAATGCCTTCTGTTTCGACCGCCGAACCTCTCAGGGGTGCATTTGCAACCCTTTGGCACCATTTTCGAGTGAATTGCCGAAAGTCAGATTTTTTATGAAATTGTGACCCCGGGGCTTAGGATTTTTTCATAAAAATATTTTTCTGCCGGTTAAGTTGTCGAGGGCTGATTTCTTTTCCTGTGATAAAAAGCCTTCTTTTTCGCCGGCCAAACCTTTCAGGGGAGCATTTGCAACCGTTTTGCACCATTTTTGAATGAATTGCCGAAAGTAAGATTTTTTATGAAATTGTGACCCCGGGGCTTAGGATTTTTTCAAAAAAATCTTTTTCTGCCGGTTAAGTTGTCGAGGGCTGATTTCTTTTCCTGTGATAAAAAGCCTTCTTTTTCGCCGGCCAAACCTCTCAGGGGTGCATTTGCAACCGTTTGGCACCATTTTTGAGTGAATTGCCGAAAGTCAGATTTTTTATGAAATAGTGACCCGGGGCTTAGGATTTTTTCAAAAAAATCCTTTTCTGCCGGTTAAGTTTTCGAGGGATGATTTCTTTTCCTGTGATAAAAAGCCTTCTGTTTCGACCGCGAAACTTCTCAGGGGAACATTTGCAACCGTTTGGCACCATTTTTGAGTGAATTGCCGAAAATCAGATTTTTTATGAAATTGTGACCCCGGGGCTTAGGGATTTTTTCAAAAAAATCTTTTTCTGCCAGTTAAGTTGTCGAGGGCTGATTTCTTTTCCTGTGTTTAAATACCTTCTGTTTCGACCGCCAAACCTCTCAGGGGTGCATTTGCAACCGTTTGGCACCATTTTTGAGTGAATTGCCGAAAGTCAGATTTTTTATGAAATTGTGAACCCGGAGCTTAGGATTTTTTAAACAAAATCTTTTTCTGCCGGTTAAGTTGTCGAGGGCTGATTTCTTTTCCTGTGATTAAATGCCTTCTGTTTCGACCGCCGAACCTCTCAGGGGTGCATTTGCAACCGTTTGGTACCATTTTCGAGTGAATTGCCGAAAGTCAGATTTTTTATGAAATTGTGACCCCGGGGCTTAGGATTTTTTCATAAAAATATTTTTCTGCCGGTTAAGTTGTCGAGGGCTGATTTCTTTTCCTGTGATAAAAAGCCTTCTTTTTCGCCGGCCAAACCTTTCAGGGGAGCATTTGCAACCGTTTGGCACCATTTTTGAGTGAATTGCCGAAAGTCAGATTTTTTATGAAATAGTGACCCGGGGCTTAGGATTTTTTCAAAAAAATCCTTTTCTGCCAGTTAAGTTGTCGAGGGCTGATTTCTTTTCCTGTGTTTAAATACCTTCTGTTTCGACCGCCAAACCTCTCAGGGGTGCATTTGCAACCGTTTGGCACCATTTTTGAGTGAATTGCCGAAAGTCAGATTTTTTATGAAATTGTGAACCCGGAGCTTAGGATTTTTTAAACAAAATCTTTTTCTGCCAGTTAAGTTGTCGAGGGCTGATTTCTTTTCCTGTGTTTAAATACCTTCTGTTTCGACCGCCAAACCTCTCAGGGGTGCATTTGCAACCGTTTGGTACCATTTTCGAGTGAATTGCCGAAAGTCAGATTTTTTATGAAATTGTGACCCCGGGGCTTAGGATTTTTTCATAAAAATATTTTTCTGCCGGTTAAGTTGTCGAGGGCTGATTTCTTTTCCTGTGATAAAAAGCCTTCTTTTTCGCCGGCCAAACCTTTCAGGGGAGCATTTGCAACCGTTTGGCACCATTTTTGAGTGAATTGCCGAAAGTCAGATTTTTTATGAAATAGTGACCCGGGGCTTAGGATTTTTTCAAAAAAATCCTTTTCTGCCGGTTAAGTTGTCGAGGGCTGATTTCTTTTCCTGTAATAAAAAGCCTTCTGTTTCGACCGCCAAACCTCTCAGGGGAGCATTTGCAACCGTTTGGCACCATTTTTGAGTGATTTGCCGAAAGTCAGATTTTTCATGAAATTGTGACCCCGGGGCTTAGGACTTTTTCAAAAAAATCTTTTTCTGCCGGTTCAGTTGTCAAGGGCTGATTTCTTTTCCCGTGATAAAAAGCCTTCTGTTTCGATCGCCAAACCTTTCAGGGGAGCATTTGCAACCGTTTGGCACACTTTTTGAGTGATTTGCCGAAAGTCAGGTTTTTCATGAAATTGTGACCCCGGGGCTTAGGATTTTTTCAAAAAAATCTTTTTCTGCCGGTTCAGTTGTCGAGGGCTGATTTCTTTTCCTGTCATAAAAAGCCTTCTGTTTCGACCGCCAAACCTTTCAGGGGAGCATTTGCAACCGTTTGGCACCATTTTTGAGTGATTTGCCGAAAGTCAGGTTTTTCATGAAATTGTGACCCCGGGGCTTAGGATTTTTTCAAAAAAATCATTTCCTGCCGGTTCAGTTGTCGAGGGCAGATTTCTTTCCTGTGATAAAAAGCCTTGTGTTTCGACCGCCAAACCTTTCAGAGGGGCATTTGCAACCGTTTGGCACCATTTTTGAGTGATTTGCCGAAAGTCAGATTTTTTATGAAATTGTGACCCCTCATTTTCTGCTGGTTCAGTTGTCGAGGGCTGATTTCTTTTCCTGTGATAAAAAGCCTTCTGTTTCGACCGCCAAACATTTCAGGGGAGCATTTGCAACCGTTTGGCACCATTTTTGAGTGATTTACTGAAAGTCAGAATTTTGAGGAAATCGTGACCCCGGGGCTTAGGAATTTTTCAAAAAAATCATTTCCTGCCGGTTCAGTTGTCGAGGGCTGATTTCTTTTCCTGTGATAAAAAGCCTTCTGTTTCGACCACCAAACCTTTCAGAGGAGCATTTGCAACCGTTTGGCACCATTTTTGAGTGATTTGCCGAAAGTCAGATTTTTCATGAAATTGCTTTGGATTTTTTCAAAAAAATCTTTTTCTGCCGGTTCAGTTGTCGAGGGCTGATTTATTTTCCTGTGATAAAAAGCCTTCTGTTTCGACCGCCAAACCTTTCAGGGGAGCATTTGCAACCGTTTGGCACCATTTTTGAGTGATTTGCCGAAAGTCAGATTTTTCCTGAAATTGTGACCCCGGGGCTGAGGGATTTTTTCAAAAAAATCTTTTTCTGCCGGTTAAGTTGTCAAGGGCTGATTTCTTTTCCTGTGATAAAAAGCCTTCTGTTTCGATGGCCAAACCTTTCAGGGGAGCATTTGCAACCGTTTGGCACCATTTTTGAGTGAATTGCCGAAAGTCAGATTTTTTATGAAATTGTGACCCCGGGGCTTAGGATTTTTTCAAAAAAATCTTTTTCTGCCGGTTAAGTTGTCGAGGGCTGATTTCTTTTCCTGTGATTAAATGCCTTCTGTTTTGAACGCCAAACCTCTCAGGGGTGCATTTGCAACCGTTTGGCACCATTTTTGAGTGAATTGCCGAAAGTAAGATTTTTTATGAAATTGTGACCCCGGGGCTTAGGATTTTTTCAAAAAAATCTTTTTCTGCCGGTTAAGTTGTCGAGGGATGATTTCTTTTCCTGTGATAAAAAGGTTTCTGTTTCGACCGCCAATCCTTTCAGGGGAGCATTTGCAACTGTTTGGCAGCATTTTTGAGTGAATTGCCGAAAGTCAGATTTTTTATGAAATTGTGACCCCGGGGCTTAGGATTTTTTCAAAAAAATCTTTTTTTGCCGGTGAAGTTGTCGAGGGCTGATTTCTTTTCCTGTGTTTAAATGCCTTCTGTTTCGACCGCCAAACCTCTCAGGGGTGCATTTGCAACCGTTTGGCACCATTTTTGAGTGAATTGCCGAAAGTCAGATTTTTGATGAAATTGTGACCCCGGGACTTAGGATTTTTTCAAAAAAATATTTTTCTGCCGGTTAAGTTGTCGAGGGCTGATTTCTTTTCCTGTGATAAAAAGCCTTCTGTTTCGATGGCCAAACCTTTCAGGGGAGCATTTGCAACCGTTTGGCACCATTTTTGAATGAATTGCCGAAAGTCAGATTTTTTATGGAATTGTGACCCCGGGGCTTAGGGATTTTTTCAAAAAAATCTTTTTCTGCCAGTTAAGTTGTCGAGGGCTGATTTCTTTTCCTGTGTTTAAATGCCTTCTGTTTCGACCGCCAAAGCTCTCAGGGGTGCATTTGCAACCGTTTGGCACCATTTTTGAGTGAATTGCCGAAAGTCAGATTTTTTATGAAATTGTGACCCCGGGGCTTAGGATTTTTTAAACAAAATCTTTTTCTGCCGGTTAAGTTGTCGAGGGCTGATTTCTTTTCCTGTGATTAAATGCCTTCTGTTTCGACCGCCGAACCTCTCAGGGGTGCATTTGCAACCGTTTGGCACCATTTTCGAGTGAATTGCCGAAAGTCAGATTTTTTATGAAATTGTGACCCCGGGGCTTAGGATTTTTTCATAAAAATATTTTTCTGCCGGTTAAGTTGTCGAGGGCTAATTTCTTTTCCTGTGATAAAAAGCCTTCTTTTTCGCCGGCCAAACCTCTCAGGGGTGCATTTGCAACCGTTTGGCACCATTTTTGAGTGAATTGCCGAAAGTCAGATTTTTTATGAAATAGTGACCCGGGGCTTAGGGATTTTTTCAAAAAAATCTTTTTCTGCCAGTTAAGTTGTCGAGGGCTGATTTCTTTTCCTGTGTTTAAATGCCTTCTGTTTCGACCGCCAAACCTCTCAGGGGTGCATTTGCAACCGTTTGGCACCATATTTGAGTGAATTGCCGAAAATCAGATTTTTTATGAAATTGTGAACCCGGAGCTTAGGATTTTTTAAACAAAATCTTTTTCTGCCGGTTAAGTTGTCGAGGGCTGATTTCTTTTCCTGTGATTAAATGCCTTCTGTTTCGACCGCCGAACCTCTCAGGGGTGCATTTGCAACCGTTTGGCACCATTTTCGAGTGAATTGCCGAAAGTCAGATTTTTTATGAAATTGTGACCCCGGGGCTTAGGATTTTTTCATAAAAATATTTTTCTGCCGGTTAAGTTGTCGAGGGCTGATTTCTTTTCCTGTGATAAAAAGCCTTCTTTTTCGCCGGCCAAACCTTTCAGGGGAGCATTTGCAACCGTTTTGCACCATTTTTGAATGAATTGCCGAAAGTCAGATTTTTTATGAAATTGTGACCCCGGGGCTTAGGATTTTTTCATAAAAATATTTTTCTGCCGGTTAAGTTGTCGAGGGATGATTTCTTTTCCTGTGATAAAAAGCCTTCTGTTTCGATGGCCAAACCTTTCAGGGGAGCATTTGCAACCGTTTGGCACCATTTTTGAATGAATTGCCGAAAGTCAGATTTTTTATGAAATTGTGACCCCGGGGCTTAGGATTTTTTCAAAAAAATCTTTTTCTGCCGGTTAAGTTGTCGAGGGCTGATTTCTTTTCCTGTGATTAAATGCCTTCTGTTTTGACCGCCAAACCTCTCAGGGGTGCATTTGCAACCGTTTGGCACCATTTTTGAGTGAATTGCCGAAAGTAAGATTTTTTATGAAATTGTGACCCCGGGGCTTAGGATTTTTTCAAAAAAATCTTTTTCTGCCGGTTAAGTTGTCGAGGGATGATTTCTTTTCCTGTGATAAAAAGGTTTCTGTTTCGACCGCCAATCCTTTCAGGGGAGCATTTGCAACTGTTTGGCAGCATTTTTGAGTGAATTGCCGAAAGTCAGATTTTTGATGAAATTGTGACCCCGGGGCTTAGGGATTTTTTCAAAAAAATCTTTTTCTGCCAGTTAAGTTGTCGAGGGCTGATTTCTTTTCCTGTGTTTAAATGCCTTCTGTTTCGACCGCCAAAGCTCTCAGGGGTGCATTTGCAACCGTTTGGCACCATTTTTGAGTGAATTGCCGAAAGTCAGATTTTTTATGAAATTGTGACCCCGGGGCTTAGGATTTTTTAAACAAAATCTTTTTCTGCCGGTTAAGTTGTCGAGGGCTGATTTCTTTTCCTGTGATTAAATGCCTTCTGTTTCGACCGCCGAACCTCTCAGGGGTGCATTTGCAACCGTTTGGCACCATTTTCGAGTGAATTGCCGAAAGTCAGATTTTTTATGAAATTGTGACCCCGGGGCTTAGGATTTTTTCATAAAAATATTTTTCTGCCGGTTAAGTTGTCGAGGGCTAATTTCTTTTCCTGTGATAAAAAGCCTTCTTTTTCGCCGGCCAAACCTCTCAGGGGTGCATTTGCAACCGTTTGGCACCATTTTTGAGTGAATTGCCGAAAGTCAGATTTTTTATGAAATAGTGACCCGGGGCTTAGGATTTTTTCAAAAAAATCCTTTTCTGCCGGTTAAGTTTTCGAGGGATGATTTCTTTTCCTGTGATAAAAAGCCTTCTGTTTCGACCGCGAAACTTCTCAGGGGAACATTTGCAACCGTTTGGCACCATTTTTGAGTGAATTGCCGAAAATCAGATTTTTTATGAAATTGTGACCCCGGGGCTTAGGGATTTTTTCAAAAAAATCTTTTTCTGCCAGTTAAGTTGTCGAGGGCTGATTTCTTTTCCTGTGTTTAAATACCTTCTGTTTCGACCGCCAAACCTCTCAGGGGTGCATTTGCAACCGTTTGGCACCATTTTTGAGTGAATTGCCGAAAGTCAGATATTTTATGAAATTGTGACCCCGGGGCTTAGGGATTTTTTGAAAAAAAACCTTTTTCTACCGGTTAAGTTGTCGAGAGCTGATTTCTTTTCCTGTGATAAAAAGAGTTCTGTTTCGACTGCCAAACCTTTCAGAGGAGCATTTGCAACCGTTTGGCACCATTTTTGAGTGATTTGCCGAAAGTCAGATTTTTCATGAAATTGTGACCCCGGGGCTTAGGACTTTTTCAAAAAAATCTTTTTCTGCCGGTTCAGTTGTCAAGGGCTGATTTCTTTTCCCGTGATAAAAAGCCTTCTGTTTCGATCGCCAAACCTTTCAGGGGAGCATTTGCAACCGTTTGGCACACTTTTTGAGTGATTTGCCGAAAGTCAGGTTTTTCATGAAATTGTGACCCCGGGGCTTAGGATTTTTTCAAAAAAATCTTTTTCTGCCGGTTCAGTTGTCGAGGGCTGATTTCTTTTCCTGTCATAAAAAGCCTTCTGTTTCGACCGCCAAACCTTTCAGGGGAGCATTTGCAACCGTTTGGCACCATTTTTGAGTGATTTGCCGAAAGTCAGGTTTTTCATGAAATTGTGACCCCGGGGCTTAGGATTTTTTCAAAAAAATCATTTCCTGCCGGTTCAGTTGTCGAGGGCAGATTTCTTTCCTGTGATAAAAAGCCTTGTGTTTCGACCGCCAAACCTTTCAGAGGGGCATTTGCAACCGTTTGGCACCATTTTTGAGTGATTTGCCGAAAGTCAGATTTTTTATGAAATTGTGACCCCTCATTTTCTGCTGGTTCAGTTGTCGAGGGCTGATTTCTTTTCCTGTGATAAAAAGCCTTCTGTTTCGACCGCCAAACATTTCAGGGGAGCATTTGCAACCGTTTGGCACCATTTTTGAGTGATTTACTGAAAGTCAGAATTTTGAGGAAATCGTGACCCCGGGGCTTAGGAATTTTTCAAAAAAATCATTTCCTGCCGGTTCAGTTGTCGAGGGCTGATTTCTTTTCCTGTGATAAAAAGCCTTCTGTTTCGACCACCAAACCTTTCAGAGGAGCATTTGCAACCGTTTGGCACCATTTTTGAGTGATTTGCCGAAAGTCAGATTTTTCATGAAATTGCTTTGGATTTTTTCAAAAAAATCTTTTTCTGCCGGTTCAGTTGTCGAGGGCTGATTTATTTTCCTGTGATAAAAAGCCTTCTGTTTCGACCGCCAAACCTTTCAGGGGAGCATTTGCAACCGTTTGGCACCATTTTTGAGTGATTTGCCGAAAGTCAGATTTTTCCTGAAATTGTGACCCCGGGGCTGAGGGATTTTTTCAAAAAAATCTTTTTCTGCCGGTTAAGTTGTCAAGGGCTGATTTCTTTTCCTGTGATAAAAAGCCTTCTGTTTCGATGGCCAAACCTTTCAGGGGAGCATTTGCAACCGTTTGGCACCATTTTTGAGTGAATTGCCGAAAGTCAGATTTTTTATGAAATTGTGACCCCGGGGCTTAGGATTTTTTCAAAAAAATCTTTTTCTGCCGGTTAAGTTGTCGAGGGCTGATTTCTTTTCCTGTGATTAAATGCCTTCTGTTTTGAACGCCAAACCTCTCAGGGGTGCATTTGCAACCGTTTGGCACCATTTTTGAGTGAATTGCCGAAAGTAAGATTTTTTATGAAATTGTGACCCCGGGGCTTAGGATTTTTTCAAAAAAATCTTTTTCTGCCGGTTAAGTTGTCGAGGGATGATTTCTTTTCCTGTGATAAAAAGGTTTCTGTTTCGACCGCCAATCCTTTCAGGGGAGCATTTGCAACTGTTTGGCAGCATTTTTGAGTGAATTGCCGAAAGTCAGATTTTTTATGAAATTGTGACCCCGGGGCTTAGGATTTTTTCAAAAAAATCTTTTTCTGCCGGTTAAGTTGTCGAGGGATGTTTTCTTTTCCTGTGTTTAAATGCCTTCTGTTTCGACCGCCAAAGCTCTCAGGGGTGCATTTGCAACCGTTTGGCACCATTTTTGAGTGAATTGCCGAAAGTCAGATTTTTTATGAAATTGTGACCCCGGGGCTTAGGATTTTTTAAACAAAATCTTTTTCTGCCGGTTAAGTTGTCGAGGGATGATTTCTTTTCCTGTGATTAAATGCCTTCTGTTTCGACCGCCGAACCTCTCAGGGGTGCATTTGCAACCGTTTGGCACCATTTTCGAGTGAATTGCCGAAAGTCAGATTTTTTATGAAATTGTGACCCCGGGGCTTAGGATTTTTTCAAACAAAATCTTTTTCTGCTGGTTAAGTTGTCGAGGGCTGATTTCTTTTCCTGTGATAAAAAGCATTCTGTTTCGACCGCCAAACCTCTCAGGGGAGCATTTGCAACCGTTTGGCACCATTTTTGAGTGAATTGCCGAAAGTCAGATTTTTTATGAAATTGTGACCCCGGGGCTTAGGGATTTTTTGAAAAAAAAACCTTTTTCTACCGGTTAAGTTGTCGAGAGCTGATTTCTTTTCCTGTGATAAAAAGAGTTCTGTTTCGACTGCCAAACCTTTCAGAGGAGCATTTGCAACCGTTTGGCACCATTTTTGAGTGATTTGCCGAAAGTCAGATTTTTCATGAAATTGTGACCCCGGGGCTTAGGATTTTTTCAAAAAAATCTTTTTCTGCCGGTTCAGTTGTCAAGGGCTGATTTCTTTTCCCGTGATAAAAAGCCTTCTGTTTCGATCGCCAAACCTTTCAGGGGAGCATTTGCAACCGTTTGGCACACTTTTTGAGTGATTTGCCGAAAGTCAGGTTTTTCATGAAATTGTGACCCCGGGGCTTAGGATTTTTTCAAAAAAATCTTTTTCTGCCGGTTCAGTTGTCGAGGGCTGATTTCTTTTCCTGTCATAAAAAGCCTTCTGTTTCGACCGCCAAACTTTTCAGGGGAGCATTTGCAACCGTTTGGCACCATTTTTGAGTGATTTGCCGAAAGTCAGGTTTTTCATGAAATTGTGACCACGGGGCTTAGGATTTTTTCAAAAAAATCATTTCCTGCCGGTTCAGTTGTCGAGGGCAGATTTCTTTTCCTGTGATAAAAAGCCTTGTGTTTCGACCGCCAAACCTTTCAGAGGGGCATTTGCAACCGTTTGGCACCATTTTTGAGTGATTTGCCGAAAGTCAGATTTTTTATGAAATTGTGACCCCTCATTTTCTGCCGGTTCAGTTGTCGAGGGCTGATTTCTTTTCCTGTGATAAAAAGCCTTCTGTTTCGACCGCCAAACCTTTCAGATGGGCATTTGCAACCGTTAGGCACCATTTTTGAGTGATTTGCCGAAAGTCAGATTTTTTATGAAATTGTGACCCCTCATTTTCTGCCGGTTCAGATGTCGAGGGCTGATTTCTTTTCCTGTGATAAAAAGAGTTCTGTTTCGACCGCCAAACCTTTCAGAGGAGCATTTGCAACCGTTTGGCACCATTTTTGAGTGATTTGCCGAAAGTCATGTTTTTCATGAAATTGTGACCCTGGGGCTTAGGATTTTTTCAAAAAAATCATTTCCTGCCGGTTCAGTTGTCGACGGCAGATTTCTTTTCCTGTGATAAAAAGCCTTCTGTTTCGACCACCAAACCTTTCAGAGGAGCATTTGAAACCGTTTGGCACCATTTTTGAGTGATTTGCCGAAAGTCAGATTTTTCCTGAAATTGTGACCCCGGGGCTTAGGATTTTTTTTAAAAAAATCATTTTCTGCCGGTTCAGTTGTCGAGGGCTGATTTCTTTTCCTGTGATAAAAAGCCTTCTGTTTCGACCACCAAACCTTTCAGAGGAGCATTTGCAACCGTTTGGCACACTTTTTGAGTGATTTGCGGAAAGTCAGATTTTTTATGAAATTGTGAACCCGGGGCTTAGGATTTTTTCAAAAAAATCATTTCCTGCCGGTTCAGTTGTCGAGGGCTGATTTCTTTTCCTGTGATAAAAAGCCTTGTGTTTCGACCGCCAAACCTTTCAGAGGGGCATTTGCAACCGTTTGGCACCATTTTTGAGTGATTTGCCAAAAGTCAGATTTTTTATGAAATTGTGACCCCTCATTTTCTGCTGGTTCATTTTCTGCTGGTTTCTTTTCCTGTGATAAAAACCCTTCTGTTTCGACCGCCAAACATTTCAGGGGAGCATTTGCAACCGTTTGGCACCATTTTTGAGTGATTTGCCGAAAGTCAGATTTTTTATGAAATTGTGACCCCGGGGCTTAGGATTTTTTCAAAAAAATCATTTCCTGCCGGTTCAGTTGTCGAGGGCTGATTTCTTTTCCCGTGATAAAAAGCCTTCTGTTTCGACGGCCAAACCTTTCAGGGGCGCATTAACAACCGTTTGGCAACATTTTTGAGTGATTTGCCGAAAGTCAGATTTTTCATGAAATTGTGACCCCGGGCCTTAGGAATTTTTTAAAAAAATCTTTTTCTGCCGGTTCAGTTGTCGAGGGCTGGTTTCTTTTCCTGTGATAAAAAGCCTTCTGTTTCGACCGCCAAACCTTTCAGGGGAGCATTTGCAACCGTTTCGCACCATTTTTGAGTGAATTGCCGAAAGTCAGATTTTTTATGAAATTGTGACCCCGGGGCTTAGGATTTTTTCAAAAAAACCTTTTTCTGCCGGTTAAGTTGTCGAGGGATGATTTCTTTTCCTGTGATAAAAAGGTTTCTGTTTTGACCGCCAAACCTCTCAGGGGTGCATTTGCAACCGTTTGGCACCATTTTTGAGTGAATTGCCGAAAGTCAGATTTTTTATGAAATTGTGACCCCGGGGCTTAGGATTTTTTCAAAAAAATCTTTTTCTGCCGGTTAAGTTGTCGAGGGATGATTTCTTTTCCTGTGATAAAAAGGTTTCTGTTTCGACCGCCAATCCTTTCAGGGGAGCATTTGCAACTGTTTGGCAGCATTTTTGAGTGAATTGCCGAAAGTCAGATTTTTTATGAAATTGTGACCCCGGGGCTTAGGATTTTTTCAAAAAAATCTTTTTTTGCCGGTGAAGTTGTCGAGGGCTGATTTCTTTTCCTGTGTTTAAATGCCTTCTGTTTCGACCGCCAAACCTCTCAGGGGTGCATTTGCAACCGTTTGGCACCATTTTCGAGTGAATTGCCGAAAGTCAGATTTTTTATGAAATTGTGACCCCGGGGCTTAGGATTTTTTCAAAAAAATCTTTTTCTGCCGGTTAAGTTGTCGAGGGCTGATTTCTTTTCCTGTGATTAAATGCCTTCTGTTTTGACCGCCAAACCTCTCAGGGGTGCATTTGCAACCGTTAGGCACCATTTTTGAGTGAATTGCCGAAAGTAAGATTTTTTATGAAATTGTGACCCCGGGGCTTAGGATTTTTTCAAAAAAATCTTTTTCTGCCGGTTAAGTTGTCGAGGGATGATTTCTTTTCCTGTGATAAAAAGGTTTCTGTTTCGACCGCCAATCCTTTCAGGGGAGCATTTGCAACTGTTTGGCAGCATTTTTGAGTGAATTGCCGAAAGTCAGATTTTTGATGAAATTGTGACCCCGGGGCTTAGGATTTTTTCAAAAAAATCTTTTTCTGCCGGTTAAGTTGTCGAGGGCTGATTTCTTTTCCTGTGATAAAAAGCCTTCTGTTTCGACCGCGAAACTTCTCAGGGGAACATTTGCAACCGTTTGGCACCATTTTTGAGTGAATTGCCGAAAGTCAGATTTTTTATGAAATTGTGACCCCGGGGCTTAGGGATTTTTTCAAAAAAATCTTTTTCTGCCAGTTAAGTTGTCGAGGGCTGATTTCTTTTCCTGTGTTTAAATGCCTTCTGTTTCGACCGCCAAACCTCTCAGGGGTGCATTTGCAACCGTTTGGCACCATTTTTGAGTGAATTGCCGAAAGTCAGATTTTTAATGAAATTGTGACCCCGGGGCTTAGGATTTTTTAAACAAAATCTTTTTCTGCCGGTTAAGTTGTCGAGGGCTGATTTCTTTTCCTGTGATTAAATGCCTTCTGTTTCGACCGCCGAACCTCTCAGGGGTGCATTTGCAACCGTTTGGCACCATTTTCGAGTGAATTGCCGAAAGTCAGATTTTTTATGAAATTGTGACCCCGGGGCTTAGGATTTTTTCATAAAAATATTTTTCTGCTGGTTAAGTTGTCGAGGGCTAATTTCTTTTCCTGTGATAAAAAGCCTTCTTTTTCGCCGGCCAAACCTCTCAGGGGTGCATTTGCAACCGTTTGGCACCATTTTTGAGTGAATTGCCGAAAGTCAGATTTTTTATGAAATAGTGACCCGGGGCTTAGGATTTTTTCAAAAAAATCCTTTTCTGCCGGTTAAGTTTTCGAGGGATGATTTCTTTTCCTGTGATAAAAAGCCTTCTGTTTCGACCGCGAAACTTCTCAGGGGAACATTTGCAACCGTTTGGCACCATTTTTGAGTGAATTGCCGAAAATCAGATTTTTTATGAAATTGTGACCCCGGGGCTTAGGGATTTTTTCAAAAAAATCTTTTTCTGCCAGTTAAGTTGTCGAGGGCTGATTTCTTTTCCTGTGTTTAAATGCCTTCTGTTTCGACCGCCGAACCTCTCAGGGGTGCATTTGCAACCGTTTGGCAACATTTTCGAGTGAATTGCCGAAAGTCAGATTTTTTATGAAATTGTGACCCCGGGGCTTAGGATTTTTTCATAAAAATATTTTTCTGCCGGTTAAGTTGTCGAGGGCTGATTTCTTTTCCTGTGATAAAAAGCCTTCTTTTTCGCCGGCCAAACCTTTCAGGGGAGCATTTGCAACCGTTTGGCACCATTTTTGAGTGAATTGCCGAAAGTCAGATTTTTTATGAAATAGTGACCCGGGTCTTAGGATTTTTTCAAAAAAATCCTTTTCTGCCGGTTAAGTTGTCGAGGGCTGATTTCTTTTCCTGTGATAAAAAGCCTTCTGTTTCGATCGCCAAACCTTTCAGGGGAGCATTTGCAACCGTTTGGCACCATTTTTGAGTGAATTGCCGAAAGTCAGATATTTTATGAAATTGTGACCCCGGGGCTTAGGGATTTTTTGAAAAAAAACCTTTTTCTACCGGTTAAGTTGTCGAGAGCTGATTTCTTTTCCTGTGATAAAAAGAGTTCTGTTTCGACTGCCAAACCTTTCAGAGGAGCATTTGCAACCGTTTGGCACCATTTCTGAGTGATTTGCCGAAAGTCAGATTTTTCATGAAATTGTGACCCCGGGGCTTAGGATTTTTTCAAAAAAATCATTTCCTGCCGGTTCAGTTGTCGAGGGCAGATTTCTTTTCCTGTGATAAAAAGCCTTGTGTTTCGACCGCCAAACCTTTCAGAGGGGCATTTGCAACCGTTTGGCACCATTTTTGAGTGATTTGCCGAAAGTCAGATTTTTTATGAAATTGTGACCCCTCATTTTCTGCCGGTTCAGTTTTCGAGGGCTGATTTCTTTTCCTGTGATAAAAAGCCTTCTGTTTCGACCGCCAAACATTTCAGGGGAGCATTTGCAACCGTTTGGCACCATTTTTGAGTGATTTACTGAAAGTCAGAATTTTGAGGAAATCGTGACCCCGGGGCTTAGGAATTTTTCAAAAAAAACATTTCCTGCCGGTTCAGTTGTCGAGGGCTGATTTCTTTTCCTGTGAAAAAAGCCTTCTGTTTCGACCACCATACCTTTCAGAGGAGCATTTGCAACCGTTTGGCACCATTTTTGAGTGATTTGCCGAAAGTCAGATTTTTCATGAAATTGTGACCCCGGGGCTTTGGATTTTTTCAAAAAAATCTTTTTCTGCCGGTTCAGTTGTCGAGGGCTGATTTATTTTCCTGTGATAAAAAGCCTTCTGTTTCGACCGCCAAACCTTTCAGGGGAGCATTTGCAACCGTTTGGCACCATTTTTGAGTGATTTGCCGAAAGTCAGATTTTTCCTGAAATTGTGACCCCGGGGCTGAGGGATTTTTTCAAAAAAATCTTTTTCTGCCGGTTAAGTTGTCAAGGGCTGATTTCTTTTCCTGTGATAAAAAGCCTTCTGTTTCGATGGCCAAACCTTTCAGGGGAGCATTTGCAACCGTTTGGCACCATTTTTGAGTGAATTGCCGAAAGTCAGATTTTTTATGAAATTGTGACCCCGGGGCTTAGGATTTTTTCAAAAAAATCTTTTTCTGCCGGTTAAGTTGTCGAGGGATGATTTCCTTTCCTGTGATAAAAAGGTTTCTGTTTCGACCGCCAATCCTTTCAGGGGAGCATTTGCAACTGTTTGGCAGCATTTTTGAGTGAATTGCCGAAAGTCAGATTTTTGATGAAATTGTGACCCCGGGGCTTAGGATTTTTTCAAAAAAATCTTTTTCTGCCGGTTAAGTTGTTGAGGGATGTTTTCTTTTCCTGTGTTTAAATGCCTTCTGTTTCGACCGCCAAAGCTCTCAGGGGTGCATTTGCAACCGTTTGGCACCATTTTTGAGTGAATTGCCGAAAGTCAGATTTTTCCTGAAATTGTGACCCCGGGGCTTAGGATTTTTTTTAAAAAAATCATTTTCTGCCGGTTCAGTTGTCGAGGGCTGATTTCTTTTCCTGTGATAAAAAGCCTTCTGTTTCGACCACCAAACCTTTCAGAGGAGCATTTGCAACCGTTTGGCACACTTTTTGAGTGATTTGCGGAAAGTCAGATTTTTTATGAAATTGTGAACCCGGGGCTTAGGATTTTTTCAAAAAAATCATTTCTTGCCTGTTCAGTTGTCGAGGGCTGATTTCTTTTCCTGTGATAAAAAGCCTTGTGTTTCGACCGCCAAACCTTTCAGAGGGGCATTTGCAACCGTTTGGCACCATTTTTGAGTGATTTGCTGAAAGTCAGATTTTTTATGAAATTGTGACCCCTCATTTTCTGCTGATTCAGTTGTCGAGGGCTGATTTCTTTTCCTGTGATAAAAACCCTTCTGTTTCGACCGCCAAACATTTCAGGGGAGCATTTGCAACCGTTTGGCACCATTTTTGAGTGATTTGCCGAAAGTCAGATTTTTTATGAAATTGTGACCCCGGGGCTTAGGATTTTTTCAAAAAAATCATTTCCTGCCAGTTCAGTTGTCGAGGGCTGATTTCTTTTCCCGTGATAAAAAGCCTTCTGTTTCGACGGCCAAACCTTTCAGGGGCGCATTAACAACCGTTTGGCACCATTTTTGAGTGATTTGCCGAAAGTCAGATTTTTCATGAAATTGTGACCCCGGGCCTTAGGAATTTTTTAAAAAAATCTTTTTCTGCCGGTTCAGTTGTCGAGGGCTGGTTTCTTTTCCTGTGATAAAAAGAGTTCTGTTTCGACCGCCAAACCTTTCAGAGGAGCATTTGCAACCGTTTGGCACCATTTTTGAGTGATTTGCCGAAAGTCAGATTTTTCATGAAATTGTGACCCCGGGGCTTTGGATTTTTTCAAAAAAATCTTTTTCTGCCAGTTCAGTTGTCAAGGGCTGATTTCTTTTCCCGTGATAAAAAGCCTTCTGTTTCGATCGCCAAACCTTTCAGGGGAGCATTTGCAACCGTTTGGCACACTTTTTGAGTGATTTGCCGAAAGTCAGGTTTTTCATGAAATTGTGACCCCGGGGCTTAGGATTTTTTCAAAAAAATCTTTTTTTGCCGGTTAAGTTGTCGAGGGCTGATTTCTTTTCCTGTGATAAAAAGCCTTCTGTTTCGATGGCCAAACCTTTCAGGGGAGCATTTGCAACCGTTTGGCACCATTTTTGAGTGAATTGCCGAAAGTCAGATTTTTTATGAAATTGTGACCCCGGGGCTTAGGATTTTTTCATAAAAATCTTTTTCTGCCGGTTAAGTTGTCGAGGGCTGATTTCTTTTCCTGTGATAAAAAGCCTTTTGTTTCGATGGCCAAACCTTTCAGGGGAGCATTTGCAACCGTTTGGCACCATTTTTGAGTGAATTGCCGAAAGTCAGTTTTTTTATGAAATTGTGACCCCGGGGCTTAGGATTTTTTCAAAAAAATCTTTTTCTGCCGGTTAAGTTGTCGAGGGCTGATTTCTTTTCCTGTGATAAAAAGGTTTCTGTTTCGACCGCCAATCCTTTCAGGGGAGCATTTGCAACTGTTTGGCAGCATTTTTGAGTGAATTGCCGAAAGTCAGATTTTTTATGAAATTGTGACCCCGGGGCTTAGGATTTTTTCAAAAAAATCTTTTTCTGCCATTTAAGTTGTCGAGGGCTGATTTCTTTTCCTGTGATAAAACGGTTTATGTTTCGACCGCCAATCCTTTCAGGGGAGCATTTGCAACTGTTTGGCAGCATTTTTGAGTGAATTGCCGAAAGTCAGATTTTTTATGAAATTGTGACCCCGGGGCTTAGGATTTTTTCAAAAAAATCTTTTTTTGCCGGTGAAGTTGTCGAGGGCTGATTTCTTTTCCTGTGTTTAAATGCCTTCTGTTTCGACCGCCAAACCTCTCAGGGGTGCATTTGCAACCGTTTGGCACCATTTTTGAGTGAATTGCCGAAAGTCAGATTTTTTATGAAATTGTGACCCCGGGGCTTAGAATTTTTTAAACAAAATATTTTTCTGCCGGTTAAGTTGTCGAGGGCTGATTTCTTTTCCTGTGATTAAATGCCTTCTGTTTCGACCGCCGAACCTCTCAGGGGTGCATTTGCAACCGTTTGGCACCATTTTTGAGTGAATTGCCGAAAGTCAGATTTTTTATGAAATTGTGAACCCGGAGCTTAGGATTTTTTAAACAAAATCTTTTTCTGCCGGTTAAGTTGTCGAGGGCTGATTTCTTTTCCTGTGATTAAATGCCTTCTGTTTCGACCGCCGAACCTCTCAGGGGTGCATTTGCAACCGTTTGGCACGATTTTCGAGTGAATTGCCGAAAGTCAGATTTTTTATGAAATTGTGACCCCGGGGCTTAGGATTTTTTCAAACAAAATCTTTTTCTGCTGGTTAAGTTGTCGAGGGCTGATTTCTTTTCCTGTGATTAAATGCCTTCTTTTTCGCCGGCCAAACCTTTCAGGGGAGCATTTGCAACCGTTTGGCACCATTTTTGAGTGAATTGCCGAAAGTCAGATTTTTTATGAAATTGTGACCCCGGGGCTTAGGGATTTTTTGAAAAAAAACCTTTTTCTACCGGTTAAGTTGTCGAGAGCTGATTTCTTTTCCTGTGATAAAAAGAGTTCTGTTTCGACTGCCAAACCTTTCAGAGGAGCATTTGCAACCGTTTGGCACCATTTCTGAGTGATTTGCCGAAAGTCAGATTTTTCATGAAATTGTGACCCCGGGGCTTAGGATTTTTTCAAAAAAATCTTTTTCTGCCGGTTCAGTTGTCAAGGGCTGATTTCTTTTCCCGTGATAAAAAGCCTTCTGTTTCGATCGCCAAACCTTTCAGGGGAGCATTTGCAACCGTTTGGCACCATTTTTGAATGAATTGCCGAAAGTCAGATTTTTTATGAAATTGTGACCCCGGGGCTTAGGATTTTTTCAAAAAAATCTTTTTCTGCCGGTTAAATTGTCGAGGGCTGATTTCTTTTCCTGTGATTAAATGCCTTCTGTTTTGACCGCCAAACCTCTCAGGGGTGCATTTGCAACCGTTTGGCACCATTTTTGAGTGAATTGCCGAAAGTAAGATTTTTTATGAAATTGTGACCCCGGGGCTTAGGATTTTTTCAAAAAAATCTTTTTCTGCCGGTTAAGTTGTCGAGGGATGATTTCTTTTCCTGTGATAAAAAGGTTTCTGTTTCGACCGCCAATCCTTTCAGGGGAGCATTTGCAACTGTTTGGCAGCATTTTTGAGTGAATTGCCGAAAGTCAGATTTTTGATGAAATTGTGACCCCGGGGCTTAGGATTTTTTCAAAAAAATCTTTTTCTGCCATTTAAGTTGTCGAGGGCTGATTTCTTTTCCTGTGATAAAACGGTTTATGTTTCGACCGCCAATCCTTTCAGGGGAGCATTTGCAACTGTTTGGCAGCATTTTTGAGTGAATTGCCGAAAGTCAGATTTTTTATGAAATTGTGACCCCGGGGCTTGGGATTTTTTCAAAAAAATCTTTTTTTGCCGGTGAAGTTGTCGAGGGCTGATTTATTTTCCTGTGTTTAAATGCCTTCTGTTTCGACCGCCAAACCTCTCAGGGGTGCATTTGCAACCGTTTGGCACCATTTTTGAGTGAATTGCCGAAAGTCAGATTTTTTATGAAATTGTGACCCCGGGGCTTAGAATTTTTTAAACAAAATATTTTTCTGCCGGTTAAGTTGTCGAGGGCTGATTTCTTTTCCTGTGATTAAATGCCTTCTGTTTCGACCGCCGAACCTCTCAGGGGTGCATTTGCAACCGTTTGGCACGATTTTCGAGTGAATTGCCGAAAGTCAGATTTTTTATGAAATTGTGACCCCGGGGCTTAGGATTTTTTCAAACAAAATCTTTTTCTGCTGGTTAAGTTGTCGAGGGCTGATTTCTTTTCCTGTGATTAAATGCCTTCTTTTTCGCCGGCCAAACCTTTCAGGGGAGCATTTGCAACCGTTTGGCACCATTTTTGAGTGAATTGCCGAAAGTCAGATTTTTTATGAAATTGTGACCCCGGGGCTTAGGGATTTTTTGAAAAAAAACCTTTTTCTACCGGTTAAGTTGTCGAGAGCTGATTTCTTTTCCTGTGATAAAAAGAGTTCTGTTTCGACTGCCAAACCTTTCAGAGGAGCATTTGCAACCGTTTGGCACCATTTCTGAGTGATTTGCCGAAAGTCAGATTTTTCATGAAATTGTGACCCCGGGGCTTAGGATTTTTTCAAAAAAATCTTTTTCTGCCGGTTCAGTTGTCAAGGGCTGATTTCTTTTCCCGTGATAAAAAGCCTTCTGTTTCGATCGCCAAACCTTTCAGGGGAGCATTTGCAACCGTTTGGCACCATTTTTGAATGAATTGCCGAAAGTCAGATTTTTTATGAAATTGTGACCCCGGGGCTTAGGATTTTTTCAAAAAAATCTTTTTCTGCCGGTTAAGTTGTCGAGGGCTGATTTCTTTTCCTGTGATTAAATGCCTTCTGTTTTGACCGCCAAACCTCTCAGGGGTGCATTTGCAACCGTTTGGCACCATTTTTGAGTGAATTGCCGAAAGTAAGATTTTTTATGAAATTGTGACCCCGGGGCTTAGGATTTTTTCAAAAAAATCTTTTTCTGCCGGTTAAGTTGTCGAGGGATGATTTCTTTTCCTGTGATAAAAAGGTTTCTGTTTCGACCGCCAATCCTTTCAGGGGAGCATTTGCAACTGTTTGGCAGCATTTTTGAGTGAATTGCCGAAAGTCAGATTTTTGATGAAATTGTGACCCCGGGGCTTAGGATTTTTTCAAAAAAATCTTTTTCTGCCATTTAAGTTGTCGAGGGCTGATTTCTTTTCCTGTGATAAAACGGTTTATGTTTCGACCGCCAATCCTTTCAGGGGAGCATTTGCAACTGTTTGGCAGCATTTTTGAGTGAATTGCCGAAAGTCAGATTTTTTATGAAATTGTGACCCCGGGGCTTGGGATTTTTTCAAAAAAATCTTTTTTTGCCGGTGAAGTTGTCGAGGGCTGATTTATTTTCCTGTGTTTAAATGCCTTCTGTTTCGACCGCCAAACCTCTCAGGGGTGCATTTGCAACCGTTTGGCACCATTTTTGAGTGAATTGCCGAAAGTCAGATTTTTTATGAAATTGTGACCCCGGGGCTTAGAATTTTTTAAACAAAATATTTTTCTGCCGGTTAAGTTGTCGAGGGCTGATTTCTTTTCCTGTGATTAAATGCCTTCTGTTTCGACCGCCGAACCTCTCAGGGGTGCATTTGCAACCGTTTGGCACCATTTTTGAGTGAATTGCCGAAAGTCAGATTTTTTATGAAATTGTGAACCCGGAGCTTAGGATTTTTTAAACAAAATCTTTTTCTGCCGGTTAAGTTGTCGAGGGCTGATTTCTTTTCCTGTGATTAAATGCCTTCTGTTTCGACCGCCGAACCTCTCAGGGGTGCATTTGCAACCGTTTGGCACGATTTTCGAGTGAATTGCCGAAAGTCAGATTTTTTATGAAATTGTGACCCCGGGGCTTAGGATTTTTTCAAACAAAATCTTTTTCTGCTGGTTAAGTTGTCGAGGGCTGATTTCTTTTCCTGTGATTAAATGCCTTCTTTTTCGCCGGCCAAACCTTTCAGGGGAGCATTTGCAACCGTTTGGCACCATTTTTGAGTGAATTGCCGAAAGTCAGATTTTTTATGAAATTGTGACCCCGGGGCTTAGGGATTTTTTGAAAAAAAACCTTTTTCTACCGGTTAAGTTGTCGAGAGCTGATTTCTTTTCCTGTGATAAAAAGAGTTCTGTTTCGACTGCCAAACCTTTCAGAGGAGCATTTGCAACCGTTTGGCACCATTTCTGAGTGATTTGCCGAAAGTCAGATTTTTCATGAAATTGTGACCCCGGGGCTTAGGATTTTTTCAAAAAAATCTTTTTCTGCCGGTTCAGTTGTCAAGGGCTGATTTCTTTTCCCGTGATAAAAAGCCTTCTGTTTCGATCGCCAAACCTTTCAGGGGAGCATTTGCAACCGTTTGGCACCATTTTTGAATGAATTGCCGAAAGTCAGATTTTTTATGAAATTGTGACCCCGGGGCTTAGGATTTTTTCAAAAAAATCTTTTTCTGCCGGTTAAGTTGTCGAGGGCTGATTTCTTTTCCTGTGATTAAATGCCTTCTGTTTTGACCGCCAAACCTCTCAGGGGTGCATTTGCAACCGTTTGGCACCATTTTTGAGTGAATTGCCGAAAGTAAGATTTTTTATGAAATTGTGACCCCGGGGCTTAGGATTTTTTCAAAAAAATCTTTTTCTGCCGGTTAAGTTGTCGAGGGATGATTTCTTTTCCTGTGATAAAAAGGTTTCTGTTTCGACCGCCAATCCTTTCAGGGGAGCATTTGCAACTGTTTGGCAGCATTTTTGAGTGAATTGCCGAAAGTCAGATTTTTGATGAAATTGTGACCCCGGGGCTTAGGATTTTTTCATAAAAATATTTTTCTGCCGGTTAAGTTGTCGAGGGATGATTTCTTTTCCTGTGATAAAAAGCCTTTTGTTTCGACCGCGAAACTTCTCAGGGGAACATTTGCAACCGTTTGGCACCATTTTTGAGTGAATTGCCGAAAGTCAGATTTTTTATGAAATTGTGACCCCGGGGCTTAGGGATTTTTTCAAAAAAATATTTTTCTGCCAGTTAAGTTGTCGAGGGCTGATTTCTTTTCCTGTGTTTAAATGCCTTCTGTTTCGACCGCCAAAGCTCTCAGGGGTGCATTTGCAACCGTTCGGCACCATTTTTGAGTGAATTGCCGAAAGTCAGATTTTTTATGAAATTGTGACCCCGGGGCTTAGGATTTTTTAAACAAAATCTTTTTCTGCCGGTTAAGTTGTCGAGGGCTGATTTCTTTTCCTGTGATTAAATGCCTTCTGTTTCGACCGCCGAACCTCTCAGGGGTGCATTTGCAACCATTTGGCACCATTTTCGAGTGAATTGCCGAAAGTCAGATTTTTTATGAAATTGTGACCCCGGGGCTTAGGATTTTTTCATAAAAATATTTTTCTGCCGGTTAAGTTGTCGAGGGCTAATTTCTTTTCCTGTGATAAAAAGCCTTCTTTTTCGCCGGCCAAACCTCTCACGGGTGCATTTGCAACCGTTTGGCACCATTTTTGAGTGAATTGCCGAAAGTCAGATTTTTTATGAAATAGTGACCCGGGGCTTAGGATTTTTTCAAAAAAATCCTTTTCTGCCGGTTAAGTTTTCGAGGGATGATTTCTTTTCCTGTGTTAAAAAGCCTTCTGTTTCGACCGCGAAACTTCTCAGGGGAACATTTGCAACCGTTTGGCACCATTTTTGAGTGAATTGCCGAAAATCAGATTTTTTATGAAATTGTGACCCCGGGGCTTACGGATTTTTTCAAAAAAATCTTTTTCTGCCAGTTAAGTTGTCGAGGGCTGATTTCTTTTCCTGTGTTTAAATGCCTTCTGTTTCGACCGCCAAACCTCTCAGGGGTGCATTTGCAACCGTTTGGCACCATTTTTGAGTGAATTGCCGAAAGTCAGATTTTTTATGAAATTGTGAACCCGGAGCTTAGGATTTTTTAAACAAAATCTTTTTCTGCCGGTTAAGTTGTCGAGGGCTGATTTCTTTTCCTGTGATTAAATGCCTTCTGTTTCGACCGCCGAACCTCTCAGGGGTGCATTTGCAACCGTTTGGCACCATTTTCGAGTGAATTGCCGAAAGTCAGATTTTTTATGAAATTGTGACCCCGGGGCTTAGGATTTTTTCATAAAAATATTTTTCTGCCGGTTAAGTTGTCGAGGGCTGATTACTTTTCCTGTGATAAAAAGCCTTCTTCTTCGCCGGCCAAACCTTTCAGGGGAGCATTTGCAACCGTTTGGCACCATTTTTGAGTGAATTGCCGAAAGTCAGATTTTTTATGAAATAGTGACCCGGGGCTTAGGATTTTTTCAAAAAAATCCTTTTCTGCCGGTTAAGTTGTCGAGGGATGATTTCTTTTCCTGTGATAAAAAGGTTTCTGTTTCGACCGCCAATCCTTTCAGGGGAGCATTTGCAACTGTTTGGCAGCATTTTTGAGTGAATTGCCGAAAGTCAGATTTTTGATGAAATTGTGACCCCGGGGCTTAGGATTTTTTCAAAAAAATCTTTTTCTGCCATTTAAGTTGTCGAGGGCTGATTTCTTTTCCTGTGATAAAACGGTTTATGTTTCGACCGCCAATCCTTTCAGGGGAGCATTTGCAACTGTTTGGCAGCATTTTTGAGTGAATTGCCGAAAGTCAGATTTTTTATGAAATTGTGACCCCGGGGCTTGGGATTTTTTCAAAAAAATCTTTTTTTGCCGGTGAAGTTGTCGAGGGCTGATTTATTTTCCTGTGTTTAAATGCCTTCTGTTTCGACCGCCAAACCTCTCAGGGGTGCATTTGCAACCGTTTGGCACTATTTTTGAGTGAATTGCCGAAAGTCAGATTTTTTATGAAATTGTGACCCCGGGGCTTAGAATTTTTTAAACAAAATATTTTTCTGCCGGTTAAGTTGTCGAGGGCTGATTTCTTTTCCTGTGATTAAATGCCTTCTGTTTCGACCGCCGAACCTCTCAGGGGTGCATTTGCAACCGTTTGGCACCATTTTTGAGTGAATTGCCGAAAGTCAGATTTTTTATGAAATTGTGAACCCGGAGCTTAGGATTTTTTAAACAAAATCTTTTTCTGCCGGTTAAGTTGTCGAGGGCTGATTTCTTTTCCTGTGATTAAATGCCTTCTGTTTCGACCGCCGAACCTCTCAGGGGTGCATTTGCAACCGTTTGGCACGATTTTCGAGTGAATTGCCGAAAGTCAGATTTTTTATGAAATTGTGACCCCGGGGCTTAGGATTTTTTCAAACAAAATCTTTTTCTGCTGGTTAAGTTGTCGAGGGCTGATTTCTTTTCCTGTGATTAAATGCCTTCTTTTTCGCCGGCCAAACCTTTCAGGGGAGCATTTGCAACCGTTTGGCACCATTTTTGAGTGAATTGCCGAAAGTCAGATTTTTTATGAAATTGTGACCCCGGGGCTTAGGGATTTTTTGAAAAAAAACCTTTTTCTACCGGTTAAGTTGTCGAGAGCTGATTTCTTTTCCTGTGATAAAAAGAGTTCTGTTTCGACTGCCAAACCTTTCAGAGGAGCATTTGCAACCGTTTGGCACCATTTCTGAGTGATTTGCCGAAAGTCAGATTTTTCATGAAATTGTGACCCCGGGGCTTAGGATTTTTTCAAAAAAATCTTTTTCTGCCGGTTCAGTTGTCAAGGGCTGATTTCTTTTCCCGTGATAAAAAGCCTTCTGTTTCGATCGCCAAACCTTTCAGGGGAGCATTTGCAACCGTTTGGCACCATTTTTGAATGAATTGCCGAAAGTCAGATTTTTTATGAAATTGTGACCCCGGGGCTTAGGATTTTTTCAAAAAAATCTTTTTCTGCCGGTTAAGTTGTCGAGGGCTGATTTCTTTTCCTGTGATTAAATGCCTTCTGTTTTGACCGCCAAACCTCTCAGGGGTGCATTTGCAACCGTTTGGCACCATTTTTGAGTGAATTGCCGAAAGTAAGATTTTTTATGAAATTGTGACCCCGGGGCTTAGGATTTTTTCAAAAAAATCTTTTTCTGCCGGTTAAGTTGTCGAGGGATGATTTCTTTTCCTGTGATAAAAAGGTTTCTGTTTCGACCGCCAATCCTTTCAGGGGAGCATTTGCAACTGTTTGGCAGCATTTTTGAGTGAATTGCCGAAAGTCAGATTTTTGATGAAATTGTGACCCCGGGGCTTAGGATTTTTTCATAAAAATATTTTTCTGCCGGTTAAGTTGTCGAGGGATGATTTCTTTTCCTGTGATAAAAAGCCTTTTGTTTCGACCGCGAAACTTCTCAGGGGAACATTTGCAACCGTTTGGCACCATTTTTGAGTGAATTGCCGAAAGTCAGATTTTTTATGAAATTGTGACCCCGGGGCTTAGGGATTTTTTCAAAAAAATATTTTTCTGCCAGTTAAGTTGTCGAGGGCTGATTTCTTTTCCTGTGTTTAAATGCCTTCTGTTTCGACCGCCAAAGCTCTCAGGGGTGCATTTGCAACCGTTCGGCACCATTTTTGAGTGAATTGCCGAAAGTCAGATTTTTTATGAAATTGTGACCCCGGGGCTTAGGATTTTTTAAACAAAATCTTTTTCTGCCGGTTAAGTTGTCGAGGGCTGATTTCTTTTCCTGTGATTAAATGCCTTCTGTTTCGACCGCCGAACCTCTCAGGGGTGCATTTGCAACCATTTGGCACCATTTTCGAGTGAATTGCCGAAAGTCAGATTTTTTATGAAATTGTGACCCCGGGGCTTAGGATTTTTTCATAAAAATATTTTTCTGCCGGTTAAGTTGTCGAGGGCTAATTTCTTTTCCTGTGATAAAAAGCCTTCTTTTTCGCCGGCCAAACCTCTCACGGGTGCATTTGCAACCGTTTGGCACCATTTTTGAGTGAATTGCCGAAAGTCAGATTTTTTATGAAATAGTGACCCGGGGCTTAGGATTTTTTCAAAAAAATCCTTTTCTGCCGGTTAAGTTTTCGAGGGATGATTTCTTTTCCTGTGTTAAAAAGCCTTCTGTTTCGACCGCGAAACTTCTCAGGGGAACATTTGCAACCGTTTGGCACCATTTTTGAGTGAATTGCCGAAAATCAGATTTTTTATGAAATTGTGACCCCGGGGCTTACGGATTTTTTCAAAAAAATCTTTTTCTGCCAGTTAAGTTGTCGAGGGCTGATTTCTTTTCCTGTGTTTAAATGCCTTCTGTTTCGACCGCCAAACCTCTCAGGGGTGCATTTGCAACCGTTTGGCACCATTTTTGAGTGAATTGCCGAAAGTCAGATTTTTTATGAAATTGTGAACCCGGAGCTTAGGATTTTTTAAACAAAATCTTTTTCTGCCGGTTAAGTTGTCGAGGGCTGATTTCTTTTCCTGTGATTAAATGCCTTCTGTTTCGACCGCCGAACCTCTCAGGGGTGCATTTGCAACCGTTTGGCACCATTTTCGAGTGAATTGCCGAAAGTCAGATTTTTTATGAAATTGTGACCCCGGGGCTTAGGATTTTTTCATAAAAATATTTTTCTGCCGGTTAAGTTGTCGAGGGCTGATTACTTTTCCTGTGATAAAAAGCCTTCTTCTTCGCCGGCCAAACCTTTCAGGGGAGCATTTGCAACCGTTTGGCACCATTTTTGAGTGAATTGCCGAAAGTCAGATTTTTTATGAAATAGTGACCCGGGGCTTAGGATTTTTTCAAACAAAATCTTTTTCTGCTGGTTAAGTTGTCGAGGGCTGATTTCTTTTCCTGTGATTAAATGCCTTCTGTTTCGACCGCCAAACCTCTCAGGGGAGCATTTGCAACCGTTTGGCACCATTTTTGAGTGAATTGCCGAAAGTCAGATATTTTATGAAATTGTGACCCCGGGGCTTAGGGATTTTTTGAAAAAAAACCTTTTTCTACCGGTTAAGTTGTCGAGAGCTGATTTCTTTTCCTGTGATAAAAAGAGTTCTGTTTCGACTGCCAAACCTTTCAGAGGAGCATTTGCAACCGTTTGGCACCATTTTTGAGTGATTTGCCGAAAGTCAGATTTTTCATGAAATTGTGACCCCGGGGCTTAGGATTTTTTCAAAAAAATCTTTTTCTGCTGGTTCAGTTGTCAAGGGCTGATTTCTTTTCCCGTGATAAAAAGCCTTCTGTTTCGATCGCCAAACCTTTCAGGGGAGCATTTGCAACCGTTTGGCACACTTTTTGAGTGATTTGCCGAAAGTCAGGTTTTTCATGAAATTGTGACCCCGGGGCTTAGGATTTTTTCAAAAAAATCTTTTTCTGCCGGTTCAGTTGTCGAGGGCTGATTTCTTTTCCTGTCATAAAAAGCCTTCTGTTTCGACCGCCAAACCTTTCAGGGGAGCATTTGCAACCGTTTGGCACCATTTTTGAGTGATTTGCCGAAAGTCAGGTTTTTCATGAAATTGTGACCCCGGGGCTTAGGATTTTTTCAAAAAAATCATTTCCTGCCGGTTCAGTTGTCGAGGGCAGATTTCTTTTCCTGTGATAAAAAGCCTTGTGTTTCGACCGCCAAACCTTTCAGAGGGGCATTTGCAACCGTTTGGCACCATTTATGAGTGATTTGCCGAAAGTCAGATTTTTTATGAAATTGTGACCCCTCATTTTCTGCCGGTTCAGTTGTCGAGGGCTGATTTCTTTTCCTGTGATAAAAAGCCTTCTGTTTCGACCGCCAAACATTTCAGGGGAGCATTTGCAACCGTTTGGCACCATTTTTGAGTGATTTACTGAAAGTCAGAATTTTGAGGAAATCGTGACCCCGGGGCTTAGGAATTTTTCAAAAAAATCATTTCCTGCCGGTTCAGTTGTCGAGGGCTGATTTCTTTTCCTGTGATAAAAAGCCTTCTGTTTCGACCACCAAACCTTTCAGAGGAGCATTTGCAACCGTTTGGCACCATTTTTGAGTGATTTGCCGAAAGTCAGATTTTTCATGAAATTGTGACCCCGGGGCTTTGGATTTTTTCAAAAAAATCTTTTTCTGCCGGTTCAGTTGTCGAGGGCTGATTTATTTTCCTGTGATAAAAAGCCTTCTGTTTCGACCGCCAAACCTTTCAGGGGAGCATTTGCAACCGTTTGGCACCATTTTTGAGTGATTTGCCGAAAGTCAGATTTTTCCTGAAATTGTGACCCCGGGGCTGAGGGATTTTTTCAAAAAAATCTTTTTCTGCCGGTTAAGTTGTCGAGGGCTGATTTCTTTTCCTGTGATTAAATGCCTTCTGTTTTGACCGCCAAACCTCTCAGGGGTGCATTTGCAACCGTTTGGCACCATTTTTGAGTGAATTGCCGAAAGTAAGATTTTTTATGAAATTGTGACCCCGGGGCTTAGGATTTTTTCAAAAAAATCTTTTTCTGCCGGTTAAGTTGTCGAGGGATGATTTCTTTTCCTGTGATAAAAAGGTTTCTGTTTCGACCGCCAATCCTTTCAGGGGAGCATTTGCAACTGTTTGGCAGCATTTTTGAGTGAATTGCCGAAAGTCAGATTTTTGATGAAATTGTGACCCCGGGGCTTAGGATTTTTTCAAAAAAATCTTTTTCTGCCGGTTAAGTTGTCGAGGGATGATTTCTTTTCCTGTGATAAAAAGCCTTCTGTTTCGACCGCGAAACTTCTCAGGGGAACATTTGCAACCGTTTGGCACCATTTTTGAGTGAATTGCCGAAAGTCAGATTTTTTATGAAATTGTGACCCCGGGGCTTAGGGATTTTTTCAAAAAAATCTTTTTCTGCCAGTTAAGTTGTCGAGGGCTGATTTCTTTTCCTGTGTTTAAATGCCTTCTGTTTCGACCGCCAAAGCTCTCAGGGGTGCATTTGCAACCGTTTGGCACCATTTTCGAGTGAATTGCCGAAAGTCAGATTTTTTATGAAATTGTGACCCCGGGGCTTAGGATTTTTTAAACAAAATCTTTTTCTGCCGGTTAAGTTGTCGAGGGCTGATTTCTTTTCCTGTGATTAAATGCCTTCTGTTTCGACCGCCGAACCTCTCAAGGGTGCATTTGCAACCGTTTGGCACCATTTTCGAGTGAATTGCCGAAAGTCAGATTTTTTATGAAATTGTGACCCCGGGGCTTAGGATTTTTTCATAAAAATATTTTTCTGCCGGTTCAGTTGTCGAGGGCAGATTTCTTTTCCTGTGATAAAAAGCCTTGTGTTTCGACCGCCAAACCTTTCAGAGGGGCATTTGCAACCGTTTGGCACCATTTTTGAGTGATTTGCCGAAAGTCAGATTTTTTATGAAATTGTGACCCCTCATTTTCTGCCGGTTCAGTTTTCGAGGGCTGATTTCTTTTCCTGTGATAAAAAGCCTTCTGTTTCGACCGCCAAACATTTCAGGGGAGCATTTGCAACCGTTTGGCACCATTTTTGAGTGATTTACTGAAAGTCAGAATTTTGAGGAAATCGTGACCCCGGGGCTTAGGAATTTTTCAAAAAAAACATTTCCTGCCGGTTCAGTTGTCGAGGGCTGATTTCTTTTCCTGTGAAAAAAGCCTTCTGTTTCGACCACCATACCTTTCAGAGGAGCATTTGCAACCGTTTGGCACCATTTTTGAGTGATTTGCCGAAAGTCAGATTTTTCATGAAATTGTGACCCCGGGGCTTTGGATTTTTTCAAAAAAATCTTTTTCTGCCGGTTCAGTTGTCGAGGGCTGATTTATTTTCCTGTGATAAAAAGCCTTCTGTTTCGACCGCCAAACCTTTCAGGGGAGCATTTGCAACCGTTTGGCACCATTTTTGAGTGATTTGCCGAAAGTCAGATTTTTCCTGAAATTGTGACCCCGGGGCTGAGGGATTTTTTCAAAAAAATCTTTTTCTGCCGGTTAAGTTGTCAAGGGCTGATTTCTTTTCCTGTGATAAAAAGCCTTCTGTTTCGATGGCCAAACCTTTCAGGGGAGCATTTGCAACCGTTTGGCAGCATTTTTGAGTGAATTGCCGAAAGTCAGATTTTTGATGAAATTGTGACCCCGGGGCTTAGGATTTTTTCAAAAAAATCTTTTTCTGCCGGTTCAGTTGTCGAGGGCTGATTTCTTTTCCTGTGATTAAAAGCCTTCTGTTTCGACCACCAAACCTTTCAGAGGAGCATTTGCAACCGTTTGGCACACTTTTTGAGTGATTTGCGGAAAGTCAGATTTTTTATGAAATTGTGAACCCGGGGCTTAGGATTTTTTCAAAAAAATCATTTCCTGCCGGTTCAGTTGTCGAGGGCTGATTTCTTTTCCTGTGATAAAAAGCCTTGTGTTTCGACCGCCAAACCTTTCAGAGGGGCATTTGCAACCGTTTGGCACCATTTTTGAGTGATTTGCTGAAAGTCAGATTTTTTATGAAATTGTGACCCCTCATTTTCTGCTGATTCAGTTGTCGAGGGCTGATTTCTTTTCCTGTGATAAAAACCCTTCTGTTTCGACCGCCAAACATTTCAGGGGAGCATTTGCAACCGTTTGGCACCATTTTTGAGTGATTTGCCGAAAGTCAGATTTTTTATGAAATTGTGACCCCGGGGCTTAGGATTTTTTCAAAAAAATCATTTCCTGCCAGTTCAGTTGTCGAGGGCTGATTTCTTTTCCCGTGATAAAAAGCCTTCTGTTTCGACGGCCAAACCTTTCAGGGGCGCATTAACAACCGTTTGGCACCATTTTTGAGTGATTTGCCGAAAGTCAGATTTTTCATGAAATTGTGACCCCGGGCCTTAGGAATTTTTTAAAAAAATCTTTTTCTGCCGGTTCAGTTGTCGAGGGCTGGTTTCTTTTCCTGTGATAAAAAGAGTTCTGTTTCGACCGCCAAACCTTTCAGAGGAGCATTTGCAACCGTTTGGCACCATTTTTGAGTGATTTGCCGAAAGTCAGATTTTTCATGAAATTGTGACCCCGGGGCTTTGGATTTTTTCAAAAAAATCTTTTTCTGCCAGTTCAGTTGTCAAGGGCTGATTTCTTTTCCCGTGATAAAAAGCCTTCTGTTTCGATCGCCAAACCTTTCAGGGGAGCATTTGCAACCGTTTGGCACACTTTTTGAGTGATTTGCCGAAAGTCAGGTTTTTCATGAAATTGTGACCCCGGGGCTTAGGATTTTTTCAAAAAAATCTTTTTTTGCCGGTTAAGTTGTCGAGGGCTGATTTCTTTTCCTGTGATAAAAAGCCTTCTGTTTCGATGGCCAAACCTTTCAGGGGAGCATTTGCAACCGTTTGGCACCATTTTTGAGTGAATTGCCGAAAGTCAGATTTTTTATGAAATTGTGACCCCGGGGCTTAGGATTTTTTCATAAAAATCTTTTTCTGCCGGTTAAGTTGTCGAGGGCTGATTTCTTTTCCTGTGATAAAAAGCCTTTTGTTTCGATGGCCAAACCTTTCAGGGGAGCATTTGCAACCGTTTGGCACCATTTTTGAGTGAATTGCCGAAAGTCAGTTTTTTTATGAAATTGTGACCCCGGGGCTTAGGATTTTTTCAAAAAAATCTTTTTCTGCCGGTTAAGTTGTCGAGGGCTGATTTCTTTTCCTGTGATAAAAAGGTTTCTGTTTCGACCGCCAATCCTTTCAGGGGAGCATTTGCAACTGTTTGGCAGCATTTTTGAGTGAATTGCCGAAAGTCAGATTTTTTATGAAATTGTGACCCCGGGGCTTAGGATTTTTTCAAAAAAATCTTTTTCTGCCATTTAAGTTGTCGAGGGCTGATTTCTTTTCCTGTGATAAAACGGTTTATGTTTCGACCGCCAATCCTTTCAGGGGAGCATTTGCAACTGTTTGGCAGCATTTTTGAGTGAATTGCCGAAAGTCAGATTTTTTATGAAATTGTGACCCCGGGGCTTAGGATTTTTTCAAAAAAATCTTTTTTTGCCGGTGAAGTTGTCGAGGGCTGATTTCTTTTCCTGTGTTTAAATGCCTTCTGTTTCGACCGCCAAACCTCTCAGGGGTGCATTTGCAACCGTTTGGCACCATTTTTGAGTGAATTGCCGAAAGTCAGATTTTTTATGAAATTGTGACCCCGGGGCTTAGAATTTTTTAAACAAAATATTTTTCTGCCGGTTAAGTTGTCGAGGGCTGATTTCTTTTCCTGTGATTAAATGCCTTCTGTTTCGACCGCCGAACCTCTCAGGGGTGCATTTGCAACCGTTTGGCACCATTTTTGAGTGAATTGCCGAAAGTCAGATTTTTTATGAAATTGTGAACCCGGAGCTTAGGATTTTTTAAACAAAATCTTTTTCTGCCGGTTAAGTTGTCGAGGGCTGATTTCTTTTCCTGTGATTAAATGCCTTCTGTTTCGACCGCCGAACCTCTCAGGGGTGCATTTGCAACCGTTTGGCACGATTTTCGAGTGAATTGCCGAAAGTCAGATTTTTTATGAAATTGTGACCCCGGGGCTTAGGATTTTTTCAAACAAAATCTTTTTCTGCTGGTTAAGTTGTCGAGGGCTGATTTCTTTTCCTGTGATTAAATGCCTTCTTTTTCGCCGGCCAAACCTTTCAGGGGAGCATTTGCAACCGTTTGGCACCATTTTTGAGTGAATTGCCGAAAGTCAGATTTTTTATGAAATTGTGACCCCGGGGCTTAGGGATTTTTTGAAAAAAAACCTTTTTCTACCGGTTAAGTTGTCGAGAGCTGATTTCTTTTCCTGTGATAAAAAGAGTTCTGTTTCGACTGCCAAACCTTTCAGAGGAGCATTTGCAACCGTTTGGCACCATTTCTGAGTGATTTGCCGAAAGTCAGATTTTTCATGAAATTGTGACCCCGGGGCTTAGGATTTTTTCAAAAAAATCTTTTTCTGCCGGTTCAGTTGTCAAGGGCTGATTTCTTTTCCCGTGATAAAAAGCCTTCTGTTTCGATCGCCAAACCTTTCAGGGGAGCATTTGCAACCGTTTGGCACCATTTTTGAATGAATTGCCGAAAGTCAGATTTTTTATGAAATTGTGACCCCGGGGCTTAGGATTTTTTCAAAAAAATCTTTTTCTGCCGGTTAAGTTGTCGAGGGCTGATTTCTTTTCCTGTGATTAAATGCCTTCTGTTTTGACCGCCAAACCTCTCAGGGGTGCATTTGCAACCGTTTGGCACCATTTTTGAGTGAATTGCCGAAAGTAAGATTTTTTATGAAATTGTGACCCCGGGGCTTAGGATTTTTTCAAAAAAATCTTTTTCTGCCGGTTAAGTTGTCGAGGGATGATTTCTTTTCCTGTGATAAAAAGGTTTCTGTTTCGACCGCCAATCCTTTCAGGGGAGCATTTGCAACTGTTTGGCAGCATTTTTGAGTGAATTGCCGAAAGTCAGATTTTTGATGAAATTGTGACCCCGGGGCTTAGGATTTTTTCATAAAAATATTTTTCTGCCGGTTAAGTTGTCGAGGGATGATTTCTTTTCCTGTGATAAAAAGCCTTTTGTTTCGACCGCGAAACTTCTCAGGGGAACATTTGCAACCGTTTGGCACCATTTTTGAGTGAATTGCCGAAAGTCAGATTTTTTATGAAATTGTGACCCCGGGGCTTAGGGATTTTTTCAAAAAAATATTTTTCTGCCAGTTAAGTTGTCGAGGGCTGATTTCTTTTCCTGTGTTTAAATGCCTTCTGTTTCGACCGCCAAAGCTCTCAGGGGTGCATTTGCAACCGTTCGGCACCATTTTTGAGTGAATTGCCGAAAGTCAGATTTTTTATGAAATTGTGACCCCGGGGCTTAGGATTTTTTAAACAAAATCTTTTTCTGCCGGTTAAGTTGTCGAGGGCTGATTTCTTTTCCTGTGATTAAATGCCTTCTGTTTCGACCGCCGAACCTCTCAGGGGTGCATTTGCAACCATTTGGCACCATTTTCGAGTGAATTGCCGAAAGTCAGATTTTTTATGAAATTGTGACCCCGGGGCTTAGGATTTTTTCATAAAAATATTTTTCTGCCGGTTAAGTTGTCGAGGGCTAATTTCTTTTCCTGTGATAAAAAGCCTTCTTTTTCGCCGGCCAAACCTCTCACGGGTGCATTTGCAACCGTTTGGCACCATTTTTGAGTGAATTGCCGAAAGTCAGATTTTTTATGAAATAGTGACCCGGGGCTTAGGATTTTTTCAAAAAAATCCTTTTCTGCCGGTTAAGTTTTCGAGGGATGATTTCTTTTCCTGTGTTAAAAAGCCTTCTGTTTCGACCGCGAAACTTCTCAGGGGAACATTTGCAACCGTTTGGCACCATTTTTGAGTGAATTGCCGAAAATCAGATTTTTTATGAAATTGTGACCCCGGGGCTTACGGATTTTTTCAAAAAAATCTTTTTCTGCCAGTTAAGTTGTCGAGGGCTGATTTCTTTTCCTGTGTTTAAATGCCTTCTGTTTCGACCGCCAAACCTCTCAGGGGTGCATTTGCAACCGTTTGGCACCATTTTTGAGTGAATTGCCGAAAGTCAGATTTTTTATGAAATTGTGAACCCGGAGCTTAGGATTTTTTAAACAAAATCTTTTTCTGCCGGTTAAGTTGTCGAGGGCTGATTTCTTTTCCTGTGATTAAATGCCTTCTGTTTCGACCGCCGAACCTCTCAGGGGTGCATTTGCAACCGTTTGGCACCATTTTCGAGTGAATTGCCGAAAGTCAGATTTTTTATGAAATTGTGACCCCGGGGCTTAGGATTTTTTCATAAAAATATTTTTCTGCCGGTTAAGTTGTCGAGGGCTGATTACTTTTCCTGTGATAAAAAGCCTTCTTCTTCGCCGGCCAAACCTTTCAGGGGAGCATTTGCAACCGTTTGGCACCATTTTTGAGTGAATTGCCGAAAGTCAGATTTTTTATGAAATAGTGACCCGGGGCTTAGGATTTTTTCAAACAAAATCTTTTTCTGCTGGTTAAGTTGTCGAGGGCTGATTTCTTTTCCTGTGATTAAATGCCTTCTGTTTCGACCGCCAAACCTCTCAGGGGAGCATTTGCAACCGTTTGGCACCATTTTTGAGTGAATTGCCGAAAGTCAGATATTTTATGAAATTGTGACCCCGGGGCTTAGGGATTTTTTGAAAAAAAACCTTTTTCTACCGGTTAAGTTGTCGAGAGCTGATTTCTTTTCCTGTGATAAAAAGAGTTCTGTTTCGACTGCCAAACCTTTCAGAGGAGCATTTGCAACCGTTTGGCACCATTTTTGAGTGATTTGCCGAAAGTCAGATTTTTCATGAAATTGTGACCCCGGGGCTTAGGATTTTTTCAAAAAAATCTTTTTCTGCTGGTTCAGTTGTCAAGGGCTGATTTCTTTTCCCGTGATAAAAAGCCTTCTGTTTCGATCGCCAAACCTTTCAGGGGAGCATTTGCAACCGTTTGGCACACTTTTTGAGTGATTTGCCGAAAGTCAGGTTTTTCATGAAATTGTGACCCCGGGGCTTAGGATTTTTTCAAAAAAATCATTTCCTGCCGGTTCAGTTGTCGAGGGCAGATTTCTTTTCCTGTGATAAAAAGCCTTGTGTTTCGACCGCCAAACCTTTCAGAGGGGCATTTGCAACCGTTTGGCACCATTTTTGAGTGATTTGCCGAAAGTCAGATTTTTTATGAAATTGTGACCCCTCATTTTCTGCCGGTTCAGTTGTCGAGGGCTGATTTCTTTTCCTGTGATAAAAAGCCTTCTGTTTCGACCGCCAAACATTTCAGGGGAGCATTTGCAACCGTTTGGCACACTTTTTGAGTGATTTGCCGAAAGTCAGGTTTTTCATGAAATTGTGACCCCGGGGCTTAGGATTTTTTCAAAAAAATCATTTCCTGCCGGTTCAGTTGTCGAGGGCTGATTTCTTTTCCTGTGATAAAAAGCCTTCTGTTTCGACCACCAAACCTTTCAGAGGAGCATTTGCAACCGTTTGGCACCATTTTTGAGTGATTTGCCGAAAGTCAGATTTTTCATGAAATTGTGACCCCGGGGCTTTGGATTTTTTCAAAAAAATCTTTTTCTGCCGGTTCAGTTGTCGAGGGCTGATTTATTTTCCTGTGATAAAAAGCCTTCTGTTTCGACCGCCAAACCTTTCAGGGGAGCATTTGCAACCGTTTGGCACCATTTTTGAGTGATTTGCCGAAAGTCAGATTTTTCCTGAAATTGTGACCCCGGGGCTGAGGGATTTTTTCAAAAAAATCTTTTTCTGCCGGTTAAGTTGTCGAGGGCTGATTTCTTTTCCTGTGATTAAATGCCTTCTGTTTTGACCGCCAAACCTCTCAGGGGTGCATTTGCAACCGTTTGGCACCATTTTTGAGTGAATTGCCGAAAGTAAGATTTTTTATGAAATTGTGACCCCGGGGCTTAGGATTTTTTCAAAAAAATCTTTTTCTGCCGGTTAAGTTGTCGAGGGATGATTTCTTTTCCTGTGATAAAAAGGTTTCTGTTTCGACCGCCAATCCTTTCAGGGGAGCATTTGCAACTGTTTGGCAGCATTTTTGAGTGAATTGCCGAAAGTCAGATTTTTGATGAAATTGTGACCCCGGGGCTTAGGATTTTTTCAAAAAAATCTTTTTCTGCCGGTTAAGTTGTCGAGGGATGATTTCTTTTCCTGTGATAAAAAGCCTTCTGTTTCGACCGCGAAACTTCTCAGGGGAACATTTGCAACCGTTTGGCACCATTTTTGAGTGAATTGCCGAAAGTCAGATTTTTTATGAAATTGTGACCCCGGGGCTTAGGGATTTTTTCAAAAAAATCTTTTTCTGCCAGTTAAGTTGTCGAGGGCTGATTTCTTTTCCTGTGTTTAAATGCCTTCTGTTTCGACCGCCAAAGCTCTCAGGGGTGCATTTGCAACCGTTTGGCACCATTTTCGAGTGAATTGCCGAAAGTCAGATTTTTTATGAAATTGTGACCCCGGGGCTTAGGATTTTTTAAACAAAATCTTTTTCTGCCGGTTAAGTTGTCGAGGGCTGATTTCTTTTCCTGTGATTAAATGCCTTCTGTTTCGACCGCCGAACCTCTCAGGGGTGCATTTGCAACCGTTTGGCACCATTTTCGAGTGAATTGCCGAAAGTCAGATTTTTTATGAAATTGTGACCCCGGGGCTTAGGATTTTTTAAACAAAATCTTTTTCTGCCGGTTAAGTTGTCGAGGGCTGATTTCTTTTCCTGTGATTAAATGCCTTCTGTTTCGACCGCCGAACCTCTCAAGGGTGCATTTGCAACCGTTTGGCACCATTTTCGAGTGAATTGCCGAAAGTCAGATTTTTTATGAAATTGTGACCCCGGGGCTTAGGATTTTTTCATAAAAATATTTTTCTGCCGGTTAAGTTGTCGAGGGCTGATTTCTTTTCCTGTGATAAAAAGCCTTCTTTTTCGCCGGCCAAACCTCTCAGGGGTGCATTTGCAACCGTTTGGCACCATTTTTGAGTGAATTGCCGAAAGTCAGATTTTTTATGAAATTGTGACCCCGGGGCTTAGGATTTTTTCAAAAAAATCTTTTTCTGCCGGTTCAGTTGTCGAGGGATGATTTCTTTTCCTGTGATAAAAAGGTTTCTGTTTCGACCGCCAATCCTTTCAGGGGAGCATTTGCAACTGTTTGGCAGCATTTTTGAGTGAATTGCCGAAAGTCAGATTTTTGATGAAATTGTGACCCCGGGGCTTAGGATTTTTTCAAAAAAATCTTTTTCTGCCGGTTAAGTTGTCGAGGGATGATTTCTTTTCCTGTGATAAAAAGCCTTCTGTTTCGACCGCGAAACTTCTCAGGGGAACATTTGCAACCGTTTGGCACCATTTTTGAGTGAATTGCCGAAAGTCAGATTTTTTATGAAATTGTGACCCCGGGGCTTAGGGATTTTTTCAAAAAAATCTTTTTCTGCCAGTTAAGTTGTCGAGGGCTGATTTCTTTTCCTGTGTTTAAATGCCTTCTGTTTCGACCGCCAAAGCTCTCAGGGGTGCATTTGCAACCGTTTGGCACCATTTTCGAGTGAATTGCCGAAAGTCAGATTTTTTATGAAATTGTGACCCCGGGGCTTAGGATTTTTTCATAAAAATCTTTTTCTGCTGGTTAAGTTGTCGAGGGCTGATTTCTTTTCCTGTGATAAAAAGCCTTCTGTTTCGACCGCCAAACCTCTCAGGGGAGCATTTGCAACCGTTTGGCACCATTTTTGAGTGAATTGCCGAAAGTCAGATATTTTATGAAATTGTGACCCCGGGGCTTAGGGATTTTTTGAAAAAAAACCTTTTTCTACCGGTTAAGTTGTCGAGAGCTGATTTCTTTTCCTGTGATAAAAAGAGTTCTGTTTCGACTGCCAAACCTTTCAGAGGAGCATTTGCAACCGTTTGGCACCATTTTTGAGTGATTTGCCGAAAGTCAGATTTTTCCTGAAATTGTGACCCCGGGGCTGAGGGATTTTTTCAAAAAAATCTTTTTCTGCCGGTTAAGTTGTCGAGGGCTGATTTCTTTTCCTGTGATTAAATGCCTTCTGTTTTGACCGCCAAACCTCTCAGGGGTGCATTTGCAACCGTTTGGCACCATTTTTGAGTGAATTGCCGAAAGTAAGATTTTTTATGAAATTGTGACCCCGGGGCTTAGGATTTTTTCAAAAAAATCTTTTTCTGCCGGTTAAGTTGTCGAGGGATGATTTCTTTTCCTGTGATAAAAAGGTTTCTGTTTCGACCGCCAATCCTTTCAGGGGAGCATTTGCAACTGTTTGGCAGCATTTTTGAGTGAATTGCCGAAAGTCAGATTTTTGATGAAATTGTGACCCCGGGGCTTAGGATTTTTTCAAAAAAATCTTTTTCTGCCGGTTAAGTTGTCGAGGGATGATTTCTTTTCCTGTGATAAAAAGCCTTCTGTTTCGACCGCGAAACTTCTCAGGGGAACATTTGCAACCGTTTGGCACCATTTTTGAGTGAATTGCCGAAAGTCAGATTTTTTATGAAATTGTGACCCCGGGGCTTAGGGATTTTTTCAAAAAAATCTTTTTCTGCCAGTTAAGTTGTCGAGGGCTGATTTCTTTTCCTGTGTTTAAATGCCTTCTGTTTCGACCGCCAAAGCTCTCAGGGGTGCATTTGCAACCGTTTGGCACCATTTTTGAGTGAATTGCCGAAAGTCAGATTTTTTATGAAATTGTGACCCCGGGGCTTAGGATTTTTTCATAAAAATCTTTTTCTGCTGGTTAAGTTGTTGAGGGCTGATTTCTTTTCCTGTGATAAAAAGCCTTCTGTTTCGACCGCCAAACCTCTCAGGGGAGCATTTGCAACCGTTTGGCACCATTTTTGAGTGAATTGCCGAAAGTCAGATATTTTATGAAATTGTGACCCCGGGGCTTAGGGATTTTTTGAAAAAAAACCTTTTTCTACCGGTTAAGTTGTCGAGAGCTGATTTCTTTTCCTGTGATAAAAAGAGTTCTGTTTCGACTGCCAAACCTTTCAGAGGAGCATTTGCAACCGTTTGGCACCATTTTTGAGTGATTTGCCGAAAGTCAGATTTTTCATGAAATTGTGACCCCGGGGCTTAGGATTTTTTCAAAAAAATCTTTTTCTGCCGGTTCAGTTGTCAAGGGCTGATTTCTTTTCCCGTGATAAAAAGCCTTCTGTTTCGATCGCCAAACCTTTCAGGGGAGCATTTGCAACCGTTTGGCACACTTTTTGAGTGATTTGCCGAAAGTCAGGTTTTTCATGAAATTGTGACCCCGGGGCTTAGGATTTTTTCAAAAAAATCTTTTTCTGCCGGTTCAGTTGTCGAGGGCTGATTTCTTTTCCTGTCATAAAAAGCCTTCTGTTTCGACCGCCAAATCTTTCAGGGGAGCATTGGCAACCGTTTGGCACCATTTTTGAGTGATTTGCCGAAAGTCAGGTTTTTCATGAAATTGTGACCACGGGGCTTAGGATTTTTTCAAAAAAATCATTTCCTGCCGGTTCAGTTGTCGAGGGCTGATTTCTTTTCCTGTGATAAAAAGCCTTCTGTTTCGACCGCCAAACCTTTCAGAGGGGCATTTGCAACCGTTTGGCACCATTTTTGAGTGATTTGCCGAAAGTCAGATTTTTTATGAAATTGTGACCCCTCATTTTCTGCCGGTTCAGTTGTCGAGGGCTGATTTCTTTTCCTGTGATAAAAAGCCTTCTGTTTCGACCGCCAAACCTTTCAGAGGGGCATTTGCAACCGTTTGGCACCATTTTTGAGTGATTTGCCGAAAGTCAGATTTTTTATGAAATTGTGACCCCTCATTTTCTGCCGGTTCAGTTGTCGAGGGCTGATTTCTTTTCCTGTGATAAAAAGAGTTCTGTTTCGACCGCCAAACCTATCAGAGGAGCATTTGCAACCGTTTGGCACCATTTTTGAGTGATTTGCCGAAAGTCATGTTTTTCATGAAATTGTGACCCTGGGGCTTAGGATTTTTTCAAAAAAATCATTTCCTGCCGGTTCAGTTGTCGACGGCAGATTTCTTTTCCTGTGATAAAAAGCCTTCTGTTTCGACCACCAAACCTTTCAGAGGAGCATTTGCAACCGTTTGGCACCATTTTTGAGTGATTTGCCGAAAGTCAGATTTTTCCTGAAATTGTGACCCCGGGGCTTAGGATTTTTTTTAAAAAAATCATTTTCTGCCGGTTCAGTTGTCGAGGGCTGATTTCTTTTCCTGTGATAAAAAGCCTTCTGTTTCGACCGCGAAATTTCTCAGGGGACCATTTGCAACCGTTTGGCACCATTTTTGAGTGAATTGCCGAAAGTCAGATTTTTTATGAAATTGTGACCCCGGGGCTTAGGGATTTTTTCAAAAAAATCTTTTTCTGCCAGTTAAGTTGTCGAGGGCTGATTTCTTTTCCTGTGTTTAAATGCCTTCTGTTTCGACCGCCAAAGCTCTCAGGGGTGCATTTGCAACCGTTTGGCACCATTTTCGAGTGAATTGCCGAAAGTCAGATTTTTTATGAAATTGTGAACCCGGGGCTTAGGATTTTTTAAACAAAATCTTTTTCTGCCGGTTAAGTTGTCGAGGGCTGATTTATTTTCCTGTGATTAAATGCCTTCTGTTTCGACCGCCGAACCTCTCAGGGGTGCATTTGCAACCGTTTGGCACCATTTTCGAGTGAATTGCCGAAAGTCAGATTTTTTATGAAATTGTGACCCCGGGGCTTAGGATTTTTTCATAAAAATATTTTTCTGCCGGTTAAGTTGTCGAGGGCTGATTTCTTTTCCTGTGATAAAAAGCCTTCTTTTTCGCCGGCCAAACCTCTCAGGGGTGCATTTGCAACCGTTTGGCACCATTTTTGAGTGAATTGCCGAAAGTCAGATTTTTTATGAAATTGTGACCCCGGGGCTTAGGATTTTTTCAAACAAAATCTTTTTCTGCTGGTTAAGTTGTCGAGGGCTTATTTCTTTTCCTGTGATAAAAAGCCTTCTGTTTCGACCGCCAAACCTCTCAGGGGAGCATTTGCAACCGTTTGGCACCATTTTTGAGTGAATTGCCGAAAGTCAGATATTTTATGAAATTGTGACCCCGGGGCTTAGGGATTTTTTGAAAAAAAACCTTTTTCTACCGGTTAAGTTGTCGAGAGCTGATTTCTTTTCCTGTGATAAAAAGAGTTCTGTTTCGACTGCCAAACCTTTCAGAGGAGCATTTGCAACCGTTTGGCACCATTTTTGAGTGATTTGCCGAAAGTCAGATTTTTCATGAAATTGTGACCCCGGGGCTTAGGATTTTTTCAAAAAAATCTTTTTCTGCCGGTTCAGTTGTCAAGGGCTGATTTCTTTTCCCGTGATAAAAAGCCTTCTGTTTCGATCGCCAAACCTTTCAGGGGAGCATTTGCAACCGTTTGGCACACTTTTTGAGTGATTTGCCGAAAGTCAGGTTTTTCATGAAATTGTGACCCCGGGGCTTAGGGATTTTTTGAAAAAAAACCTTTTTCTACCGGTTAAGTTGTCGAGAGCTGATTTCTTTTCCTGTGATAAAAAGAGTTCTGTTTCGACTGCCAAACCTTTCAGAGGAGCATTTGCAACCGTTTGGCACCATTTTTGAGTGATTTGCCGAAAGTCAGATTTTTCCTGAAATTGTGACCCCGGGGCTGAGGGATTTTTTCAAAAAAATCTTTTTCTGCCGGTTAAGTTGTCGAGGGCTGATTTCTTTTCCTGTGATTAAATGCCTTCTGTTTTGACCGCCAAACCTCTCAGGGGTGCATTTGCAACCGTTTGGCACCATTTTTGAGTGAATTGCCGAAAGTAAGATTTTTTATGAAATTGTGACCCCGGGGCTTAGGATTTTTTCAAAAAAATCTTTTTCTGCCGGTTAAGTTGTCGAGGGATGATTTCTTTTCCTGTGATAAAAAGGTTTCTGTTTCGACCGCCAATCCTTTCAGGGGAGCATTTGCAACTGTTTGGCAGCATTTTTGAGTGAATTGCCGAAAGTCAGATTTTTGATGAAATTGTGACCCCTCATTTTCTGCCGGTTCAGTTGTCGAGGGCTGATTTCTTTTCCTGTGATAAAAAGCCTTCTGTTTCGACCGCCAAACCTTTCAGAGGGGCATTTGCAACCGTTTGGCACCATTTTTGAGTGATTTGCCGAAAGTCAGATTTTTTATGAAATTGTGACCCCTCATTTTCTGCCGGTTCAGTTGTCGAGGGCTGATTTCTTTTCCTGTGATAAAAAGAGTTCTGTTTCGACCGCCAAACCTATCAGAGGAGCATTTGCAACCGTTTGGCACCATTTTTGAGTGATTTGCCGAAAGTCATGTTTTTCATGAAATTGTGACCCTGGGGCTTAGGATTTTTTCAAAAAAATCATTTCCTGCCGGTTCAGTTGTCGACGGCAGATTTCTTTTCCTGTGATAAAAAGCCTTCTGTTTCGACCACCAAACCTTTCAGAGGAGCATTTGCAACCGTTTGGCACCATTTTTGAGTGATTTGCCGAAAGTCAGATTTTTCCTGAAATTGTGACCCCGGGGCTTAGGATTTTTTTTAAAAAAATCATTTTCTGCCGGTTCAGTTGTCGAGGGCTGATTTCTTTTCCTGTGATAAAAAGCCTTCTGTTTCGACCGCGAAACTTCTCAGGGGAACATTTGCAACCGTTTGGCACCATTTTTGAGTGAATTGCCGAAAGTCAGATTTTTTATGAAATTGTGACCCCGGGGCTTAGGGATTTTTTCAAAAAAATCTTTTTCTGCCAGTTAAGTTGTCGAGGGCTGATTTCTTTTCCTGTGTTTAAATGCCTTCTGTTTCGACCGCCAAAGCTCTCAGGGGAGCATTTGCAACCGTTTGGCACCATTTTCGAGTGAATTGCCGAAAGTCAGATTTTTTATGAAATTGTGACCCCGGGGCTTAGGATTTTTTAAACAAAATCTTTTTCTGCCGGTTAAGTTGTCGAGGGCTGATTTATTTTCCTGTGATTAAATGCCTTCTGTTTCGACCGCCGAACCTCTCAGGGGTGCATTTGCAACCGTTTGGCACCATTTTCGAGTGAATTGCCGAAAGTCAGATTTTTTATGAAATTGTGACCCCGGGGCTTAGGAATTTTTTCATAAAAATATTTTTCTGCCGGTTAAGTTGTCGAGGGCTGATTTCTTTTCCTGTGATAAAAAGCCTTCTTTTTCGCCGGCCAAACCTCTCAGGGGTGCATTTGCAACCGTTTGGCACCATTTTTGAGTGAATTGCCGAAAGTCAGATTTTTTATGAAATTGTGACCCCGGGGCTTAGGATTTTTTCAAACAAAATCTTTTTCTGCTGGTTAAGTTGTCGAGGGCTTATTTCTTTTCCTGTGATAAAAAGCCTTCTGTTTCGACCGCCAAACCTCTCAGGGGAGCATTTGCAACCGTTTGGCACCATTTTTGAGTGAATTGCCGAAAGTCAGATATTTTATGAAATTGTGACCCCGGGGCTTAGGGATTTTTTGAAAAAAAACCTTTTTCTACCGGTTAAGTTGTCGAGAGCTGATTTCTTTTCCTGTGATAAAAAGAGTTCTGTTTCGACTGCCAAACCTTTCAGAGGAGCATTTGCAACCGTTTGGCACCATTTTTGAGTGATTTGCCGAAAGTCAGATTTTTCATGAAATTGTGACCCCGGGGCTTAGGATTTTTTCAAAAAAATCTTTTTCTGCCGGTTCAGTTGTCAAGGGCTGATTTCTTTTCCCGTGATAAAAAGCCTTCTGTTTCGATCGCCAAACCTTTCAGGGGAGCATTTGCAACCGTTTGGCACACTTTTTGAGTGATTTGCCGAAAGTCAGGTTTTTCATGAAATTGTGACCCCGGGGCTTAGGATTTTTTCAAAAAAATCTTTTTCTGCCGGTTCAGTTGTCGAGGGATGATTTCTTTTCCTGTCATAAAAAGCCTTCTGTTTCGACCGCCAAACCTTTCAGGGGAGCATTGGCAACCGTTTGGCACCATTTTTGAGTGATTTTCCGAAAGTCAGGTTTTTCATGAAATTGTGACCACGGGGCTTAGGATTTTTTCAAAAAAATCATTTCCTGCCGGTTCAGTTGTCGAGGGCAGATTTCTTTTCCTGTGATAAAAAGCCTTCTGTTTCGACCGCCAAACCTTTCAGAGGGGCATTTGCAACCGTTTGGCACCATTTTTGAGTGATTTGCCGAAAGTCAGATTTTTTATGAAATTGTGACCCCTCATTTTCTGCCGGTTCAGTTGTCGAGGGCTGATTTCTTTTCCTGTGATAAAAAGCCTTCTGTTTCGACCGCCAAACCTTTCAGAGGGGCATTTGCAACCGTTTGGCACCATTTTTGAGTGATTTGCCGAAAGTCAGACTTTTTATGAAATTGTGACCCCTCATTTTCTGCCGGTTCAGTTGTCGAGGGCTGATTTCTTTTCCTGTGATAAAAAGAGTTCTGTTTCGACCGCCAAACCTTTCAGAGGAGCATTTGCAACCGTTTGGCACCATTTTTGAGTGATTTGCCGAAAGTCATGTTTTTCATGAAATTGTGACCCTGGGGCTTAGGATTTTTTCAAAAAAATCATTTCCTGCCGGTTCAGTTGTCGACGGCAGATTTCTTTTCCTGTGATAAAAAGCCTTCTGTTTCGACCACCAAACCTTTCAGAGGAGCATTTGCAACCGTTTGGCACCATTTTTGAGTGATTTGCCGAAAGTCAGATTTTTCCTGAAATTGTGACCCCGGGGCTTAGGATTTTTTTTAAAAAAATCATTTTCTGCCGGTTCAGTTGTCGAGGGCTGATTTCTTTTCCTGTGATAAAAAGCCTTCTGTTTCGACCACCAAACCTTTCAGAGGAGCATTTGCAACCGTTTGGCACACTTTTTGAGTGATTTGCGGAAAGTCAGATTTTTTATGAAATTGTGAACCCGGGGCTTAGGATTTTTTCAAAAAAATCATTTCCTGCTGGTTCAGTTGTCGAGGGCTGATTTCTTTTCCTGTGATAAAAAGCCTTGTGTTTCGACCGCCAAACCTTTCAGAGGGGCATTTGCAACCGTTTGGCACCATTTTTGAGTGATTTGCCGAAAGTCAGATTTTTTATGAAATTGTGACCCCTCATTTTCTGCTGGTTCAGTTGTCGAGGGCTGATTTCTTTTCCTGTGATAAAAACCCTTCTGTTTCGACCGCCAAACATTTCAGGGGAGCATTTGCAACCGTTTGGCACCATTTTTGAGTGATTTGCCGAAAGTCAGATTTTTTATGAAATTGTGACCCCGGGGCTTAGGATTTTTTCAAAAAAATCATTTCCTGCCGGTTCAGTTGTCGAGGGCTGATTTCTTTTCCCGTGATAAAAAGCCTTCTGTTTCGACGGCCAAACCTTTCAGGGGCGCATTAACAACCGTTTGGCACCATTTTTGAGTGATTTGCCGAAAGTCAGATTTTTCATGAAATTGTGACCCCGGGCCTTAGGAATTTTTTAAAAAAATCTTTTTCTGCCGGTTCAGTTGTCGAGGGCTGGTTTCTTTTCCTGTGATAAAAAGCCTTCTGTTTCGACCGCCAAACCTTTCAGGGGAGCATTTGCAACCGTTTCGCACCATTTTTGAGTGATTTGCCGAAAGTCAGATTTTTAATGAAATTGTGACCCCGGGGCTTAGGGATTTTTTGAAAAAAAACCTTTTTCTGCCGGTTAAGTTGTCGAGGGCTGATTTCTTTTCCTGTGATAAAAAGAGTTCTGTTTGGACCGCCAAACCTTTCAGAGGAGCATTTGCAACCGTTTGGCACCATTTTTGAGTGATTTGCCGAAAGTCAGAATTTTCATGAAATTGTGACCCCGGGGCTTAGGATTTTTTCAAAAAAATCTTTTTCTGCCGGTTCAGTTGTCAAGGGCTGATTTCTTTTCCCGTGATAAAAAGCCTTCTGTTTCGATCGCCAAACCTTTCAGGGGAGCATTTGCAACTGTTTGGCACCATTTTTGAGGAATTTGCCGAAAGTCAGATTTTTCATGAAATTGTGACCCCGGGGCTTAGGATTTTTTCAAAAAAATCTTTTTCTGCCGGTTCAGTTGTCGACGGCTGATTTCTTTTCCTGTGATAAAAAGAGTTCTGTTTCGACTGCCAAACCTTTCATAGGAGCATTTGCAACCGTTTGGCACACTTTTTGAGTGATTCGCCGAAAGTCAGATTTTTCATGAAATTGTGACCCCGGGGCTTAGGATTTTTGCAAAAAAATCTTTTTCTGCCGGTTCGGTTGTCGAGGGCTGATTTATTTTCCTGTGATAAAAAGCCTTCTGTTTCGACCGCCAAACCTTTCAGGGGAGCATTTGCAACCGTTTGGCACCATTTTTGAGTGATTTGCCGAAAGTCAGATTTTTACTGAAATGGTGACCCCGGGGCTGAGGGATTTTTTCAAAAAAATCTTTTTCTGCCGGTTAAGTTGTCGCGGGCTCATTTCTTTTCCTGTGATAAAAAGAGTTCTGTTTCGACCGCCAAACCTCTCAGGGGAGCATTTGCAACCGTTTGGCACCCTTTTTGAGTGATTTGCCGAAAGTCACCTTTTTTATGAAATTGTGACCCCGGGGCTTAGGATTTTTTTAAAAAAATCTTTTTCTGCCGGTTAAGTTGTCGAGGTCTGATTTCTGTTCCTGTGATAAAAAGAGTTCTGTTTCGACCGCCAAACCTTTCAGAGGAGCATTTGCAACCGTTTGCAACCATTTTTGAGTGATTTGTCGAAAGTCAGGTTTTTCATGAAATTGTGACCCCGGGGCTTAGGAATTTTTCAAAAAAATCATTTCCTGCCGGTTCAGTTGTCGAGGTCTGATTTCTTTTCCTGTGATAAAAAGCCTTCTGTTTCGACCACCCAACCTTTCAGAGGAGCATTTGCAACCGTTTGGCAACATTTTTGAGTGATTTGCCGAAAGTCAGATTTTTCATGAAATTGTGACCCCGGGGCTTAGGATTTTTTTTAAAAAAATCATTTTCTGCCGGTTCAGTTGTCGAGGGCTGATTTCTTTTCCTGTGATAAAAAGCCTTCTGTTTCGACCGCCAAACCTTTCAGAGGGGCATTTGCAACCGTTTGGCACCATTTTTGAGTGATTTGCCGAAAGTCAGATTTTTTATGAAATTGTGACCCCTCATTTTCTGCTGGTTCAGTTGTTGAGGGCTGATTTCTTTTCCTGTGATAAAAACCCTTCTGTTTCGACCGCCAAACATTTCAGGGGCGCATTAACAACCGTTTGGCACCATTTTTGAGTGATTTGCCGAAAGTCAGATTTTTCATGAAATTGTGACCCCGGGGCTTAGGGATTTTTTGAAAAAAAACCTTTTTCTGCCGGTTAAGTTGTCGAGGGCTGATTTCTTTTCCTGTGATAAAAAGAGTTCTGTTTGGACCGCCAAACCTTTCAGAGGAGCATTTGCAACCGTTTGGCACCATTTTTGAGTGATTTGCCGAAAGTCAGATTTTTCATGAAATTGTGACCCCGGGGCTTAGGATTTTTTCAAAAAAATCTTTTTCTGCCGGTTCAGTTGTCAAGGGCTGATTTCTTTTCCCGTGATAAAAAGCCTTCTGTTTCGATCGCCAAACCTTTCAGGGGAGCATTTGCAACTGTTTGGCACCATTTTTGAGGAATTTGCCGAAAGTCAGATTTTTTATGAAATTGTGACCCCTCATTTTCTGCCGGTTCAGTTGTCGAGGGCTGATTTCTTTTCCTGTGATAAAAAGCCTTCTGTTTCGACCGCCAAACATTTCAGGGGAGCATTTGCAACCGTTTGGCACCATTTTTGAGTGATTTGCCGAAAGTCAGAATTTTGAGGAAATCGTGACCCCGGGGCTTAGGAATTTTTCAAAAAAATCATTTCCTGCCGGTTCAGTTGTCGAGGTCTGATTTCTTTTCCTTTGATAAAAAGCCTTCTGTTTCGACCACCAAACCTTTCAGAGGAGCATTTGCAACCGTTTGGCACCATTTTTGAGTGATTTGCCGAAAGTCAGATTTTTCATGAAATTGTGACCCCCGGGGCTTAGGATTTTTTCAAAAAAATCATTTTCTGCCGGTTCAGTTGTCGACGGCTGATTTCTTTTCCTGTGATAAAAAGAGTTCTGTTTCGACTGCCAAACCTTTCATAGGAGCATTTGCAACCGTTTGGCACACTTTTTGAGTGATTTGCCGAAAGTCATGTTTTTCATGAAATTGTGACCCTGGGGCTTAGGATTTTTTCAAAAAAATCATTTCCTGCCGGTTCAGTTGTCGACGGCAGATTTCTTTTCCTGTGATAAAAAGCCTTCTGTTTCGACCACCAAACCTTTCAGAGGAGCATTTGCAACCGTTTGGCACCATTTTTGAGTGATTTGCCGAAAGTCAGATTTTTCCTGAAATTGTGACCCCGGGGCTTAGGATTTTTTTTAAAAAAATCATTTTCTGCCGGTTCAGTTGTCGAGGGCTGATTTCTTTTCCTGTGATAAAAAGCCTTCTGTTTCGACCACCAAACCTTTCAGAGGAGCATTTGCAACCGTTTGGCACACTTTTTGAGTGATTTGCGGAAAGTCAGATTTTTTATGAAATTGTGAACCCGGGGCTTAGGATTTTTTCAAAAAAATCATTTCCTGCTGGTTCAGTTGTCGAGGGCTGATTTCTTTTCCTGTGATAAAAAGCCTTGTGTTTCGACCGCCAAACCTTTCAGAGGGGCATTTGCAACCGTTTGGCACCATTTTTGAGTGATTTGCCGAAAGTCAGATTTTTTATGAAATTGTGACCCCTCATTTTCTGCTGGTTCAGTTGTCGAGGGCTGATTTCTTTTCCTGTGATAAAAACCCTTCTGTTTCGACCGCCAAACATTTCAGGGGAGCATTTGCAACCGTTTGGCACCATTTTTGAGTGATTTGCCGAAAGTCAGATTTTTTATGAAATTGTGACCCCGGGGCTTAGGATTTTTTCAAAAAAATCATTTCCTGCCGGTTCAGTTGTCGAGGGCTGATTTCTTTTCCCGTGATAAAAAGCCTTCTGTTTCGACGGCCAAACCTTTCAGGGGCGCATTAACAACCGTTTGGCACCATTTTTGAGTGATTTGCCGAAAGTCAGATTTTTCATGAAATTGTGACCCCGGGCCTTAGGAATTTTTTAAAAAAATCTTTTTCTGCCGGTTCAGTTGTCGAGGGCTGGTTTCTTTTCCTGTGATAAAAAGCCTTCTGTTTCGACCGCCAAACCTTTCAGGGGAGCATTTGCAACCGTTTCGCACCATTTTTGAGTGATTTGCCGAAAGTCAGATTTTTAATGAAATTGTGACCCCGGGGCTTAGGGATTTTTTGAAAAAAAACCTTTTTCTGCCGGTTAAGTTGTCGAGGGCTGATTTCTTTTCCTGTGATAAAAAGAGTTCTGTTTGGACCGCCAAACCTTTCAGAGGAGCATTTGCAACCGTTTGGCACCATTTTTGAGTGATTTGCCGAAAGTCAGAATTTTCATGAAATTGTGACCCCGGGGCTTAGGATTTTTTCAAAAAAATCTTTTTCTGCCGGTTCAGTTGTCAAGGGCTGATTTCTTTTCCCGTGATAAAAAGCCTTCTGTTTCGATCGCCAAACCTTTCAGGGGAGCATTTGCAACTGTTTGGCACCATTTTTGAGGAATTTGCCGAAAGTCAGATTTTTCATGAAATTGTGACCCCGGGGCTTAGGATTTTTTCAAAAAAATCTTTTTCTGCCGGTTCAGTTGTCGACGGCTGATTTCTTTTCCTGTGATAAAAAGAGTTCTGTTTCGACTGCCAAACCTTTCATAGGAGCATTTGCAACCGTTTGGCACACTTTTTGAGTGATTCGCCGAAAGTCAGATTTTTCATGAAATTGTGACCCCGGGGCTTAGGATTTTTGCAAAAAAATCTTTTTCTGCCGGTTCGGTTGTCGAGGGCTGATTTATTTTCCTGTGATAAAAAGCCTTCTGTTTCGACCGCCAAACCTTTCAGGGGAGCATTTGCAACCGTTTGGCACCATTTTTGAGTGATTTGCCGAAAGTCAGATTTTTACTGAAATGGTGACCCCGGGGCTGAGGGATTTTTTCAAAAAAATCTTTTTCTGCCGGTTAAGTTGTCGCGGGCTCATTTCTTTTCCTGTGATAAAAAGAGTTCTGTTTCGACCGCCAAACCTCTCAGGGGAGCATTTGCAACCGTTTGGCACCCTTTTTGAGTGATTTGCCGAAAGTCACCTTTTTTATGAAATTGTGACCCCGGGGCTTAGGATTTTTTTAAAAAAATCTTTTTCTGCCGGTTAAGTTGTCGAGGTCTGATTTCTGTTCCTGTGATAAAAAGAGTTCTGTTTCGACCGCCAAACCTTTCAGAGGAGCATTTGCAACCGTTTGCAACCATTTTTGAGTGATTTGTCGAAAGTCAGGTTTTTCATGAAATTGTGACCCCGGGGCTTAGGAATTTTTCAAAAAAATCATTTCCTGCCGGTTCAGTTGTCGAGGTCTGATTTCTTTTCCTGTGATAAAAAGCCTTCTGTTTCGACCACCCAACCTTTCAGAGGAGCATTTGCAACCGTTTGGCAACATTTTTGAGTGATTTGCCGAAAGTCAGATTTTTCATGAAATTGTGACCCCGGGGCTTAGGATTTTTTTTAAAAAAATCATTTTCTGCCGGTTCAGTTGTCGAGGGCTGATTTCTTTTCCTGTGATAAAAAGCCTTCTGTTTCGACCGCCAAACCTTTCAGAGGGGCATTTGCAACCGTTTGGCACCATTTTTGAGTGATTTGCCGAAAGTCAGATTTTTTATGAAATTGTGACCCCTCATTTTCTGCTGGTTCAGTTGTTGAGGGCTGATTTCTTTTCCTGTGATAAAAACCCTTCTGTTTCGACCGCCAAACATTTCAGGGGCGCATTAACAACCGTTTGGCACCATTTTTGAGTGATTTGCCGAAAGTCAGATTTTTCATGAAATTGTGACCCCGGGGCTTAGGGATTTTTTGAAAAAAAACCTTTTTCTGCCGGTTAAGTTGTCGAGGGCTGATTTCTTTTCCTGTGATAAAAAGAGTTCTGTTTGGACCGCCAAACCTTTCAGAGGAGCATTTGCAACCGTTTGGCACCATTTTTGAGTGATTTGCCGAAAGTCAGATTTTTCATGAAATTGTGACCCCGGGGCTTAGGATTTTTTCAAAAAAATCTTTTTCTGCCGGTTCAGTTGTCAAGGGCTGATTTCTTTTCCCGTGATAAAAAGCCTTCTGTTTCGATCGCCAAACCTTTCAGGGGAGCATTTGCAACTGTTTGGCACCATTTTTGAGGAATTTGCCGAAAGTCAGATTTTTTATGAAATTGTGACCCCTCATTTTCTGCCGGTTCAGTTGTCGAGGGCTGATTTCTTTTCCTGTGATAAAAAGCCTTCTGTTTCGACCGCCAAACATTTCAGGGGAGCATTTGCAACCGTTTGGCACCATTTTTGAGTGATTTGCCGAAAGTCAGAATTTTGAGGAAATCGTGACCCCGGGGCTTAGGAATTTTTCAAAAAAATCATTTCCTGCCGGTTCAGTTGTCGAGGTCTGATTTCTTTTCCTTTGATAAAAAGCCTTCTGTTTCGACCACCAAACCTTTCAGAGGAGCATTTGCAACCGTTTGGCACCATTTTTGAGTGATTTGCCGAAAGTCAGATTTTTCATGAAATTGTGACCCCCGGGGCTTAGGATTTTTTCAAAAAAATCATTTTCTGCCGGTTCAGTTGTCGACGGCTGATTTCTTTTCCTGTGATAAAAAGAGTTCTGTTTCGACTGCCAAACCTTTCATAGGAGCATTTGCAACCGTTTGGCACACTTTTTGAGTGATTTGCCGAAATTCAGATTTTTCATGAAATTGTGACCCCGGGGCTTAGGATTTTTGCAAAAAAATCTTTTTCTGCCGGTTCGGTTGTCGAGGGCTGATTTCTTTTCCTGTGATAAAAAGCCTTCTGTTTCGACCGCCAAACCTTTCAGGGGAGCATTTGCAACCGTTTGGCACCATTTTTGAGTGATTTGCCGAAAGTCAGATTTTTACTGAAATGGTGACCCCGGGGCTGAGGGATTTTTTCAAAAAAATCTTTTTCTGCCGGTTAAGTTGTCGCGGGCTCATTTCTTTTCCTGTGATAAAAAGAGTTCTGTTTCGACCGCCAAACCTCTCAGGGGAGCATTTGCAACCGTTTGGCACCCTTTTTGAGTGATTTGCCAAAAGTCAGCTTTTTTATGAAATTGTGACCCCGGGGCTTAGGATTTTTTTAAAAAAATCTTTTTCTGCCGGTTAAGTTGTCGAGGGCTGATTTCTGTTCCTGTGATAAAAAGCGTTCTGTTTCGACCGCCAAACCTTTCAGAGGAGCATTTGCAACCGTTTGCAACCATTTTTGAGTGATTTGTCGAAAGTCAGGTTTTTCATGAAATTGTGACCCCGGGGCTTAGGAATTTTTCAAAAAAATCATTTCCTGCCGGTTCAGTTGTCGAGGTCTGATTTCTTTTCCTGTGATAAAAAGCCTTCTGTTTCGACCACCCAACCTTTCAGAGGAGCATTTGCCACCGTTTGGCAACATTTTTGAGTGATTTGCCGAAAGTCAGATTTTTCATGAAATTGTGACCCCGGGGCTTAGGATTTTTTTTAAAAAAATCATTTTCTGCCGGTTCAGTTGTCGAGGGCTGATTTCTTTTCCTGTGATAAAAAGCCTTCTGTTTCGACCGCCAAACCTGTCAGGGGAGCATTTGCAACCGTTTGGAACCATTTTTGAGAGATTTGCCGAAAGTCAGATTTTTACTGAAATTGTGACCCCGGGGCTGAGGGATTTTTTCAAAAAAATCTTTTTCTGCCGGTTAAGTTGTCGGGGGCTCATTTCTTTTCCTGTGATAAAAAGGCTTCTGTTTCGATCGCCAAACGTTTCAGGGGAGCATTTGCAACCGTTTGGCACCATTTTTGAGTGATTTGACGAAAGTCAGATTTTTCATGAAATTGTGACCCCGGGGCTTAGGATTTTTTTTCCAAAAAATATCATTTTCTGCCGGTTCAGTTGTTGAGGGCTGATTTCTTTTCCTGTGATAAAAAGCCTTCTGTTTCGACTGCCAAACCTTTCAGGGGAGCATTTGCAACCGTTTGGCACACTTTTTGCGTGACTTGCCGAAAGTCAGAATTTTTTTGAAATTGTGACCCCGGGGCTTAGGATTTTTTCAAAAAAATATTTTTATGCCGGTTCAGTTGTCGAGGGCTGATTTCTTTTCCTGTGATAAAAAGAGTTCTGTTTCGACCGCCAAACCTTTCAGAGGAGCATTTGCAACCGTTTGGCACCATTTTTGAGTGATTTGCCGAAAGTCAGATTTTTCCTGAAATTGTGACCCCGGGGCTTAGGATTTTTTTTAAAAAAATCATTTTCTGCCGGTTCAGTTGTCGAGGGCTGATTTCTTTTCCTGTGATAAAAAGCCTTCTGTTTCGACCACCAAACCTTTCAGAGGAGCATTTGCAACCGTTTGGCACACTTTTTGAGTGATTTGCGGAAAGTCAGATTTTTTATGAAATTGTGAACCCGGGGCTTAGGATTTTTTCAAAAAAATCATTTCCTGCCGGTTCAGTTGTCGAGGGCTGATTTCTTTTCCTGTGATAAAAAGCCTTGTGTTTCGACCGCCAAACCTTTCAGAGGGGCATTTGCAACCGTTTGGCACCATTTTTGAGTGATTTGCCGAAAGTCAGATATTTTATGAAATTGTGACCCCTCATTTTCTGCTGGTTCAGTTGTCGAGGGCTGATTTCTTTTCCTGTGATAAAAACCCTTCTGTTTCGACCGCCAAACCTTTCAGGGGAGCATTTGCAACCGTTTGGCACCATTTTTGAGTGATTTGTCGAAAGTCAGATTTTTAATGAAATTGTGATTTCATTAGGGATTTTTTTTTAAAAAAATCTTTTTCTGCCGGTTAAGTTGTCGAGGGATGATTTCTTTTCCTGTGATAAAAAGCCTTCTGTTTCGACCGCGAAACTTCTCAGGGGAACATTTGCAACCGTTTGGCACCATTTTTGAGTGAATTGCCGAAAGTCAGATTTTTTATGAAATTGTGACCCCGGGGCTTAGGGATTTTTTCAAAAAAATCTTTTTCTGCCAGTTAAGTTGTCGAGGGCTGATTTCTTTTCCTGTGTTTAAATGCCTTCTGTTTCGACCGCCAAAGCTCTCAGGGGTGCATTTGCAACCGTTTGGCACCATTTTCGAGTGAATTGCCGAAAGTCAGATTTTTTATGAAATTGTGACCCCGGGGCTTAGGATTTTTTCATAAAAATCTTTTTCTGCTGGTTAAGTTGTCGAGGGCTGATTTCTTTTCCTGTGTTTAAATGCCTTCTGTTTCGACCGCCAAACCTCTCAGGGGAGCATTTGCAACCGTTTGGCACCATTTTTGAGTGAATTGCCGAAAGTCAGATATTTTATGAAATTGTGACCCCGGGGCTTAGGGATTTTTTGAAAAAAAACCTTTTTCTACCGGTTAAGTTGTCGAGAGCTGATTTCTTTTCCTGTGATAAAAAGAGTTCTGTTTCGACTGCCAAACCTTTCAGAGGAGCATTTGCAACCGTTTGGCACCATTTTTGAGTGATTTGCCGAAAGTCAGATTTTTCATGAAATTGTGACCCCGGGGCTTAGGATTTTTTTCAAAAAAATCTTTTTCTGCCGGTTCAGTTGTCAAGGGCTGATTTCTTTTCCCGTGATAAAAAGCCTTCTGTTTCGATCGCCAAACCTTTCAGGGGAGCATTTGCAACCGTTTGGCACACTTTTTGAGTGATTTGCCGAAAGTCAGGTTTTTCATGAAATTGTGACCCCGGGGCTTAGGATTTTTTCAAAAAAATCTTTTTCTGCCGGTTCAGTTGTCGAGGGCTGATTTCTTTTCCTGTCATAAAAAGCCTTCTGTTTCGACCGCCAAACCTTTCAGGGGAGCATTGGCAACCGTTTGGCACCATTTTTGAGTGATTTGCCGAAAGTCAGGTTTTTCATGAAATTGTGACCACGGGGCTTAGGATTTTTTCAAAAAAATCATTTCCTGCCGGTTCAGTTGTCGAGGGCTGATTTCTTTTCCTGTGATAAAAAGCCTTCTGTTTCGACCGCCAAACCTTTCAGAGGGGCATTTGCAACCGTTTGGCACCATTTTTGAGTGATTTGCCGAAAGTCAGATTTTTTATGAAATTGTGACCCCTCATTTTCTGCCGGTTCAGTTGTCGAGGGCTGATTTCTTTTCCTGTGATAAAAAGCCTTCTGTTTCGACCGCCAAACCTTTCAGAGGGGCATTTGCAACCGTTTGGCACCATTTTTGAGTGATTTGCCGAAAGTCAGATTTTTTATGAAATTGTGACCCCTCATTTTCTGCCGGTTCAGTTGTCGAGGGCTGATTTCTTTTCCTGTGATAAAAAGAGTTCTGTTTCGACCGCCAAACCTATCAGAGGAGCATTTGCAACCGTTTGGCACCATTTTTGAGTGATTTGCCGAAAGTCATGTTTTTCATGAAATTGTGACCCTGGGGCTTAGGATTTTTTCAAAAAAATCATTTCCTGCCGGTTCAGTTGTCGACGGCAGATTTCTTTTCCTGTGATAAAAAGCCTTCTGTTTCGACCACCAAACCTTTCAGAGGAGCATTTGCAACCGTTTGGCACCATTTTTGAGTGATTTGCCGAAAGTCAGATTTTTCCTGAAATTGTGACCCCGGGGCTTAGGATTTTTTTAAAAAAAATCATTTTCTGCCGGTTCAGTTGTCGAGGGCTGATTTCTTTTCCTGTGATAAAAAGCCTTCTGTTTCGACCGCGAAACTTCTCAGGGGAACATTTGCAACCGTTTGGCACCATTTTTGAGTGAATTGCCGAAAGTCAGATTTTTTATGAAATTGTGACCCCGGGGCTTATGGATTTTTTCAAAAAAATCTTTTTCTGCCAGTTAAGTTGTCGAGGGCTGATTTCTTTTCCTGTGTTTAAATGCCTTCTGTTTCGACCGCCAAAGCTCTCAGGGGTGCATTTGCAACCGTTTGGCACCATTTTTGAGTGAATTGCCGAAAGTCAGATTTTTTATGAAATTGTGACCCCGGGGCTTAGGATTTTTTAAACAAAATCTTTTTCTGCCGGTTAAGTTGTTGAGGGCTGATTTCTTTTCCTGTGATTAAATGCCTTCTGTTTCGACCGCCGAACCTCTCAGGGGTGCATTTGCAACCGTTTGGCACCATTTTCGAGTGAATTGCCGAAAGTCAGATTTTTTATGAAATTGTGACCCCGGGGCTTAGGATTTTTTCAAACAAAATCTTTTTCTGCTGGTTAAGTTGTCGAGGGCTTATTTCTTTTCCTGTGATAAAAAGCCTTCTGTTTCGACCGCCAAACCTCTCAGGGGAGCATTTGCAACCGTTTGGCACCATTTTTGAGTGAATTGCCGAAAGTCAGATATTTTATGAAATTGTGACCCCGGGGCTTAGGGATTTTTTGAAAAAAAACCTTTTTCTACCGGTTAAGTTGTCGAGAGCTGATTTCTTTTCCTGTGATAAAAAGAGTTCTGTTTCGACTGCCAAACCTTTCAGAGGAGCATTTGCAACCGTTTGGCACCATTTTTGAGTGATTTGCCGAAAGTCAGATTTTTCATGAAATTGTGACCCCGGGGCTTAGGATTTTTTCAAAAAAATCTTTTTCTGCCGGTTCAGTTGTCAAGGGCTGATTTCTTTTCCCGTGATAAAAAGCCTTCTGTTTCGATCGCCAAACCTTTCAGGGGAGCATTTGCAACCGTTTGGCACACTTTTTGAGTGATTTGCCGAAAGTCAGGTTTTTCATGAAATTGTGACCCCGGGGCTTAGGATTTTTTCAAAAAAATCTTTTTCTGCCGGTTCAGTTGTCGAGGGCTGATTTCTTTTCCTGTCATAAAAAGCCTTCTGTTTCGACCGCCAAACCTTTCAGGGGAGCATTGGCAACCGTTTGGCACCATTTTTGAGTGATTTTCCGAAAGTCAGGTTTTTCATGAAATTGTGACCACGGGGCTTAGGATTTTTTCAAAAAAATCATTTCCTGCCGGTTCAGTTGTCGAGGGCAGATTTCTTTTCCTGTGATAAAAAGCCTTCTGTTTCGACCGCCAAACCTTTCAGAGGGGCATTTGCAACCGTTTGGCACCATTTTTGAGTGATTTGCCGAAAGTCAGATTTTTTATGAAATTGTGACCCCTCATTTTCTGCCGGTTCAGTTGTCGAGGGCTGATTTCTTTTCCTGTGATAAAAAGCCTTCTGTTTCGACCGCCAAACCTTTCAGAGGGGCATTTGCAACCGTTTGGCACCATTTTTGAGTGATTTGCCGAAAGTCAGATTTTTTATGAAATTGTGACCCCTCATTTTCTGCCGGTTCAGTTGTCGAGGGCTGATTTCTTTTCCTGTGATAAAAAGAGTTCTGTTTCGACCGCCAAACCTTTCAGAGGAGCATTTGCAACCGTTTGGCACCATTTTTGAGTGATTTGCCGAAAGTCATGTTTTTCATGAAATTGTGACCCTGGGGCTTAGGATTTTTTCAAAAAAATCATTTCCTGCCGGTTCAGTTGTCGACGGCAGATTTCTTTTCCTGTGACAAAAAGCCTTCTGTTTCGCCCACCAAACCTTTCAGAGGAGCATTTGCAACCGTTTGGCACCATTTTTGAGTGATTTGCCGAAAGTCAGATTTTTCCTGAAATTGTGACCCCGGGGCTTAGGATTTTTTAAAAAAAAATCATTTTCTGCCGGTTCAGTTGTCGAGGGCTGATTTCTTTTCCTGTGATAAAAAGCCTTCTGTTTCGACCACCAAACCTTTCAGAGGAGCATTTGCAACCGTTTGGCACACTTTTTGAGTGATTTGCGGAAAGTCAGATTTTTTATGAAATTGTGAACCCGGGGCTTAGGATTTTTTCAAAAAAATCATTTCCTGCCGGTTCAGTTGTCGAGGGCTGATTTCTTTTCCTGTGATAAAAACCCTTCTGTTTCGACCGCCAAACATTTCAGGGGAGCATTTGCAACCGTTTGGCACCATTTTTGAGTGATTTGCCGAAAGTCAGATTTTTTATGAAATTGTGACCCCGGGGCTTAGGATTTTTTCAAAAAAATCATTTCCTGCCGGTTCAGTTGTCGAGGGCTGATTTCTTTTCCCGTGATAAAAAGCCTTCTGTTTCGACGGCCAAACCTTTCAGGGGCGCATTAACAACCGTTTGGCACCATTTTTGAGTGATTTGCCGAAAGTCAGATTTTTCATGAAATTGTGACCCCGGGCCTTAGGAATTTTTTAAAAAAATCTTTTTCTGCCGGTTCAGTTGTCGAGGGCTGGTTTCTTTTCCTGTGATAAAAAGCCTTCTGTTTCGACCGCCAAACCTTTCAGGGGAGCATTTGCAACCGTTTCGCACCATTTTTGAGTGATTTGCCGAGAGTCAGATTTTTAATGAAATTGTGACCCCGGGGCTTAGGGATTTTTTGAAAAAAAACCTTTTTCTGCCGGTTAAGTTGTCGAGGGCTGATTTCTTTTCCTGTGATAAAAAGAGTTCTGTTTGGACCGCCAAACCTTTCAGAGGAGCATTTGCAACCGTTTGGCACCATTTTTGAGTGATTTGCCGAAAGTCAGATTTTTCATGAAATTGTGACCCCGGGGCTTAGGATTTTTTCAAAAAAATCTTTTTCTGCCGGTTCAGTTGTCGACGGCTGATTTCTTTTCCTGTGATAAAAAGAGTTCTGTTTCGACTGCCAAACCTTTCATAGGAGCATTTGCAACCGTTTGGCACACTTTTTGAGTGATTTGCCGAAAGTCAGATTTTTCATGAAATTGTGACCCCGGGGCTTAGGATTTTTGCAAAAAAATCTTTTTCTGCCGGTTCGGTTGTCGAGGGCTGATTTATTTTCCTGTGATAAAAAGCCTTCTGTTTCGACCGCCAAACCTTTCAGGGGAGCATTTGCAACCGTTTGGCACCATTTTTGAGTGATTTGCCGAAAGTCAGATTTTTACTGAAATGGTGACCCCGGGGCTGAGGGATTTTTTCAAAAAAATCTTTTTCTGCCGGTTAAGTTGTCGCGGGCTCATTTCTTTTCCTGTGATAAAAAGAGTTCTGTTTCGACCGCCAAACCTCTCAGGGGAGCATTTGCAACCGTTTGGCACCCTTTTTGAGTGATTTGCCGAAAGTCACCTTTTTTATGAAATTGTGACCCCGGGGCTTAGGATTTTTTTAAAAAAATCTTTTTCTGCCGGTTAAGTTGTCGAGGGCTGATTTCTGTTCCTGTGATAAAAAGAGTTCTGTTTCGACCGCCAAACCTTTCAGAGGAGCATTTGCAACCGTTTGCAACCATTTTTGAGTGATTTGTCGAAAGTCAGGTTTTTCATGAAATTGTGACCCCGGGGCTTAGGAATTTTTCAAAAAAATCATTTCCTGCCGGTTCAGTTGTCGAGGTCTGATTTCTTTTCCTGTGATAAAAAGCCTTCTGTTTCGACCACACAACCTTTCAGAGGAGCATTTGCAACCGTTTGGCAACATTTTTGAGTGATTTGCCGAAAGTCAGATTTTTCATGAAATTGTGACCCCGGGGCTTAGGATTTTTTTTTAAAAAATCATTTTCTGCCGGTTCAGTTGTCGAGGGCTGATTTCTTTTCCTGTGATAAAAAGCCTTCTGTTTCGACCGCCAAACCTTTCAGAGGGGCATTTGCAACCGTTTGGCACCATTTTTGAGTGATTTGCCGAAAGTCAGATTTTTTATGAAATTGTGACCCCTCATTTTCTGCTGGTTCAGTTGTTGAGGGCTGATTTCTTTTCCTGTGATAAAAACCCTTCTGTTTCGACCGCCAAACATTTCAGGGGCGCATTAACAACCGTTTGGCACCATTTTTGAGTGATTTGCCGAAAGTCAGATTTTTCATGAAATTGTGACCCCTCATTTTCTGCAGGTTCAGTTGTTGAGGGCTGATTTCTTTTCCTGTGATAAAAACCCTTCTGTTTCGACCGCCAAAGATTTCAGGGGTGCATTAACAACCGTTTGGCACCATTTTTGAGTGATTTGCCGAAAGTCAGATTTTTCATGAAATTGTGACCCCGGGCCTTAGGAATTTTTTAAAAAAATCTTTTTCTGCCGGTTCAGTTGTCGAGGGCTGGTTTCTTTTCCTGTGATAAAAAGCCTTCTGTTTCGACCGCCAAACCTTTCAGGGGAGCATTTGCAACCGTTTCGCACCATTTTTGAGTGATTTGCCGAAAGTCAGATTTTTAATGAAATTGTGACCCCGGGGCTTAGGGATTTTTTGAAAAAAAACCTTTTTCTGCCGGTTAAGTTGTCGAGGGCTGATTTCTTTTCCTGTGATAAAAAGAGTTCTGTTTGGACCGCCAAACCTTTCAGAGGAGCATTTGCAACCGTTTGGCACCATTTTTGAGTGATTTGCCGAAAGTCAGATTTTTCATGAAATTGTGACCCCGGGGCTTAGGATTTTTTCAAAAAAATCTTTTTCTGCCGGTTCAGTTGTCAAGGGCTGATTTCTTTTCCCGTGATAAAAAGCCTTCTGTTTCGATCGCCAAACCTTTCAGGGGAGCATTTGCAACTGTTTGGCACCATTTTTGAGGAATTTGCCGAAAGTCAGATTTTTTATGAAATTGTGACCCCTCATTTTCTGCCGGTTCAGTTGTCGAGGGCTGATTTCTTTTCCTGTGATAAAAAGCCTTCTGTTTCGACCGCCAAACATTTCAGGGGAGCATTTGCAACCGTTTGGCACCATTTTTGAGTGATTTGCCGAAAGTCAGAGTTTTGAGGAAATCGTGACCCCGGGGCTTAGGAATTTTTCAAAAAAATCATTTCCTGCCGGTTCAGTTGTCGAGGTCTGATTTCTTTTCCTGTGATAAAAAGCCTTCTGTTTCGACCACCAAACCTTTCAGAGGAGCATTTGCAACCGTTTGGCACCATTTTTGAGTGATTTGCCGAAAGTCAGATTTTTCATGAAATTGTGACCCCCGGGGCTTAGGATTTTTTCAAAAAAATCATTTTCTGCCGGTTCAGTTGTCGACGGCTGATTTCTTTTCCTGTGATAAAAAGAGTTCTGTTTCGACTGCCAAACCTTTCATAGGAGCATTTGCAACCGTTTGGCACACTTTTTGAGTGATTTGCCGAAAGTCAGATTTTTCATGAAATTGTGACCCCGGGGCTTAGGATTTTTGCAAAAAAATCTTTTTCTGCCGGTTCGGTTGTCGAGGGCTGATTTATTTTCCTGTGATAAAAAGCCTTCTGTTTCGACCGCCAAACCTTTCAGGGGAGCATTTGCAACCGTTTGGCACCATTTTTGAGTGATTTGCCGAAAGTCAGATTTTTACTGAAATGGTGACCCCGGGGCTGAGTGATTTTTTCAAAAAAATCTTTTTCTGCCGGTTAAGTTGTCGCGGGCTCATTTCTTTTCCTGTGATAAAAAGAGTTCTGTTTCGACCGCCAAACCTCTCAGGGGAGCATTTGCAACCGTTTGGCACTCTTTTTGAGTGATTTGCCGAAAGTCAGCTTTTTTATGAAATTGTGACCCCGGGGCTTAGGATTTTTTTAAAAAAATCTTTTTCTGCCGGTTAAGTTGTCGAGGGCTGATTTCTGTTCCTGTGATAAAAAGAGTTCTGTTTCGACCGCCAAACCTTTCAGAGGAGCATTTGCAACCGTTTGCAACCATTTTTGAGTGATTTGTCGAAAGTCAGGTTTTTCATGAAATTGTGACCCCGGGGCTTAGGAATTTTTCAAAAAAATCATTTCCTGCCGGTTCAGTTGTCGAGGTCTGATTTCTTTTCCTGTGATAAAAAGCCTTCTGTTTCGACCACCCAACCTTTCAGAGGAGCATTTGCAACCGTTTGGCAACATTTTTGAGTGATTTGCCGAAAGTCAGATTTTTCATGAAATTGTGACCCCGGGGCTTAGGATTTTTTTTAAAAAAATCATTTTCTGCCGGTTCAGTTGTCGAGGGCTGATTTCTTTTCCTGTGATAAAAAGCCTTCTGTTTCGACCGCCAAACCTGTCAGGGGAGCATTTGCAACCGTTTGGAACCATTTTTGAGAGATTTGCCGAAAGTCAGATTTTTACTGAAATCGTGACCCCGGGGCTGAGGGATTTTTTCAAAAAAATCTTTTTCTGCCGGTTAAGTTGTCGGGGGCTCATTTCTTTTCCTGTGATAAAAAGGCTTCTGTTTCGATCGCCAAACGTTTCAGGGGAGCATTTGCAACCGTTTGGCACCATTTTTGAGTGATTTGCCGAAAGTCAGATTTTTCATGAAATTGTGACCCCAGGGCTTAGGATTTTTTTTCCAAAAAATATCATTTTCTGCCGGTTCAGTTGTTGAGGGCTGATTTCTTTTCCTGTGATAAAAAGCCTTCTGTTTCGACTGCCAAACCTTTCAGGGGAGCATTTGCAACCGTTTGGCACACTTTTTGCGTGACTTGCCGAAAGTCAGAATTTTTATGAAATTGTGACCCCGGGGCTTAGGATTTTTTCAAAAAAATATTTTTATGCCGGTTCAGTTGTCGAGGGCTGATTTCTTTTCCTGTGATAAAAAGAGTTCTGTTTCGACTGCCAAACCTTTCAGAGGAGCATTTGCAACCGTTTGGCACCATTTTTGAGTGATTTGCCGAAAGTCAGATTTTTCCTGAAATTGTGACCCCGGGGCTTAGGATTTTTTTAAAAAAAATCATTTTCTGCCGGTTCAGTTGTCGAGGGCTGATTTCTTTTCCTGTGATAAAAAGCCTTCTGTTTCGACCACCAAACCTTTCAGAGGAGCATTTGCAACCGTTTGGCACACTTTTTGAGTGATTTGCGGAAAGTCAGATTTTTTATGAAATTGTGAACCCGGGGCTTAGGATTTTTTCAAAAAAATCATTTCCTGCCGGTTCAGTTGTCGAGGGCTGATTTCTTTTCCTGTGATAAAAAGCCTTGTGTTTCGACCGCCAAACCTTTCAGAGGGGCATTTGCAACCGTTTGGCACCATTTTTGAGTGATTTGCCGAAAGTCAGATATTTTATGAAATTGTGACCCCTCATTTTCTGCTGGTTCAGTTGTCGAGGGCTGATTTCTTTTCCTGTGATAAAAACCCTTCTGTTTCGACCGCCAAACATTTCAGGGGAGCATTTGCAACCGTTTGGCACCATTTTTGAGTGATTTGCCGAAAGTCAGATTTTTTATGAAATTGTGACCCCGGGGCTTAGGATTTTTTCAAAAAAATCATTTCCTGCCGGTTCAGTTGTCGAGGGCTGATTTCTTTTCCCGTGATAAAAAGCCTTCTGTTTCGACGGCCAAACCTTTCAGGGGCGCATTAACAACCGTTTGGCACCATTTTTGAGTGATTTGCCGAAAGTCAGATTTTTTATGAAATTGTGACCCCTCATTTTCTGCCGGTTCAGTTGCCGAGAGCTGATTTATTTTCCTGTGATAAAAAGCCTTCTGTTTCGACCGCCAAACCTTTCAGGGGAGCATTTGCAACCGTTTGGCACCATTTTTGAGTGATTTGTCGAAAGTCAGATTTTTAATGAAATTGTGATTTCATTAGGGATTTTTTTAAAAAAAAAATCATTTTCTGCCGGTTAAGTTGTCGAGGGCTGATTTCTTTTCCTGTGATAAAAAGCCTTCTGTTTCGACCGCCAAACCGTTCAGGGGAGCATTTGCAACCGTTTGGCACCCTTTTTGAGTGATTTGCGGAAAGTCAGATTTTTTATGAAATTGTGACCCAGGGGCTTAGGATTTTTTCAAAAAAATCATTTCCTGCCGGTTCAGTTGTCGAGGGCTGATTTCTTTTCCCGTGATAAAAAGCCTTCTGTTTCGACCACCAAACCTTTCAGAGGAGCATTAACAACCGTTTGGCACCATTTTTGAGTGATTTGCCGAAAGTCAGATTTTTCATGAAATTGTGACCCCGGGCCTTAGGAATTTTTCAAAAAAATCTTTTTTTGCCGGTTCAGTTGTCGAGGGCTGGTTTCTTTTCCTGTGATAAAAACCCTTCTGTTTCGACCGCCAAACCTTTCAGGGGAGCATTTGCAACCGTTTCGCACCATTTTTGAGTGATTTGCCGAAAGTCAGATTTTTAATGAAATTGTGACCCCGGGGCTTAGGGATTTTTTGAAAAAAAACCTTTTTCTGCCGGTTAAGTTGTCAAGGGCTGATTTCTTTTCCTGTGATAAAAAGATTTCTGTTTCGACCGCCAAACCTTTCCGAGGAGCATTTGCAACCGTTTGGCACCATTTTTGAGTGATTTGCCGAAAGTCAGATTTTTCATGAAATTGTGACCCCGGGGCTTAGGATTTTTTCAAAAAAATCTTTTTCTGCCGGTTCAGTTGTCAAGGGCTGATTTCTTTTCCCGTGATAAAAAGCCTTCTGTTTCGATCGCCAAACCTTTCAGGGGAGCATTTGCAACCGTTTGGCACACTTTTTGAGTGATTTGCCGAAAGTCAGGTTTTTCATGAAATTGTGACCCCGGGGCTTAGGATTTTTTCAAAAAAATCTTTTTCTGCCGGTTAAGTTGTCGAGGGCTGATTTCTTTTCCTGTGATAAAAAGAGTTCTGTTTCGACCGCCAAACCTTTCAGAGGAGCATTTGCAACCATTTGGCACCATTTTTGAGTGATTTGCCGAAAGTCAGGTTTTTCATGAAATTGTGACCACGGGGCTTAGGATTTTTTCAAAAAAATCATTTCCTGCCGGTTCAGTTGTCGAGGGCTGATTTCTTTTCCTGTGATAAAAAGCCTTGTGTTTCGACCGCCAAACCTTTCAGAGGGGCATTTGCAACTGTTTGGCTCCATTTTTGAGGGATTTGCCGAAAGTCAGATTTTTTATGAAATTGTGACCCCTCATTTTCTGCCGGTTCAGTTGTCGAGGGCTGATTTCTTTTCCTGTGATAAAAAGCCTTCTGTTTCGACCGCCAAACATTTCAGGGGAGCATTTGCAACCGTTTGGCACCATTTTTGAGTGATTTACTGAAAGTCAGATTTTTCCTGAAATTGTGACCCCGGGGCTGAGGGATTTTTTCAAAAAAATCTTTTTCTGCCGGTTCAGTTGTCGAGGGCTGATTTATTTTCCTGTGATAAAAAGCCTTCTGTTTCGACCGCCAAACCTTTCAGGGGAGCATTTGCAACCGTTTGGCACCATTTTTGAGTGATTTGCCGAAAGTCAGATTTTTACTGAAATGGTGACCCCGGGGCTGAGTGATTTTTTCAAAAAAATCTTTTTCTGCCGGTTAAGTTGTCGCGGGCTCATTTCTTTTCCTGTGATAAAAAGAGTTCTGTTTCGACCGCCAAACCTCTCAGGGGAGCATTTGCAACCGTTTGGCACTCTTTTTGAGTGATTTGCCGAAAGTCAGCTTTTTTATGAAATTGTGACCCCGGGGCTTAGGATTTTTTTAAAAAAATCTTTTTCTGCCGGTTAAGTTGTCGAGGGCTGATTTCTGTTCCTGTGATAAAAAGAGTTCTGTTTCGACCGCCAAACCTTTCAGAGGAGCATTTGCAACCGTTTGCAACCATTTTTGAGTGATTTGTCGAAAGTCAGGTTTTTCATGAAATTGTGACCCCGGGGCTTAGGAATTTTTCAAAAAAATCATTTCCTGCCGGTTCAGTTGTCGAGGTCTGATTTCTTTTCCTGTGATAAAAAGCCTTCTGTTTCGACCACCCAACCTTTCAGAGGAGCATTTGCAACCGTTTGGCAACATTTTTGAGTGATTTGCCGAAAGTCAGATTTTTCATGAAATTGTGACCCCGGGGCTTAGGATTTTTTTTAAAAAAATCATTTTCTGCCGGTTCAGTTGTCGAGGGCTGATTTCTTTTCCTGTGATAAAAAGCCTTCTGTTTCGACCGCCAAACCTGTCAGGGGAGCATTTGCAACCGTTTGGAACCATTTTTGAGAGATTTGCCGAAAGTCAGATTTTTACTGAAATCGTGACCCCGGGGCTGAGGGATTTTTTCAAAAAAATCTTTTTCTGCCGGTTAAGTTGTCGGGGGCTCATTTCTTTTCCTGTGATAAAAAGGCTTCTGTTTCGATCGCCAAACGTTTCAGGGGAGCATTTGCAACCGTTTGGCACCATTTTTGAGTGATTTGCCGAAAGTCAGATTTTTCATGAAATTGTGACCCCAGGGCTTAGGATTTTTTTTCCAAAAAATATCATTTTCTGCCGGTTCAGTTGTTGAGGGCTGATTTCTTTTCCTGTGATAAAAAGCCTTCTGTTTCGACTGCCAAACCTTTCAGGGGAGCATTTGCAACCGTTTGGCACACTTTTTGCGTGACTTGCCGAAAGTCAGAATTTTTATGAAATTGTGACCCCGGGGCTTAGGATTTTTTCAAAAAAATATTTTTATGCCGGTTCAGTTGTCGAGGGCTGATTTCTTTTCCTGTGATAAAAAGAGTTCTGTTTCGACTGCCAAACCTTTCAGAGGAGCATTTGCAACCGTTTGGCACCATTTTTGAGTGATTTGCCGAAAGTCAGATTTTTCCTGAAATTGTGACCCCGGGGCTTAGGATTTTTTTAAAAAAAATCATTTTCTGCCGGTTCAGTTGTCGAGGGCTGATTTCTTTTCCTGTGATAAAAAGCCTTCTGTTTCGACCACCAAACCTTTCAGAGGAGCATTTGCAACCGTTTGGCACACTTTTTGAGTGATTTGCGGAAAGTCAGATTTTTTATGAAATTGTGAACCCGGGGCTTAGGATTTTTTCAAAAAAATCATTTCCTGCCGGTTCAGTTGTCGAGGGCTGATTTCTTTTCCTGTGATAAAAAGCCTTGTGTTTCGACCGCCAAACCTTTCAGAGGGGCATTTGCAACCGTTTGGCACCATTTTTGAGTGATTTGCCGAAAGTCAGATATTTTATGAAATTGTGACCCCTCATTTTCTGCTGGTTCAGTTGTCGAGGGCTGATTTCTTTTCCTGTGATAAAAACCCTTCTGTTTCGACCGCCAAACATTTCAGGGGAGCATTTGCAACCGTTTGGCACCATTTTTGAGTGATTTGCCGAAAGTCAGATTTTTTATGAAATTGTGACCCCGGGGCTTAGGATTTTTTCAAAAAAATCATTTCCTGCCGGTTCAGTTGTCGAGGGCTGATTTCTTTTCCCGTGATAAAAAGCCTTCTGTTTCGACGGCCAAACCTTTCAGGGGCGCATTAACAACCGTTTGGCACCATTTTTGAGTGATTTGCCGAAAGTCAGATTTTTTATGAAATTGTGACCCCTCATTTTCTGCCGGTTCAGTTGCCGAGAGCTGATTTATTTTCCTGTGATAAAAAGCCTTCTGTTTCGACCGCCAAACCTTTCAGGGGAGCATTTGCAACCGTTTGGCACCATTTTTGAGTGATTTGTCGAAAGTCAGATTTTTAATGAAATTGTGATTTCATTAGGGATTTTTTTAAAAAAAAAATCATTTTCTGCCGGTTAAGTTGTCGAGGGCTGATTTCTTTTCCTGTGATAAAAAGCCTTCTGTTTCGACCGCCAAACCGTTCAGGGGAGCATTTGCAACCGTTTGGCACCCTTTTTGAGTGATTTGCGGAAAGTCAGATTTTTTATGAAATTGTGACCCAGGGGCTTAGGATTTTTTCAAAAAAATCATTTCCTGCCGGTTCAGTTGTCGAGGGCTGATTTCTTTTCCCGTGATAAAAAGCCTTCTGTTTCGACCACCAAACCTTTCAGAGGAGCATTAACAACCGTTTGGCACCATTTTTGAGTGATTTGCCGAAAGTCAGATTTTTCATGAAATTGTGACCCCGGGCCTTAGGAATTTTTCAAAAAAATCTTTTTTTGCCGGTTCAGTTGTCGAGGGCTGGTTTCTTTTCCTGTGATAAAAACCCTTCTGTTTCGACCGCCAAACCTTTCAGGGGAGCATTTGCAACCGTTTCGCACCATTTTTGAGTGATTTGCCGAAAGTCAGATTTTTAATGAAATTGTGACCCCGGGGCTTAGGGATTTTTTGAAAAAAAACCTTTTTCTGCCGGTTAAGTTGTCAAGGGCTGATTTCTTTTCCTGTGATAAAAAGATTTCTGTTTCGACCGCCAAACCTTTCCGAGGAGCATTTGCAACCGTTTGGCACCATTTTTGAGTGATTTGCCGAAAGTCAGATTTTTCATGAAATTGTGACCCCGGGGCTTAGGATTTTTTCAAAAAAATCTTTTTCTGCCGGTTCAGTTGTCAAGGGCTGATTTCTTTTCCCGTGATAAAAAGCCTTCTGTTTCGATCGCCAAACCTTTCAGGGGAGCATTTGCAACCGTTTGGCACACTTTTTGAGTGATTTGCCGAAAGTCAGGTTTTTCATGAAATTGTGACCCCGGGGCTTAGGATTTTTTCAAAAAAATCTTTTTCTGCCGGTTAAGTTGTCGAGGGCTGATTTCTTTTCCTGTGATAAAAAGAGTTCTGTTTCGACCGCCAAACCTTTCAGAGGAGCATTTGCAACCATTTGGCACCATTTTTGAGTGATTTGCCGAAAGTCAGGTTTTTCATGAAATTGTGACCACGGGGCTTAGGATTTTTTCAAAAAAATCATTTCCTGCCGGTTCAGTTGTCGAGGGCTGATTTCTTTTCCTGTGATAAAAAGCCTTGTGTTTCGACCGCCAAACCTTTCAGAGGGGCATTTGCAACTGTTTGGCTCCATTTTTGAGGGATTTGCCGAAAGTCAGATTTTTTATGAAATTGTGACCCCTCATTTTCTGCCGGTTCAGTTGTCGAGGGCTGATTTCTTTTCCTGTGATAAAAAGCCTTCTGTTTCGACCGCCAAACATTTCAGGGGAGCATTTGCAACCGTTTGGCACCATTTTTGAGTGATTTACTGAAAGTCAGATTTTTCCTGAAATTGTGACCCCGGGGCTGAGGGATTTTTTCAAAAAAATCTTTTTCTGCCGGTTCAGTTGTCGAGGGCTGATTTATTTTCCTGTGATAAAAAGCCTTCTGTTTCGACCGCCAAACCTTTCAGGGGAGCATTTGCAACCGTTTGGCACCATTTTTGAGTGATTTTCCGAAAGTCAGATTTTTCATGAAATTGTGACACCGGGGCTTAGGATTTTTTTTAAAAAAAATCATTTTCTGCCGGTTCAGTTGTCGAGGGCTGATTTCTTTTCCTGTGATAAAAAGCCTTCTGTTTCGACCGCCAAACCATTCAGGGGAGCATTTGCAACCGTTTGGCACCCTTTTTGAGTGATTTGCGGAAAGTCAGATTTTTTATGAAATTGTGACCCCGTGGCTTAGGATTTTTTCAAAAAAATCATTTCCTGCCGGTTCAGTTGTCGAGGGCTGATTTCTTTTCCTGTGATAAAAAGCCTTGTGTTTCGACCGCCAAACCTTTCAGAGGGGCATTTGCAACCGTTTGGCACCATTTTTGAGGGATTTGCCGAAAGTCAGATTTATGATGAAATTGTGACCCCTCATTTTCTGCCGGTTCAGTTGTCGAGGGCTGATTTCTTTTCCTGTGATAAAAAGAGTTCTGTTTCGACCGCCAAACCTTTCAGAGGAGCATTTGCAACCGTTTGGCACCATTTTTGAGTGATTTGCCGAAAGTCATGTTTTTCATGAAATTGTGACCCTGGGGCTTAGGATTTTTTCAAAAAAATCTTTTTCTGCCGGTTCAGTTGTCGACGGCAGATTTCTTTTCCTGTGATAAAAATCCTTCTGTTTCGACCACCAAACCTTTCAGAGGAGCATTTGCAACCATTTGGCACCATTTTTGAGTGATTTGCCGAAAGTCAGATTTTTCCTGAAATTGTGACCCCGGGGCTTAGGATTTTTTTTAAAAAAATCATTTTCTGCCGGTTCAGTTGTCGAGGGCTGATTTCTTTTCCTGTGATAAAAAGCCTTCTGTTTCGACCACCAAACCTTTCAGAGGAGCATTTGCAACCGTTTGGCACACTTTTTGAGTGATTTGCGGAAAGTCAGATTTTTTATGAAATTGTGAACCCGGGGCTTAGGATTTTTTCAAAAAAATCATTTCCTGCCGGTTCAGTTGTCGAGGGCTGATTTCTTTTCCTGTGATAAAAAGCCTTGTGTTTCGACCGCCAAACCTTTCAGAGGGGCATTTGCAACCGTTTGGCACCATTTTTGAGTGATTTGCCGAAAGTCAGATTTTTTATGAAATTGTGACCCCTCATTTTCTGCTGGTTCAGTTGTCGAGGGCTGATTTCTTTTCCTGTGATAAAAACCCTTCTGTTTCGACCGCCAAACATTTCAGGGGAGCATTTGCAACCGTTTGGCACCATTTTTGAGTGATTTGCCGAAAGTCAGATTTTTTATGAAATTGTGACCCCGGGGCTTAGGATTTTTTCAAAAAAATCATTTCCTGCCGGTTCAGTTGTCGAGGGCTGATTTCTTTTCCCGTGATAAAAAGCCTTCTGTTTCGACGGCCAAACCTTTCAGGGGCGCATTAACAACCGTTTGGCACCATTTTTGAGTGATTTGCCGAAAGTCAGATTTTTCATGAAATTGTGACCCCGGGCCTTAGGAATTTTTCAAAAAAATCTTTTTCTGCCGGTTCAGTTGTCGAGGGCTGGTTTCTTTTCCTGTGATAAAAAGCCTTCTGTTTCGACCGCCAAACCTTTCAGGGGAGCATTTGCAACCGTTTCGCACCATTTTTGAGTGATTTGCCGAAAGTCAGATTTTTAATGAAATTGTGACCCCGGGGCTTAGGGATTTTTTGAAAAAAAACCTTTTTCTGCCGGTTAAGTTGTCGAGGGCTGATTTCTTTTCCTGTGATAAAAAGAGTTCTGTTTCGACCGCCAAACCTTTCAGAGGAGCATTTGCAACCGTTTGGCACCATTTTTGAGTGATTTGCCGAAAGTCAGATTTTTCATGAAATTGTGACCCCGGGGCTTAGGATTTTTTCAAAAAAATCTTTTTCTGCCGGTTAAGTTGTCGAGGGCTGATTTCTTTTCCTGTGATAAAAAGCCTTGTGTTTCGACCGCCAAACCTTTCAGAGGAGCATTTGCAACCGTTTGGCACCCTTTTTGAGTGATTTGCCGAAAGTCAGCTTTTTTATGAAATTGTGAACCCGGGGCTTAGGATTTTTTCAAAAAAATCATTTCCTGCCGGTTCAGTTGTCGAGGGCTGATTTCTTTTCCTGTGATAAAAAGCCTTGTGTTTCGACCGCCAAACCTTTCAGAGGGGCATTTGCAACCGTTTGGCACCATTTTTGAGTGATTTGCCGAAAGTCAGATATTTTATGAAATTGTGACCCCTCATTTTCTGCTGGTTCAGTTGTCGAGGGCTGATTTCTTTTCCTGTGATAAAAAGCCTTCTGTTTCGACCGCCAAACATTTCAGGGGAGCATTTGCAACCGTTTGGCACCATTTTTGAGTGATTTGCCGAAAGTCAGATTTTTTATGAAATTGTGACCCCGGGGCTTAGGATTTTTTCAAAAAAATCATTTCCTGCCGGTTCAGTTGTCGAGGGCTGATTTCTTTTCCCGTGATAAAAAGCCTTCTGTTTCGATGGCCAAACCTTTCAGGGGCGCATTAACAACCGTTTGGCACCATTTTTGAGTGATTTGCCGAAAGTCAGATTTTTTATGAAATTGTGACCCCTCATTTTCTGCCGGTTCAGTTGCCGAGAGCTGATTTATTTTCCTGTGATAAAAAGCCTTCTGTTTCGACCGCCAAACCTTTCAGGGGAGCATTTGCAACCGTTTGGCACCATTTTTGAGTGATTTGTCGAAAGTCAGATTTTTAATGAAATTGTGATTTCATTAGGGATTTTTTTTTAAAAAAAATCATTTTCTGCCGGTTAAGTTGTCGAGGGCTGATTTCTTTTCCTGTGATAAAAAGCCTTCTGTTTCGACCGCCAAACCGTTCAGGGGAGCATTTGCAACCGTTTGGCACCCTTTTTGAGTGATTTGCGGAAAGTCAGATTTTTTATGAAATTGTGACCCAGGGGCTTAGGATTTTTTCAAAAAAATCATTTCCTGCCGGTTCAGTTGTCGAGGGCTGATTTCTTTTCCCGTGATAAAAAGCCTTCTGTTTCGACCACCAAACCTTTCAGAGGAGCATTAACAACCGTTTGGCACCATTTTTGAGTGATTTGCCGAAAGTCAGATTTTTCATGAAATTGTGACCCCGGGCCTTAGGAATTTTTCAAAAAAATCTTTTTTTGCCGGTTCAGTTGTCGAGGGCTGGTTTCTTTTCCTGTGATAAAAACCCTTCTGTTTCGACCGCCAAACCTTTCAGGGGAGCATTTGCAACCGTTTCGCACCATTTTTGAGTGATTTGCCGAAAGTCAGATTTTTAATGAAATTGTTACCCCGGGGCTTAGGGATTTTTTGAAAAAAAACCTTTTTCTGCCGGTTAAGTTGTCAAGGGCTGATTTCTTTTCCTGTGATAAAAAGATTTCTGTTTCGACCGCCAAACCTTTCCGAGGAGCATTTGCAACCGTTTGGCACCATTTTTGAGTGATTTGCCGAAAGTCAGATTTTTCATGAAATTGTGACCCCGGGGCTTAGGATTTTTTCAAAAAAATCTTTTTCTGCCGGTTCAGTTGTCAAGGGCTGATTTCTTTTCCCGTGATAAAAAGCCTTCTGTTTCGATCGCCAAACCTTTCAGGGGAGCATTTGCAACCGTTTGGCACACTTTTTGAGTGATTTGCCGAAAGTCAGGTTTTTCATGAAATTGTGACCCCGGGGCTTAGGATTTTTTCAAAAAAATCTTTTTCTGCCGGTTAAGTTGTCGAGGGCTGATTTCTTTTCCTGTGATAAAAAGAGTTCTGTTTCGACCGCCAAACCTTTCAGAGGAGCATTTGCAACCATTTGGCACCATTTTTGAGTGATTTGCCGAAAGTCAGGTTTTTCATGAAATTGTGACCACGGGGCTTAGGATTTTTTCAAAAAAATCATTTCCTGCCGGTTCAGTTGTCGAGGGCTGATTTCTTTTCCTGTGATAAAAAGCCTTGTGTTTCGACCGCCAAACCTTTCAGAGGGGCATTTGCAACTGTTTGGCTCCATTTTTGAGGGATTTGCCGAAAGTCAGATTTTTTATGAAATTGTGACCCCTCATTTTCTGCCGGTTCAGTTGTCGAGGGCTGATTTCTTTTCCTGTGATAAAAAGCCTTCTGTTTCGACCGCCAAACATTTCAGGGGAGCATTTGCAACCGTTTGGCACCATTTTTGAGTGATTTACTGAAAGTCAGATTTTTCCTGAAATTGTGACCCCGGGGCTGAGGGATTTTTTCAAAAAAATCTTTTTCTGCCGGTTCAGTTGTCGAGGGCTGATTTATTTTCCTGTGATAAAAAGCCTTCTGTTTCGACCGCCAAACCTTTCAGGGGAGCATTTGCAACCGTTTGGCACCATTTTTGAGTGATTTTCCGAAAGTCAGATTTTTTCTTAAATTGTGACCCCGGGGCTGAGGGATTTTTTTAAAAAAATCTTTTTCTGCCGGTTCAGTTGTCGAGGGCTGATTTCTGTTCCTGTGATAAAAAGCCTTGTGTTTCGACCGCCAAACCTTTCAGAGGGGCATTTGCAACCGTTTGGCACCATTTTTGAGTGATTTGCCGAAAGTCAGATTTTTCATGAAATTGTGACACCGGGGCTTAGGATTTTTTTTTAAAAAAATCATTTTCTGCCGGTTCAGTTGTCGAGGGCTGATTTCTTTTCCTGTGATAAAAAGCCTTCTGTTTCGACCGCCAAACCATTCAGGGGAGCATTTGCAACCGTTTGGCACCCTTTTTGAGTGATTTGCGGAAAGTCAGATTTTTTATGAAATTGTGACCCCGTGGCTTAGGATTTTTTCAAAAAAATCATTTCCTGCCGGTTCAGTTGTCGAGGGCTGATTTCTTTTCCTGTGATAAAAAGCCTTGTGTTTCGACCGCCAAACCTTTCAGAGGGGCATTTGCAACCGTTTGGCACCATTTTTGAGGGATTTGCCGAAAGTCAGATTTATGATGAAATTGTGACCCCTCATTTTCTGCCGGTTCAGTTGTCGAGGGCTGATTTCTTTTCCTGTGATAAAAAGAGTTCTGTTTCGACCGCCAAACCTTTCAGAGGAGCATTTGCAACCGTTTGGCACCATTTTTGAGTGATTTGCCGAAAGTCATGTTTTTCATGAAATTGTGACCCTGGGGCTTAGGATTTTTTCAAAAAAATCTTTTTCTGCCGGTTCAGTTGTCGACGGCAGATTTCTTTTCCTGTGATAAAAATCCTTCTGTTTCGACCACCAAACCTTTCAGAGGAGCATTTGCAACCATTTGGCACCATTTTTGAGTGATTTGCCGAAAGTCAGATTTTTCCTGAAATTGTGACCCCGGGGCTTAGGATTTTTTAAAAAAAAATCATTTTCTGCCGGTTCAGTTGTCGAGGGCTGATTTCTTTTCCTGTGATAAAAAGCCTTCTGTTTCGACCACCAAACCTTTCAGAGGAGCATTTGCAACCGTTTGGCACACTTTTTGAGTGATTTGCGGAAAGTCAGATTTTTTATGAAATTGTGAACCCGGGGCTTAGGATTTTTTCAAAAAAATCATTTCCTGCCGGTTCAGTTGTCGAGGGCTGATTTCTTTTCCTGTGATAAAAAGCCTTGTGTTTCGACCGCCAAACCTTTCAGAGGGGCATTTGCAACCGTTTGGCACCATTTTTGAGTGATTTGCCGAAAGTCAGATTTTTTATGAAATTGTGACCCCTCATTTTCTGCTGGTTCAGTTGTCGAGGGCTGATTTCTTTTCCTGTGATAAAAACCCTTCTGTTTCGACCGCCAAACATTTCAGGGGAGCATTTGCAACCGTTTGGCACCATTTTTGAGTGATTTGCCGAAAGTCAGATTTTTTATGAAATTGTGACCCCGGGGCTTAGGATTTTTTCAAAAAAATCATTTCCTGCCGGTTCAGTTGTCGAGGGCTGATTTCTTTTCCCGTGATAAAAAGCCTTCTGTTTCGACGGCCAAACCTTTCAGGGGCGCATTAACAACCGTTTGGCACCATTTTTGAGTGATTTGCCGAAAGTCAGATTTTTCATGAAATTGTGACCCCGGGCCTTAGGAATTTTTCAAAAAAATCTTTTTCTGCCGGTTCAGTTGTCGAGGGCTGGTTTCTTTTCCTGTGATAAAAAGCCTTCTGTTTCGACCGCCAAACCTTTCAGGGGAGCATTTGCAACCGTTTCGCACCATTTTTGAGTGATTTGCCGAAAGTCAGATTTTTAATGAAATTGTGACCCCGGGGCTTAGGGATTTTTTGAAAAAAAACCTTTTTCTGCCGGTTAAGTTGTCGAGGGCTGATTTCTTTTCCTGTGATAAAAAGAGTTCTGTTTCGACCGCCAAACCTTTCAGAGGAGCATTTGCAACCGTTTGGCACCATTTTTGAGTGATTTGCCGAAAGTCAGATTTTTCATGAAATTGTGACCCCGGGGCTTAGGATTTTTTCAAAAAAATCTTTTTCTGCCGGTTCAGTTGTCAAGGGCTGATTTCTTTTCCCGTGATAAAAAGCCTTCTGTTTCGATCGCCAAACCTTTCAGGGGAGCATTTGCAACCGTTTGGCACACTTTTTGAGTGATTTGCCGAAAGTCAGGTTTTTCATGAAATTGTGACCCCGGGGCTTAGGATTTTTTCAAAAAAATCTTTTTCTGCCGGTTAAGTTGTCGAGGACTGATTTCTTTTCCTGTGATAAAAAGAGTTCTGTTTCGACCGCCAAACCTTTCAGAGGAGCATTTGCAAGCATTTGGCACCATTTTTGAGTGATTTGCCGAAAGTCAGGTTTTTCATGAAATTGTGACCACGGGGCTTAGGATTTTTTCAAAAAAATCATTTCCTGCCGGTTCAGTTGTCGAGGGCTGATTTCTTTTCCTGTGATAAAAAGCCTTGTGTTTCGACCGCCAAACCTTTCAGAGGGGCATTTGCAACTGTTTGGCACCATTTTTGAGGGATTTGCCGAAAGTCAGATTTTTTATGAAATTGTGACCCCTCATTTTCTTCCGGTTCAGTTGTCGAGGGCTGATTTCTTTTCCTGTGATAAAAAGCCTTCTTTTTCGACCGCCAAACATTTCAGGGGAGCATTTGCAACCGTTTGGCACCATTTTTGAGTGATTTGCCGAAAGTCAGAATTTTGAGGAAATCGTGACCCCGGGGCTTAGGAATTTTTCAAAAAAATCATTTCCTGCCGGTTCAGTTGTCGAGGTCTGATTTCTTTTCCTGTGATAAAAAGCCTTCTGTTTCGACCACCAAACCTTTCAGAGGAGCATTTGCAACCGTTTGGCACCATTTTTGAGTGATTTGCCGAAAGTCAGATTTTTCATGAAATTGTGTCCCCGGGGCTTAGGATTTTTTCAAAAAAATCTTTTTCTGCCGGTTCAGTTGTCGACGGCTGATTTCTTTTCCTGTGATAAAAAGAGTTCTGTTTCGACCGCCAAACCTTTCATAGGAGCATTTGCAACCGTTTGGCACACTTTTTGAGTGATTTGCCGAAAGTCAGATTTTTCATGAAATTGTGACCCCGGGGCTTAGGATTTTTGCAAAAAAATCTTTTTCTGCCGGTTCGGTTGTCGAGGGCTGATTTATTTTCCTGTGATAAAAAGCCTTCTGTTTCGACCGCCAAACCTTTCAGGGGAGCATTTGCAACCGTTTCGCACCATTTTTGAGTGATTTGCCGAAAGTCAGATTTTTACTGAAATGGTGACCCCGGGGCTGAGGGATTTTTTCAAAAAAATCTTTTTCTGCCGGTTAAGTTGTCGCGGGCTCATTTCTTTTCCTGTGATAAAAAGAGTTCTGTTTCGACCGCCAAACCTCGCAGGGGAGCATTTGCAACCGTTTGGCACCCTTTTTGAGTGATTTGCCGAAAGTCAGCTTTTTTATGAAATTGTGACCCCGGGGCTTAGGATTTTTTTAAAAAAATCTTTTTCTGCCGGTTAAGTTGTCGAGGGCTGATTTCTGTTCCTGTGATAAAAAGAGTTCTGTTTCGACCGCCAAACCTTTCAGAGGAGCATTTGCAACCGTTTGCAACCATTTTTGAGTGATTTGCCGAAAGTCAGGTTTTTCATGAAATTGTGACCCCGGGGCTTAGGAATTTTTCAAAAAAATCATTTCCTGCCGGTTCAGTTGTCGAGGTCTGATTTCTTTTCCTGTGATAAAAAGCCTTCTGTTTCGACCACCCAACCTTTCAGAGGAGCATTTGCAACCGTTTGGCAACATTTTTGAGTGATTTGCCGAAAGTCAGATTTTTCATGAAATTGTGACCCCGGGGCTTAGGATTTTTTTTAAAAAAATCATTTTCTGCCGGTTCAGTTGTCGAGGGCTGATTTCTTTTCCTGTGATAAAAAGCCTTCTGTTTCGACCGCCAAACCTTTCAGGGGAGCATTTGCAAGCGTTTGGAACCATTTTTGAGTGGTTTGCCGAAAGTCAGATTTTTACTGAAATTGTGACCCCGGGGCTGAGGGATTTTTTCAAAAAAATCTTTTTCTGCCGGTTAAGTTGTCGGGGGCTCATTTCTTTTCCTGTGATAAAAAGGCTTCTGTTTCGACCGCCAAACGTTTCAGGGGAGCATTTGCAACCGTTTGGCACCATTTTTGAGTGATTTGCCGAAAGTCAGATTTTTCATGAAATTGTGACCCCGGGGCTTAGGATTTTTTTTCCAAAAAATATCATTTTCTGCCGGTTCAGTTGTTGAGGGCTGATTTCTTTTCCTGTGATAAAAAGCCTTCTGTTTCGACTGCCAAACCTTTCAGGGGAGCATTTGCAACCGTTTGGCACACTTTTTGCGTGACTTGCCGAAAGTCAGAATTTTTATGAAATTGTGACCCCGGGGCTTAGGATTTTTTCAAAAAAATCTTTTTATGCCGGTTCAGTTGTCGAGGGCTGATTTCTTTTCCTGTGATAAAAAGAGTTCTGTTTCGACCGCCAAACCTTTCAGAGGAGCATTTGCAACCGTTTGGCACCATTTTTGAGTGATTTGCCGAAAGTCAGATTTTTCCTGAAATTGTGACCCCGGGGCTTAGGATTTTTTTTAAAAAAATCATTTTCTGCCGGTTCAGTTGTCGAGGGCTGATTTCTTTTCCTGTGATAAAAAGCCTTCTGTTTCGACCACCAAACCTTTCAGAGGAGCATTTGCAACCGTTTGGCACACTTTTTGAGTGATTTGCGGAAAGTCAGATTTTTTATGAAATTGTGAACCCGGGGCTTAGGATTTTTTCAAAAAAATCATTTCCTGCCGGTTCAGTTGTCGAGGGCTGATTTCTTTTCCTGTGATAAAAAGCCTTGTGTTTCGACCGCCAAACCTTTCAGAGGGGCATTTGCAACCGTTTGGCACCATTTTTGAGTGATTTGCCGAAAGTCAGATTTTTTATGAAATTGTGACCCCTCATTTTCTGCTGGTTCAGTTGTCGAGGGCTGATTTCTTTTCCCGTGATAAAAAGCCTTCTGTTTCGACGGCCAAACCTTTCAGGGGCGCATTAACAACCGTTTGGCACCATTTATGAGTGATTTGCCGAAAGTCAGATTTTTCATGAAATTGTGACCCTGGGCCTTAGGAATTTTTCAAAAAAACCTTTTTCTGCCGGTTAAGTTGTCGAGGGCTGATTTCTTTTCCTGTGATAAAAAGAGTTCTGTTTCGACCGCCAAACCTTTCAGAGGAGCATTTGCAACCGTTTGGCATCATTTTTGAGTGATTTGCCGAAAGTCAGATTTTTCATGAAATTGTGACCCCGGGGCTTAGGATTTTTTCAAAAAAATCTTTTTCTGCCGGTTCAGTTGTCAAGGGCTGATTTCTTTTCCCGTGATAAAAAGCCTTCTGTTTCGATCGCCAAACCTTTCAGGGGAGCATTTGCAACCGTTTGGCACACTTTTTGAGTGATTTGCCGAAAGTCAGGTTTTTCATGAAATTGTGACCCCGGGGCTTAGGATTTTTTCAAAAAAATCTTTTTCTGCCGGTTAAGTTGTCGAGGGCAGATTTCTTTTCCTGTGATAAAAAGAGTTCTGTTTCGACCGCCAAACCTTTCAGAGGAGCATTTGCAACCATTTGGCACCATTTTTGAGTGATTTGCCGAAAGTCAGGTTTTTCATGAAATTGTGACCACGGGGCTTAGGATTTTTTCAAAAAAATCATTTCCTGCCGGTTCAGTTGTCGAGGGCTGATTTCTTTTCCTGTGATAAAAAGCCTTGTGTTTCGACCGCCAAACCTTTCAGAGGGGCATTTGCAACTGTTTGGCACCATTTTTGAGGGATTTGCCGAAAGTCAGATTTTTTATGAAATTGTGACCCCTCATTTTCTGCCGGTTCAGTTGTCGAGGGCTGATTTCTTTTCCTGTGATAAAAAGCCTTCTGTTTCGACCGCCAAACATTTCAGGGGAGCATTTGCAACCGTTTGGCACCATTTTTGAGTGATTTGCCGAAAGTCAGAATTTTGAGGAAATCGTGACCCCGGGGCTTAGGAATTTTTCAAAAAAATCATTTCCTGCCGGTTCAGTTGTCGAGGTCTGATTTCTTTTCCTGTGATAAAAAGGCTTCTGTTTCGACCACCAAACCTTTCAGAGGAGCGTTTGCAACCGTTTGGCACCATTTTTGAGTGATTTGCCGAAAGTCAGATTTTTCATGAAATTGTGACCCCGGGGCTTAGGATTTTTTCAAAAAAATCTTTTTCTGCCGGTTCAGTTGTCGACGGCTGATTTCTTTTCCTGTGATAAAAAGAGTTCTGTTTCGACCGCCAAACCTTTCATAGGAGCATTTGCAACCGTTTGGCACACTTTTTGAGTGATTTGCCGAAAGTCAGATTTTTCATGAAATTGTGACCCCGGGGCTTAGGATTTTTGCAAAAAAATCTTTTTCTGCCGGTTCGGTTGTCGAGGGCTGATTTATTTTCCTGTGATAAAAAGCCTTCTGTTTCGACCGCCAAACCTCTCAGGGGTGCATTTGCAACCGTTTGGCACCATTTTTGAGTGATTTGCCGAAAGTCAGATTTTTACTGAAATGGTGACCCCGGGGCTGAGGGATTTTTTCAAAAAAATCTTTTTCTGCCGGTTAAGTTGTCGAGGGCTGATTTCTTTTCCTGTGATAAAAAGAGTTCTGTTTCGACCACCCAACCTTTCAGAGGAGCATTTGCAACCGTTTGGCAACATTTTTGAGTGATTTGCCGAAAGTCAGATTTTTCATGAAATTGTGACCCCGGGGCTTAGGATTTTTTTAAAAAAAATCATTTTCTGCCGGTTCAGTTGTCGAGGGCTGATTTCTTTTCCTGTGATAAAAAGCCTTCTGTTTCGACCGCCAAACCTTTCAGGGGAGCATTTGCAACCGTTTGGAACCATTTTTGAGTGATTTGCCGAAAGTCAGATTTTTACTGAAATTGTGACCCCGGGGCTGAGGGATTTTTTCAAAAAAATCTATTGCTGCCGGTTAAGTTGTCGGGGGCTCATTTCTTTTCCTGTGATAAAAAGGCTTCTGTTTCGACCGCCAAACGTTTCAGGGGAGCATTTGCAACCGTTTGGCACCATTTTTGAGTGATTTGCCGAAAGTCAGATTTTTCATGAAATTGTGACCCCGGGGCTTAGGATTTTTTTTCCAAAAAATATCATTTTCTGCCGGTTCAGTTGTTGAGGGCTGATTTCTTTTCCTGTGATAAAAAGCCTTCTGTTTCGACTGCCAAACCTTTCAGGGGAGCATTTGCAACCGTTTGGCACACTTTTTGCGTGACTTGCCGAAAGTCAGAATTTTTATGAAATTGTGACCCCGGGCCTTAGGATTTTTTCAAAAAAATCTTTTTATGCCGGTTGAGTTGTCGAGGGCTGATTTCTTTTCCTGTGATAAAAAGAGTTCTGTTTCGACCGCCAAACCTTTCAGAGGAGCATTTGCAACCGTTTGGCACCATTTTTGAGTGATTTGCCGAAAGTCATGTTTTTCATGAAATTGTGACCCCGGGGCTTAGGATTTTTTTCAAAAAAATCTTTTTCTGCCGGTTCAGTTGTTGAGGGCTGATTTCTTTTCCTGTGATAAAAAGAGTTCTGTTTTGACCGCCAAACCTTTCAGAGGAGCATTTGCAACCGTTTGGCACCCTTTTTGAGTGATTTGCCGAAAGTCAGCTTTTTTATGAAATTGTGACCCCGGGGCTTAGGATTTTTTCAAAAAAAATCTTTTTCTGCCGGTTAAGTTGTCGAGGGCTGATTTCTGTTCCTGTGATAAAAAGAGTTCTGTTTCGACCGCCAAACCTTTCAGAGGAGCATTTGCAACCGTTTGGCACCATTTTTGAGTGATTTGCCGAAAGTCAGGTTTTTCATGAAATTGTGACCCCGGGGCTTAGGATTTTTTTACAAAAATCATTTCCTGCCGGTTCAGTTGTCGAGGGCTGATTTCTTTTCCTGTGATAAAAAGCCTTGTGTTTCGACCGCCAAACCTTTCAGAGGGGCATTTTCAACCGTTTGGCATCATTTTTCAGTGATTTGCCGAAAGTCAGATTTTTTATGAAATTGTGACCCCTCATTTTCTGCCGGTTCAGTTGTCGAGGGCTGATTTCTTTTCCTGTGATAAAAAGCCTTCTGTTTCGACCGCCAAACCTTTCAGGGGAGCATTTGCAACCGTTTGGCACCATTTTTGAGTGATTTGCCGAAAGTCAGATTTTTCATGACATTGTGACCCCGGGGCTTAGGATTTTTTTTTAAAAAAATCATTTTCTGCCGGTTCAGTTGTCGAGGGCTGATTTCTTTTCCTGTGATAAAAAGCCTTCTGTTTCGACCACCAAACCTTTCAGAGGAGCATTTGCAACCGTTTGGCACACTTTTTGAGTGATTTGCTGAAAGTCAGATTTTTCATGAAATTGTGACCCCGGGGCTGAGGGATTTTTTCAAAAAAATCTTTTTCTGCCGGTTCAGTTGTCGACGGCTGATTTCTTTTCCTGTGATAAAAAGCCTTGTGTTTCGACCGCCAAACCTTTCAGAGGGGCATTTGCAACCGTTTCGCACCATTTTTGAGTGATTTGCCGAAAGTCAGATTTTTAATGAAATTGTGACCCCGGGGCTTAGGATTTTTTCAAAAAAATCTTTTTCTGCCGGTTCAGTTGTCAAGGGCTGATTTCTTTTCCCGTGATAAAAAGCCTTCTGTTTCGATCGCCAAACCTTTCAGGGGAGCATTTGCAACCGTTTGGCACACTTTTTGAGTGATTTGCCGAAAGTCAGGTTTTTCATGAAATTGTGACCCCGGGGCTTAGGATTTTTTCAAAAAAATCTTTTTCTGCTGGTTAAGTTGTCGAGGGCTGATTTCTTTTCCTGTGATAAAAAGCCTTGTGTTTCGACCGCCAAACCTTTCAGAGGGGCATTTGCAACCGTTTGGCACCATTTTTGAGGGATTTGCCGAAAGTCAGATTTATGATGCAATTGTGACCCCTCATTTTCTGCCGGTTCAGTTGTCGGGGGCTCATTTTTTTTCCTGTGATAAAAAGGCTTCTGTTTCGACCGCCAAACGTTTCAGGGGAGCATTTGCAACCGTTTGGCACCATTTTTGAGTGATTTGCCGAAAGTCAGATTTTTCATGAAATTGTGACCCCGGGGCTTATGATTTTTTTTCCAAAAAATATCATTTTCTGCCGGTTCAGTTGTTGAGGGCTGATTTCTTTTCCTGTGATAAAAAGCCTTCTGTTTCGACTGCCAAACCTTTCAGGGGAGCATTTGCAACCGTTTGGCACACTTTTTGCGTGACTTGCCGAAAGTCAGAATTTTTATGAAATTGTGACCCCGGGCCTTAGGATTTTTTCAAAAAAATCTTTTTATGCCGGTTCAGTTGTCGAGGGCTGATTTCTTTTCCTGTGATAAAAAGAGTTCTGTTTCGACCGCCAAACCTTTCAGAGGAGCATTTGCAACCGTTTGGCACACTTTTTGAGTGATTTGCCGAAAGTCAGGTTTTTCATGAAATTGTGACCCCGGGGCTTAGGATTTTTTCAAAAAAATCTTTTTCTGCCGGTTAAGTTGTCGAGGGATGATTTCTTTTCCTGTGATAAATAGCCTTGTGTTTCGACCGCCAAACCTTTCAGAGGGGCATTTGCAACCGTTTGGCACCATTTTTGAGGGATTTGCCGAAAGTCAGATTTATGATGCAATTGTGACCCCTCATTTTCTGCCGGTTCAGTTGTCGAGGGCTGATTTCTTTTCCTGTGATAAAAAGAGTTCTGTTTCGACCGCCAAACCTTTCAGAGGAGCATTTGCAACCGTTTGGCACCATTTTTGAGTGATTTGCCGAAAGTCATGTTTTTCATGAAATTGTGACCCCGGGGCTCAGGATTTTTTCAAAAAAATCATTTCATGCCGGTTCAGTTCTCGAGGGCAGATTTCTTTTCCTGTGATAAAAAGCCTTGTGTTTCGACCGCCAAACCTTTCAGAGGGGCATTTGCAACCGTTTGGCACCATTTTTGAGTGATTTGCCGAAAGTCAGATTTTTCCTGAAATTGTGACCCCTCATTTTCTGCCGGTTCAGTTGTCGAGGGCTGATTTCTTTTCCTGTGATAAAAAGCCTTCTGTTTCGACCGCCAAACATTTCAGGGGAGCATTTGCAACCGTTTGGCACCATTTTTGAGTGATTTACCGAAAGTCAGAATTTTGAGGAAATCGTGACCCCGGGGCTTAGGAATTTTTCAAAAAAATCATTTCCTGCCGGTTCAGTTGTCGAGGTCTGATTTCTTTTCCTGTGATAAAAAGCCTTCTGTTTCGACCACCAAACCTTTCAGAGGAGCATTTGCAACCGTTTGGCACTATTTTAGAGTGATTTGCCAAAAGTCAGATTTTTCATGAAATTGTGACCCCGGGGCTTAGGATTTTTTCAAAAAAATCTTTTTCTGCCAGTTCAGTTGTCGAGGGCTGATTACTTTTCCTGTGATAAAAAGCCTTCTGTTTCGACCGCCAAACCTTTCAGGGGAGCATTTGCAACCGTTTGGCACCATTTTTGAGTGACTTGCCGAAAGTCAGATTTTTCCTGAAATTGTGACCCCTCATTTTCTGCCGGTTCAGTTGTCGGGGGCTGATTTCTTTTCCTGTGATAAAAAGAGTTCTGTTTCGACCGCCAAACATTTCAGAGGGGCATTTGCAACCGTTTGGCACTATTTTAGAGTGATTTGCCAAAAGTCAGATTTTTCATGAAATTGTGACTCCGGGGCTTAGGATTTTTTCAAAAAAATCTTTTTCTGCCGGTTCAGTTGTCGAGGGCTGATTTCTTTTCCTATGATAAAAAGCCTTCTGTTTCGACCGCCAAACTTTTCAGAGGGGCATTTGCAACCGTTTGGCACAATTTTAGAGTGATTTGCCAAATTCAGATTTTTCATGAAATTGTGACCCCGGGGCTTAGGATTTTTTCAAAAAAATCTTTTTCTGCCGGTTCAGTTGTCGAGGGCTGATTTCTTTTCCTGTGATAAAAAGCCTTCTGTTTCGACCGCCAAACCTTTCAGGGGAGCATTTACAACCGTTTGGCACACTTTTTGAGTGATTTGCCGAAAGTCAGATTTTTTATGAAATTGTGACCCCGGGGCTTAGGATTTTTTCAAAACAATCATTTCCTGTCTGTTCAGTTGTCGAGGGCTGATTTCTTTTCCCGTGATAAAAAGCCTTCTGTTTCGACCGCCAAACCTTTCAGGGGAGCATCTGCAACCGTTTGGCACACTTTTTGAGTGACTTGCCGAAAGTCAGATTTTTCCTGAAATTGTGACCCCTCATTTTCTGCCGGTTCAGTTGTCGAGGGCTGATTTATTTTCCTGTGATAAAAAGCCTTCTGTTTCGACCGCCAAACCTTTCAGGGGAGCACTTGCAACCGTTTGGCACCATTTTTGAGTGATTTGCCGAAAGTCAGGTTTTTCATGAAATTGTGACCCCGGGGCTGAGGGATTTTTTCAAAAAAATCTTTTTCTGCCGGTTCAGTTGTCGACGGCTGATTTCTTTTCCTGTGATAAAAAGAGTTCTGTTTCGACCGCCAAACCTTTCATAGGAGCATTTGCAACCGTTTGGCACACTTTTTGAGTGATTTGCCGAAAGTCAGATTTTTCATGAAATTGTGACCCCGGGGCTTAGGATTTTTGGAAAAAAATCTTTTTCTGCCGGTTCAGTTGTCGAGGGCTGATTTATTTTCCTGTGATAAAAAGCCTTCTGTTTCGACCACCAAACCTTTCAGGGGAGCATTTGCAACCGTTTGGCACCATTTTTGAGTGATTTGCCGAAAGTCAGATTTTTACTGAAATGGTGACCCCGGGGCTGAGGGATTTTTTCAAAAAAAAAATTTTCTGCCAGTTAAGTTGTCGCGGGCTCATTTCTTTTCCTGTGATAAAAAGAGTTCTGTTTCGACCGCCAAACCTCTCAGGGGAGCATTTGCAACCGTTTTGCACCATTTTTGAGTGATTTACCGAAAGTCAGGTTTTTCATGAAATTGTGACCCCGGGGCTTAGGACTTTTTTCAAAAAAATCTTTTTCTGCCGGTTAAGTTGTCGAGGGCTGATTTCTTTTCCTGTGATAAAAAGAGTTCTGTTTCGACCGCCAAACCTTTCAGAGGAGCATTTGCAACCGTTTGGCACCCTTTTTTAGTGATTTGCCGAAAGTCAGCTTTTTTATGAAATTGTGACCCCGGGGCTTAGGATTTTTTTAAAAAAATCTTTTTCTGCCGGTTAAGTTGTCGAGGGCTGATTTCTGTTCCTGTGATAAAAAGAGTTCTGTTTCGACCGCCAAACCTTTCAGAGGAGCATTTGCAACCGTTTGCAACCATTTTTGAGTGATTTGCCGAAAGTCAGGTTTTTCATGAAATTGTGACCCCGGGGCTTAGGAATTTTTCAAAAAAATCATTTCCTGCCGGTTCAGTTGTCGAGGTCTGATTTCTTTTCCTGTGATAAAAAGCCTTCTGTTTCGACCACCAAACCTTTCAGAGGAGCATTTGCAACCGTTTGGCACCATTTTTGAGTGATTTGCCGAAAGTCAGATTTTTCATGAAATTGTGACCCCGGGACTTAGGATTTTTTTTAAAAAAATCATTTTCTGCCGGTTCAGTTCTCGAGGGCTGATTTCTTTTCCTGTGATAAAAAGCCTTCTGTTTCGACCGCCAAACCTTTCAGGGGAGCATTTGAAACCGTTTGGAACCATTTTTGAGTGATTTGCCGAAAGTCAGATTTTTACTGAAATTGTGACCCCGGGGCTGAGGGATTTTTTCAAAAAAATCTTTTTCTGCCGGTTAAGTTGTCGCGGGCTCATTTCTTTTCCTGTGATAAAAAGGCTTCTGTTTCGACCGCCAAACGTTTCAGGGGAGCATTTGCAACCGTTTGCCACCATTTTTGAGTGATTTGCCGAAAGTCAGATTTTTCATGAAATTGTGACCCCCGGGGCTTAGGATTTTTTTTCCAAAAAATATCATTTTCTGCCGGTTCAGTTGTTGAGGGCTGATTTCTTTTCCTGTGATAAAAAGCCTTCTGTTTCGACTGCCAAACCTTTCAGGGGAGCATTTGCAACCGTTTGGCACACTTTTTGAGTGACTTGCCGAAAGTCAGAATTTTTATGAAATTGTGACCCCGGGGCTTAGGATTTTTTCAAAAAAATCTTTTTCTGCCGGTTCAGTTGTCGAGGGCTGATTTCTTTTCCTGTGATAGAAAGCCTTGTGTTTCGACCGCCAAACCTTTCAGAGGAGCATTTGCAACCGTTTGGCACCATTTTTGAGTGATTTGCCGAAAGTCAGATTTTTCATGAAATTGTGACCCCGGGGCTTAGGATTTTTTCAAAAAAATATTTTTCTGCCGGTTCAGTTGTCAAGGGCTGATTTCTTTTCCCGTGATAAAAAGCCTTCTGTTTCGATCGCCAAACCTTTCAGGGGAGCATTTGCAACCGTTTGGCACACTTTTTGAGTGATTTGCCGAAAGTCAGGTTTTTCATGAAATTGTGACCCCGGGGCTTAGGATTTTTTCAAAAAAATGTTTTTCTGCCGGTTCAGTTGTCGAGGGCTGATTTATTTTCCTGTGATAAAAAGCCTTCTGTTTCGACCGCCAAACCTTTCAGGGGAGCATTTGCCACCGTTTGGCAACATTTTTGAGTGATTTGCCGAAAGTCAGATTTTACCTGAAATTGTGACCCCTCATTTTCTGCCGGTTCAGTTGTCGAGGGCAGATTTCTTTTCCTGTGATAAAAAGGCTTCTGTTTCGACCACCAAAATTTTCAGGGGAGCATTTGCAACCGTTTGACACCATTTTTGAGTGATTTGCCGAAAGTCAGATTTTTCATGAAATTGTGACCCCGGGGCTGAGGGATTTTTTCAAAAAAATCATTTTCTGCCAGTTCAGTTTTCGAGGGCTGATTTCTTTTCCCGTGATAAAAAGCCTTTTGTTTCGACCGCCAAACCTTTCAGGGGAGCATTAGCAACCGTTTGGCACCATTTTTGAGTGATTTGCCGAAAGTCAGGTTTTTCATGAAATTGTGAGCCCGGGACTTAGGATTTTTTTTCAAAAAAATCATTTTCTGCCGGGTCAGTTGTCGAGGGCTGATTTCTTTTCCTATGATAAAAAGCCTTCTGTTTCGACCGCCAAACCTTTCAGAGGGGCATTTGCAACCGTTTGGCACCATTTTTGAGTGATTTGCCGAAAGTCAGATTTTTCATGAAATTGTGACCCCGGGACTTAGGATTTTTTTTCAAAAAAACCATTTTCTTCCAGTTCAGTTGTCGAGGGCTGATTTCTTTTCCTGTCATAAAAAGCCTTCTGTTTCGACCGCCAAACCTTTCAGGGGAGTATCTGCAACCGTTTGGCCCACTTTTTGAGTGACTTGCCGAAAGTCAGATTTTTCCTGAAATTGTGACCCCTCATTTTCTGCCGGTTCAGTTGTCGAGGGCTGATTTATTTTCCTGTGATAAAAAGCCTTCTGTTTCGACCGCCAAACCTTTCAGGGGAGCACTTGCAACCGTTTGGCACCATTTTTGAGTGATTTGCCGAAAGTCAGTTTTTTTATGAAATTGTGACCCCGGGGCTTAGGGATTTTTTCAAAAAAATCTTTTTCTGCCGGTTAAGTTGTCGGGGGCTGATTTCTTTTCCTGTGATAAAAAGAGTTCTGTTTCGACCACCAAACTTTTCAGAGGGGCATTTGCAACCGTTTGGCACCATTTTAGAGTGATTTGCCAAAAGTCAGATTTTTCATGAAATTGTGACCCCGGGGCTTAGGATTTTTTCAAAAAAATCTTTTTCTGCCGGTTAAGTTGTCGAGGGCTGATTTCTTTTCCTGTGATAAAAAGCCTTCTGTTTCGACTGCCAAACCTTTCAGGGGAGCATTTGCAACCGTTTGGCACCATTTTTGAGTGACTTGCCGAAATTCAGATTTTTCCTGAAATTGTGACCCCTCATTTTCTGCCGGTTCAGTTGTCGAGGGCTAATTTATTTTCCTGTGATAAAAAGCCTTCTGTTTCAACCGCCAAACCTTTCAGGGGAGCACTTGCAACCGTTTGGCACCATTTTTGAGTGATTTGCCGAAAGTTAGCTTTTTTATGAAATTGTGACCCCGGGGCTTATGGATTTTTTCAAAAAAATCTTTTTCTGCCGGTTAAGTTGTCGGGGGCTGATTTCTTTTCCTGTGATAAAAAGAGTTCTGTTTCGACCGCCAAACTTTTCAGAGGGGCATTTGCAACCGTTTGGCACCATTTTAGAGTGATTTGCCAAAAGTCAGATTTTTCATGAAATTGTGACCCCGGGGCTTAGGATTTTTTCAAAAAAATCTTTTTCTGCCGGTTCAGTTGTCGAGGGCTGATTTCTTTTCCTGTGATAAAAAGAGTTCTGTTTCGACCGCCAAACCTTTCAGAGGAGCATTTGCAACCGTTTGGCACCATTTTTGAGTGATTTGCCGAAAGTCAGATTTTTCCTGAAATTGTGACCCCGGGGCTTAGGATTTTTTCAAAAAAATCATTTCCTGCCTGTTCAGTTGTCGAGGGCGGATTTCTCTTCCTGTCATAAAAAGCCTTCTGTTTCGACCGCCAAACCTTTCAGGGGAGCATTTGCAACCGTTTGGCACACTTTTTGAGTGATTTGGCGAAAGTCAGATTTTTCCTGAAATTGTGACCCCGGGGCTTAGGATTTTTTCAAAAAAATCATTTCCTCCCTGTTCAGTTGTCGAGGGCTGATTTCCCTTCCTGTGATAAAAAGCCTTCTGTTTCGACCGCCAAACCTTTCATGGGAGCATTTGCAAATGTTTGGCACTATTTTTGAGTGATTTGCCGAAAGTCAGATTTTTCCTGAAATTGTGACCCCGGGGCTTAGGATTTTTTCAAAAAAATCTTTTTCTGCCGGTTAAGTTGTCGGGGGCTGATTTCTTTTCCTGTGATAAAAAGAGTTCTGTTTCGACCGCCAAACTTTTCAGAGGGGCATTTGCAACCGTTTGGCACTATTTTAGAGTGATTTGCCAAAAGTCAGATTTTTCATGAAATTGTGACCCCGGGGCTTAGGATTTTTTCAAAAAAATCTTTTTCTGCCAGTTCAGTTGTCGAGGGCTGATTACTTTTCCTGTGATAAAAAGCCTTCTGTTTCGACCGCCAAACCTTTCAGGGGAGCATTAGCAACCGTTTGGCACCATTTTTGAGTGACTTGCCGAAAGTCAGATTTTTCCTGAAATTGTGACCCCTCATTTTCTGCCGGTTCAGTTGTCGAGGGCTGATTTCTTTTCCTGTGATAAAAAGCCTTCTGTTTCGACCGCCAAACCTTTCAGGGGAGCATTTGCAACCGTTTGGCACCATTTTTGAGTGATTTGCCAAATGTCAGATTTTTCCTGAAATTGTGACCCCGGGGCTTAGGATTTTTTCAAAAAAATCATTTCCTGCCTGTTCAGTTGTCGAGGGCTGATTTCTCTTCCTGTGATAAAAAGCCTTCTGTTTCGACCGCCAAACCTTTCAGGGGAGCATTTGCAACCGTTTGGCACACTTTTTGCGTGATTTGCCGAAAGTCAGATTTTTTATGAAATTGTGACCCCGGGGTTTAGGATTTTTTCAAAAAAATCTTTTTCTGCCGGTTAAGTTGTCGGGGGCTGATTTCTTTTCCTGTGATAAAAAGAGTTCTGTTTCGACCGCCAAACTTTTCAGAGGGGCATTTGCAACCGTTTGGCACTATTTTAGAGTGATTTGCCAAAAGTCAGATTTTTCATGAAATTGTGACCCCGGGGCTTAGGATTTTTTCAGAAAAATCTTTTTCTGCCAGTTCAGTTGTCGAGGGCTGATTACTTTTCCTGTGATAAAAAGCCTTCTGTTTCGACCGCCAAACCTTTCAGGGGAGCATTAGCAACCGTTTGGCACCATTTTTGAGTGACTTGCCGAAAGTCAGATTTTTCCTGAAATTGTGACCCCTCATTTTCTGCCGGTTCAGTTGTCGAGGGCTGATTTCTTTTCCTGTGATAAAAAGCCTTCTGTTTCGACCGCCAAACCTTTCAGGGGAGCATTTGCAACCGTTTGGCACCATTTTTGAGTGATTTGCCGAATGTCAGATTTTTCCTGAAATTGTGACCCCGGGGCTTAGGATTTTTTCAAAAAAATCATTTCCTGCCTGTTCAGTTGTCGAGGGCTGATTTCTCTTCCTGTGACAAAAAGCCTTCTGTTTCGACCGCCAAACCTTTCAGGGGAGCATTTGCAAACGTTTGGCACTATTTTTGAGTGATTTGCCGAAAGTCAGATTTTTCCTGAAATTGTGACCCCGGGGCTTAGGATTTTTTCAAAAAAATCTTTTTCTGCCGGTTCAGTTGTCGAGGGCTGATTTCTTTTCCTATGATAAAAAGCCTTCTGTTTCGACCGCCAAACCTTTCAGAGGGGCATTTGCAACCGTTTGGCACCATTTTTGACTGATTTGCCGAAAGTCAGATTTTTCATGAAATTGTGACCCCGGGACTTAGGATTTTTTTTTCAAAAAAATCATTTTCTGCCGGTTCAGTTGTCGAGGGCTGATTTCTTTTCCTGTGATAAAAAGCCTTCTGTTTCGACCGCCAAACCTTTCAGGGGAGCATCTGAAACCGTTTGGCACACTTTTTGAGTGATTTGCCGAAAGTCAGATTTTTTATGAAATTGTGACCCCGGGGCTGAGGATTTTTTCAAAAAAATCATTTCCTGCCTGTTCAGTTGTCGAGGGCTGATTTCTTTTCCCGTGATAAAAAGCCTTCTGTTTCGACCGCCAAACCTTTCAGGGGAGCGTTTGCAACCGTTTGGCACAGTTTTTGAGTGATTTGCCGAAAGTCAGATTTTTCCTGAAATTGTGACCACGGGGCTTAGGATTTTTTCAAAAAAATCTTTTTCTGCCGGTTCAGTTGTCGAGGGCTGATTTCTTTTCCTGTGATAAAAAGAGTTCTGTTTCGACCGCCAAACTTTTCAGAGGGGCATTTGCAACCGTTTGGCACTATTTTGGAGTGATTTGCCAAAAGTCAGATTTTTCATGAAATTGTGACCCCGGGGCTGAGGGATTTTTTCAAAAAAATCTTTTTCTGCCGGTTAAGTTGTCGCGGGCTCATTTCTTTTCCTGTGATAAAAGAGTTCTGTTTCGACCGCCAAACCTCTCAGGGGAGCATTTGCAACCGTTTTGCACCATTTTTGAGTGATTTGCCGAAAGTCAGGTTTTTCATGAAATTGTGACCCCGGGGCTTAGGACTTTTTTCAAAAAAATCTTTTTCTGCCGGTTAAGTTGTCGAGGGCTGATTTCTTTTCCTGTGATAAAAAGAGTTCTGTTTCGACCGCCAAACCTTTCAGAGGAGCATTTGCAACCGTTTGCAACCATTTTTGAGTGATTTGCCGAAAGTCAGGTTTTTCATGAAATTGTGACCCCGGGGCTTAGGAATTTTTCAAAAAAATCATTTCCTGCCGGTTCAGTTGTCGAGGTCTGATTTCTTTTCCTGTGATAAAAAGCCTTCTGTTTCGACCACCAAACCTTTCAGAGGAGCATTTGCAACCGTTTGGCAACATTTTTGAGTGATTTGCCGAAAGTCAGATTTTTCATGAAATTGTGACCCCGGGGCTTAGGATTTTTTTAAAAAAAATCATTTTCTGCCGGTTAAGTTGTCGAGGGCTGATTTCTGTTCCTGTGATAAAAAGAGTTCTGTTTCGACCGCCAAACCTTTCAGAGGAGCATTTGCAACCGTTTGCAACCATTTTTGAGTGATTTGCCGAAAGTCAGGTTTTTCATGAAATTGTGACCCCGGGGCTTAGGAATTTTTCAAAAAAATCATTTCCTGCCGGTTCAGTTGTCGAGGTCTGATTTCTTTTCCTGTGATAAAAAGCCTTCTGTTTCGACCACCAAACCTTTCAGAGGAGCATTTGCAACCGTTTGGCAACATTTTTGAGTGATTTGCCGAAAGTCAGATTTTTCATGAAATTGTGACCCCGGGGCTTAGGATTTTTTTAAAAAAAATCATTTTCTGCCGGTTCAGTTGTCGAGGGCTGATTTCTTTTCCTGTGATAAAAAGCCTTCTGTTTCGACCGCCAAACCTTTCAGGGGAGCATTTGCAACCGTTTGGCACCATTTTTGAGTGATTTGCCGAAAGTCAGATTTTTCATGAAATTGTGACCCCGGGGCTTAGGATTTTTTTTCCAAAAAATATCATTTTCTGCCGGTTCAGTTGTTGAGGGCTGATTTCTTTTCCTGTGATAAAAAGCCTTCTGTTTCGACCACCAAACCTTTCAGGGGAGCATTTGCAACCGTTTGGCACACTTTTTGAGTGACTTGCCGAAAGTCAGAATTTTTATGAAATTGTAACCCCGGGGCTTAGGAGTTTTTCAAAAAAATCTTTTTCTGCCGGTTCAGTTGTCGAGGGCTGATTTCTTTTCCTGTGATAAAAAGAGTTCTGTTTCGACCGCCAAACCTTTCAGAGGAGCATTTGCAACCGTTCGGCACCATTTTTGAGTGATTTGCCGAAAGTCATGTTTTTCATGAAATTGTGACCCCGGGGCTTAGGATTTTTTTCAAAAAAATCTTTTTCTGCCGGTTAAGTTGTCGAGGGCTGATTTCTTTTCCTGTGATAAAAAGCCTTCTGTTTCGACCGCCAAACCTTTCAGGGGAGCATCTGCAACCGTTTGGCACACTTTTTGAGTGACTTGCCGAAAGTCAGATTTTTCCTGAAATTGTGACCCCTCATTTTCTGCCGGTTCAGTTGTCGAGGGCTGATTTATTTTCCTGTGATAAAAAGCCTTCTGTTTCGACCGCCAAACCTTTCAGGGGAGCACTTGCAACCGTTTGGCACCATTTTTGAGTGATTTGCCGAAAGTCAGGTTTTTCATGAAATTGTGACCCCGGGGCTTAGGACGTTTTTCAAAAAAATCTTTTTCTGCCGGTTAAGTTGTCGAGGGCTGATTTCTTTTCCTGTGATAAAAAGAGTTCTGTTTCGACCGCCAAACCTTTCAGAGGAGCATTTGCAACCGTTTGGCACCATTTTAGAGTGATTTGCCAAAAGTCAGATTTTTCATGAAATTGTGACCCCGGGGCTTAGGATTTTGTCAAAAAAATCTTTTTCTGCCGCTTCAGTTGTCGAGGGCTGATTTCTTTTCCTGTCATAAAAAGCCTTCTGTTTCGACCGCCAAACCTTTCAGGGGAGCATTTGCAACCGTTTGGCACCATTTTTGAGTGATTTGCCGAAAGTCAGATTTTTCATGAAATTGTGACCCCGGGGCTTAGGATTTTTGCAAAAAAATCTTTTTCTGCCGGTTCAGTTGTCGAGGGCTGATTTATTTTCCTGTGATAAAAAGCCTTCTGTTTCGACCGCCAAACCTTTCAGGGGAGCATTTGCAACCGTTTGGCACCATTTTTGAGTGATTTGCCGAAAGTCAGATTTTTACTGAAATGGTGACCCCGGGGCTGAGGGATTTTTTCAAAAAAATCTTTTTCTGCCAGTTTAGTTGTCGCGGGCTCATTTCTTTTCCTGTGATAAAAAGAGTTCTGTTTCGACCGCCAAACCTCTCAGGGGAGCATTTGCAACCGTTTTGCACCATTTTTGAGTGATTTGCCGAAAGTCAGGTTTTTCATGAAATTGTGACCCCGGGGCTTAGGACTTTTTTCAAAAAAATCTTTTTCTGCCGGTTAAGTTGTCGAGGGCTGATTTCTTTTCCTGTGATAAAAAGAGTTCTGTTTCGACCGCCAAACCTTTCAGAGGAGCATTTGCAACCGTTTGGCACCATTTTAGAGTGATTTGCCAAAAGTCAGATTTTTCCTGAAATTGTGACCCCGGGGCTTAGGATTTTTTCAAAAATATCTTTTTCTGCCGCTTCAGTTGTCGAGGGCTGATATCTTTTCCTGTCATAAAAAGCCTTCTGTTTCGACCGCCAAACCTTTCAGGGGAGCATTTGCAACCGTTTGGCACCATTTTTGAGTGATTTGCCGAAAGTCAGATTTTTTCTGAAATTGTGACCCCGGGGCTGAGGGATTTTTTCAAAAAAATCTTTTTCTGCCGGTTCAGTTGTCGAGGGCTGATTTATTTTCCTGTGATAAAAAGCCTCCTGTTTCGACCGCCAAACCTTTCGGTGGAGCATTTGCAACCGTTTGGCACCATTTTTGAGTGATTTGCCGAAAGTCAGATTTTTACTGAAATGGTGACCCCGGGGCTGAGGGATTTTTTCAAAAAAATCTTTTTCTGCCGGTTAAGTTGTCGCTGGCTCATTTCTTTTCCTGTGATAAAAAGAGTTCTGTTTCGACCGCCAAACCTCTCAGGGGAGCATTTGCAACCGTTTGGCACCATTTTTGAGTGATTTGCCGAAAGTCAGGTTTTTCATGAAATGGTGACCCCGGGGCTTAGGATTTTTTTCAAAAAAATCTTTTTCTGCTGGTTAAGTTGTCGAGGGCTGATTTCTTTTCCTGTGATAAAAAGCCTTGTGTTTCGACCGCCAAACCTTTCAGAGGAGCATTTGCAACCGTTTGGCACCCTTTTTGAGTGATTTGCCGAAAGTCAGCTTTTTTATGAAATTGTGACCCCGGGGCTTAGGATTTTTTTCAAAAAATCTTTTTCTGCCGGTTAAGTTGTCGAGGGCTGATTTCTGTTCCTGTGATAAAAAGAGTTCTGTTTCGACCGCCAAACCTTTCAGAGGAGCATTTGCAACCGTTTGCAACCATTTTTGAGTGATTTGCCGAAAGTCAGGTTTTTCATGAAATTGTGACCCCGGGGCTTAGGAATTTTTCAAAAAAATCATTTCCTGCCGGTTCAGTTGTCGAGGTCTGATTTCTTTTCCTGTGATAAAAAGCCTTCTGTTTCGACCACCAAACCTTTCAGAGGAGCATTTGCAACCGTTTGGCACCATTTTTGAGTGATTTGCCGAAAGTCAGATTTTTCATGAAATTGTGACCCCGGGGCTTAGGATTTTTTTCAAAAAAATCTTTTTCTGCCGGTTAAGTTGTCGAGGGCTGATTTCTTTTCCTGTGATAAAAAGCCTTGTGTTTCGACCGCCAAACCTTTCAGAGGAGCATTTGCAACCGTTTGGCACCCTTTTTGAGTGATTTGCCGAAAGTCAGCTTTTTTATGAAATTGTGACCCCGGGGCTTAGGATTTTTTTCAAAAAATCTTTTTCTGCCGGTTAAGTTGTCGAGGGCTGATTTCTGTTCCTGTGATAAAAAGAGTTCTGTTTCGACCGCCAAACCTTTCAGAGGAGCATTTGCAACCGTTTGCAACCACTTTTGAGTGATTTGCCGAAAGTCAGGTTTTTCATGAAATTGTGACCCCGGGGCTTAGGAATTTTTCAAAAAAATCATTTCCTGCCTGTTCAGTTGTCGAGGGCTGATTTCTTTTCCCGTGATAAAAAGCCTTCTGTTTCGACCGCCAAACCTTTCAGGGGAGCGTTTGCAACCGTTTGGCACAGTTTTTGAGTGATTTGCCGAAAGTCAGATTTTTCCTGAAATTGTGACCACGGGGCTTAGGATTTTTTCAAAAAAATCTTTTTCTGCCGGTTCAGTTGTCGAGGGCTGATTTCTTTTCCTGTGATAAAAAGAGTTCTGTTTCGACCGCCAAACCTTTCAGAGGAGCATTTGCAACCGTTCGGCACCATTTTTGAGTGATTTGCCGAAAGTCATGTTTTTCATGAAATTGTGACCCCGGGGCTTAGGATTTTTTTCAAAAAAATCTTTTTCTGCCGGTTAAGTTGTCGAGGGCAGATTTCTTTTCCTGTGATAAAAAGCCTTCTGTTTCGACCGCCAAACCTTTCAGGGGAGCATCTGCAACCGTTTGGCACACTTTTTGAGTGACTTGCCGAAAGTCAGATTTTTCCTGAAATTGTGACCCCTCATTTTCTGCCGGTTCAGTTGTCGAGGGCTGATTTATTTTCCTGTGATAAAAAGCCTTCTGTTTCGACCGCCAAACCTTTCAGGGGAGCACTTGCAACCGTTTGGCACCATTTTTGAGTGATTTGCCGAAAGTCAGCTTTTTTATGAAATTGTGACCCCGGGGCTTAGGATTTTTTCAAAAAAATCATTTTCTGCCGGTTAAGTTGTCGAGGGCTGATTTCTTTTCCTGTGATAAAAAGAGTTCTGTTTCAACCGCCAAACCTTTCAGAGGAGCATTTGCAACCGTTTGGCACCATTTTAGAGTGATTTGCCAAAAGTCAGATTTTTCATGAAATTGTGACCCCGGGGCTTAGGATTTTTTCAAAAAAATCTTTTTCTGCCGCTTCAGTTGTCGAGGGCTGATTTCTTTTCCTGTCATAAAAAGCCTTCTGTTTCGACCGCCAAACCTTTCAGGGGAGCATTTGCAACCGTTTGGCACCATTTTTGAGTGATTTGCCGAAAGTCAGATGTTTCCTGAAATTGTGACCCCGGGGCTGAGGGATTTTTTCAAAAAAATCTTTTGCTGCCGGTTCAGTTGTCGAGGGCTGATTTCTTTTCCTGTGATAAAAAGCCTTCTGTTTCGACCGCCAAACCTTTCAGGGGAGCATCTGCAACCGTTTGGCACACTTTTTGAGTGATTTGCCGAAAGTCAGATTTTTTATGAAATTGTGACCCCGGGGCTGAGGATTTTTTCAAAAAAATCATTTCCTGCCTGTTCAGTTGTCGAGGGCTGATTTCTTTTCCCGTGATAAAAAGCCTTCTGTTTCGACCGCCAAACCTTTCAGGGGAGCGTTTGCAACCGTTTGGCACAGTTTTTGAGTGATTTGCCGAAAGTCAGATTTTTCCTGAAATTGTGACCACGGGGCTTAGGATTTTTTCAAAAAAATCTTTTTCTGCCGCTTCAGTTGTCGAGGGCTGATTTCTTTTCCTGTCATAAAAAGCCTTCTGTTTCGACCGCCAAACCTTTCAGGGGAGCATTTGCAACCGTTTGGCACCATTTTAGAGTGATTTGCCGAAAGTCAGATTTTTCCTTAAATTGTGACCCCGGGGCTGAGGGATTTTTTCAAAAAAATCTTTTGCTGCCGGTTCAGTTGTCGACGGCTGATTTCTTTTCCTGTGATAAAAAGAGTTCTGTTTCGACCGCCAAACCTTTCATAGGAGCATTTGCAACCGTTTGGCACACTTTTTGAGTGATTTGCCGAAAGTCAGATTATTCATGAAATTGTGACCCCGGGGCTTAGGATTTTTGCAAAAAAATCTTTTTCTGCCGGTTCAGTTGTCGAGGGCTGATTTATTTTCCTGTGATAAAAAGCCTTCTGTTTCGACCGCCAAACCTTTCAGGGGAGCATTTGCAACCGTTTGGCACCATTTTTGAGTGATTTGCCGAAAGTCAGATTTTTACTGAAATGGTGACCCCGGGGCTGAGGGATTTTTTCAAAAAAATCTTTTTCTGCCAGTTAAGTTGTCGCGGGCTCATTTCTTTTCCTGTGATAAAAAGAGTTCTGTTTCGACCGCCAAACCTCTCAGGGGAGCATTTGCAACCGTTTTGCACCATTTTTGAGTGATTTGCCGAAAGTCAGGTTTTTCATGAAATTGTGACCCCGGGGCTTAGGACTTTTTTCAAAAAAATCTTTTTCTGCCGGTTAAGTTGTCGAGGGCTGATTTCTTTTCCTGTGATAAAAAGAGTTCTGTTTCGACCGCCAAACCTTTCAGAGGAGCATTTGCAACCGTTTGGCACCCTTTTTGAGTGATTTGCCGAAAGTCAGCTTTTTTATGAAATTGTGACCCCGGGGCTTAGGATTTTTTTCAAAAAATCTTTTTCTGCCGGTTAAGTTGTCGAGGGCTGATTTCTGTTCCTGTGATAAAAAGAGTTCTGTTTCGACCGCCAAACCTTTCAGAGGAGCATTTGCAACCGTTTGCAACCATTTTTGAGTGATTTGCCGAAAGTTAGGTTTTTCATGAAATTGTGACCCCGGGGCTTAGGAATTTTTCAAAAAAATCATTTCTGGCCGGTTCAGTTGTCGAGGTCTGATTTCTTTTCCTGTGATAAAAAGCCTTCTGTTTCGACCACCAAACCTTTCAGAGGAGCATTTGCAACCGTTTGGCAACATTTTTGAGTGATTTGCCCAAAGTCAGCTTTTTTATGAAATTGTGACCCCGGGGCTTAGGATTTTTTTCAAAAAATCTTTTTCTGCCGGTTAAATTGTCGAGGGCTGATTTCTGTTCCTGTGATAAAAAGAGTTCTGTTTCGACCGCCAAACCTTTCAGAGGAGCATTTGCAACCGTTTGCAACCATTTTTGAGTGATTTGCCGAAAGTCAGGTTTTTCATGAAATTGTGACCCCGGGGCTTAGGAATTTTTCAAAAAAATCATTTCCTGCCGGTTCAGTTGTCGAGGTCTGATTTCTTTTCCTGTGATAAAAAGCCTTCTGTTTCGACCACCAAACCTTTCAGAGGAGCATTTGCAACCGTTTGGCAACATTTTTGAGTGATTTGCCGAAAGTCAGATTTTTCATGAAATTGTGACCCCGGGGCTTAGGATTTTTTTTTAAAAAATCATTTTCTGCCGGTTCAGTTGTCGAGGGCTGATTTCTTTTCCTGTGATAAAAAGCCTTCTGTTTCGACCGCCAAACCTTTCAGGGGAGCATTTGCAACCGTTTGGAACCATTTTTGAGTGATTTGCCGAAAGTCAGATTTTTACTGAAATTGTGACCCCGGGGCTGAGGGATTTTTTCAAAAAAATATTTTTCTGCCGGTTAAGTTGTCGCGGGCTCATTTCTTTTCCTGTGATAAAAAGGCTTCTGTTTCGACCGCCAAACGTTTCAGGGGAGCATTTGCAACCGTTTGGCACCATTTTTGAGTGATTTGCCGAAAGTCAGATTTTTCATGAAATTGTGACCCCGGGGCTTAGGATTTTTTCCCCAAAAAATATCATTTTCTGCCGGTTCAGTTGTTGAGGGCTGATTTCTTTTCCTGTGATAAAAAGCCTTCTGTTTCGACCACCAAACCTTTCAGGGGAGCATTTGCAACCGTTTGGCACACTTTTTGAGTGACTTGCCGAAAGTCAGATTTTTCCTGAAATTGTGACCCCTCATTTTCTGCCGGTTCAGTTGTCGAGGGCTGATTTCTTTTCCTGTGATAAAAAGCCTTCTGTTTCGACCGCCAAACCTTTCAGGGGAGCATTTGCAACCGTTTGGAACCATTTTTGAGTGATTTGCCGAAAGTCAGATTTTTACTGAAATTGTGACCCCGGGGCTGAGGGATTTTTTCAAAAAAATATTTTTCTGCCGGTTAAGTTGTCGCGGGCTCATTTCTTTTCCTGTGATAAAAAGGCTTCTGTTTCGACCGCCAAACGTTTCAGGGGAGCATTTGCAACCGTTTGGCACCATTTTTGAGTGATTTGCCGAAAGTCAGAATTTTTATGAAATTGTAACCCCGGGGCTTAGGATTTTTTCAAAAAAATCTTTTTCTGCCGGTTCAGTTGTCGAGGGCTGATTTCTTTTCCTGTGATAAAAAGAGTTCTGTTTCGACCGCCAAACCTTTCAGAGGAGCATTTGCAACCGTTCGGCACCATTTTTGAGTGATTTGCCGAAAGTCATGTTTTTCATGAAATTGTGACCCCGGGGCTTAGGATTTTTTTCAAAAAAATCTTTTTCTGCCGGTTAAGTTGTCGAGGGCTGATTTCTTTTCCTGTGATAAAAAGCCTTCTGTTTCGACCGCCAAACCTTTCAGGGGAGCATCTGCAACCGTTTGGCACACTTTTTGAGTGACTTGCCGAAAGTCAGATTTTTCCTGAAATTGTGACCCCTCATTTTCTGCCGGTTCAGTTGTCGAGGGCTGATTTATTTTCCTGTGATAAAAAGCCTTCTGTTTCGACCGCCAAACTTTTCAGGGGAGCACTTGCAACCGTTTGGCACCATTTTTGAGTGATTTGCCGAAAGTCAGGTTTTTCATGAAATTGTGACCCCGGGGCTTAGGACGTTTTTCAAAAAAATCTTTTTCTGCCGGTTAAGTTGTCGAGGGCTGATTTCTTTTCCTGTGATAAAAAGAGTTCTGTTTCGACCGCCAAACCTTTCAGAGGAGCATTTGCAACCGTTTGGCACCATTTTAGAGTGATTTGCCAAAAGTCAGATTTTTCATGAAATTGTGACCCCGGGGCTTAGGATTTTTTCAAAAAAATCTTTTTCTGCCGCTTCAGTTGTCGAGGGCTGATTTCTTTTCCTGTCATAAAAAGCGTTCTGTTTCGACCGCCAAACCTTTCAGGGGAGCATTTGCAACCGTTTGGCACCATTTTTGAGTGATTTGCCGAAAGTCAGATTTTTCCTTAAATTGTGACCCCGGGGCTGAGGGATTTTTTCAAAAAAATCTTTTTCTGCCGGTTCAGTTGTCGACGGCTGATTTCTTTTCCTGTGATAAAAAGAGTTCTGTTTCGACCGCCAAACCTTTCATAGGAGCATTTGCAACCGTTTGGCACACTTTTTGAGTGATTTGCCGAAAGTCAGATTTTTCATGAAATTGTGACCCCGGGGCTTAGGATTTTTGCAAAAAAATCTTTTTCTGCCGGTTCAGTTGTCGAGGGCTGATTTATTTTCCTGTGATAAAAAGCCTTCTGTTTCGACTGCCAAACCTTTCAGGGGAGCATTTGCAACCGTTTGGCACCATTTTTGAGTGATTTGCCGAAAGTCAGATTTTTACTGAAATGGTGACCCCGGGGCTGAGGGATTTTTTCAAAAAAATCTTTTTCTGCCAGTTAAGTTGTCGCGGGCTCATTTCTTTTCCTGTGATAAAAAGAGTTCTGTTTCGACCGCCAAACCTCTCAGGGGAGCATTTGCAACCGTTTTGCACCATTTTTGAGTGATTTGCCGAAAGTCAGGTTTTTCATGAAATTGTGACCCCGGGGCTTAGGATTTTTTTAAAAAAATCTTTTTCTGCCGGTTAAGTTGTCGAGGGCTGATTTCTTTTCCTGTGATAAAAAGAGTTCTGTTTCGACCGCCAAACCTTTCAGAGGAGCATTTGCAACCGTTTGGCACCCTTTTTGAGTGATTTGCCGAAAGTCAGCTTTTTTATGAAATTGTGACCCCGGGGCTTAGGATTTTTTTAAAAAAATCTTTTTCTGCCGGTTAAGTTGTCGAGGTCTGATTTCTTTTCCTGTGATAAAAAGAGTTCTGTTTTGACCGCCAAACCTTTCAGAGGAGCATTTGCAACCGTTTGCAACCATTTTTGAGTGATTTGCCGAAAGTCAGGTTTTTCATGAAATTGTGACCCCGGGGCTTAGGAATTTTCAAAAAAATCATTTCCTGCCGGTTCAGTTCTCGAGGTCTGATTTCTTTTCCTGTGATAAAAAGCCTTCTTTTTCGACCGCCAAACCTTTCAGGGGAGCATTTGCAACCGTTTGGAACCATTTTTGAGTGATTTGCCGAAAGTCAGATTTTTCATGAAATTGTGACCCCGGGGCTGAGGGATTTTTTCAAAAAAATCTTTTTCTGCCGGTTAATTTGTCGCGGGCTCATTTCTTTTCCTGTGATAAAAAGGCTTCTGTTTCGACCGCCAAACGTTTCAGGGGAGCATTTGCAACCGTTTGGCACCATTTTTGAGTTATTTGCCGAAAGTCAGATTTTTCATGAAATTGTGACCCCGGGGCTTAGGATTTTTTTTCCAAAAAATATCATTTTCTGCCGGTTCAGTTGTTGAGGGCTGATTTCTTTTCCTGTGATAAAAAGCCTTCTGTTTTGACTGCCAAACCTTTCAGGGGAGCATTTGCAACCGTTTGGCACACTTTTTGCGTGACTTGCCGAAAGTCAGAATTTTTATGAAATTGTGACCCCGGGGCTTAGGATTTTTTCAAAAAAATCTTTTTCTGCCGGTTCAGTTGTCGAGGGCTGATTTCTTTTCCTGTGATAAAAAGAGTTCTGTTTCGACCGCCAAACCTTTCAGAGGAGCATTTGCAACCGTTTGGCACCATTTTTGAGTGATTTGCCGAAAGTCATGTTTTTCATGAAATTGTGACCCCGGGGCTTAGGATTTTTTTCAAAAAAATCTTTTTCTGCCGGTTCAGTTGTCGAGGGCTGATTTCTTTTCCTGTGATAAAAAGAGTTCTGTTTCGACCGCCAAACCTTTCAGAGGAGCATTTGCAACCGTTTGGCACCCTTTTTGAGTGATTTGCCGAAAGTCAGCTTTTTTATGAAATTGTGACCCCGGGGCTTAGGATTTTTTCAAAAAAAATCTTTTTCTGCCGGTTAAGTTGTCGAGGGCTGATTTCTGTTCCTGTGATAAAAAGAGTTCTGTTTCGACCGCCAAACCTTTCAGAGGAGCATTTGCAACCGTTTGGCACACTTTTTGAGTGATTTGCCGAAAGTCAGGTTTTTCATGAAATAGTGACCCCGGGGCTTAGGATTTTTTTAAAAAAATCATTTCCTGCCGGTTCAGTTGTCGAGGGCTGATTTCTTTTCCTGTGATAAAAAGCCTTGTGTTTCGACCGCCAAACCTTTCAGAGGGGCATTTGCAACCGTTTGGCATCATTTTTCAGTGATTTGCCGAAAGTCAGATTTTTTATGAAATTGTGACCCCTCATTTTCTGCCGGTTCAGTTCTCGAGGGCTGATTTTTTTTCCTGTGATAAAAAGAGTTCTGTTTCGACCGCCAAACCTTTCAGGGGAGCATTTGCAACCGTTTGGCACCATTTTTGAGTGATTTGCCGAAAGTCAGATTTTTCATGAAATTGTGACCCCGGGGCTTTGGATTTTTTTTAAAAAAAATCATTTTCTGCCGGTTCAGTTGTCGAGGGCTGATTTCTTTTCCTGTGATAAAAAGCCTTCTGTTTCGACCGCCAAACCTTTCAGGGGAGCACTTGCAACCGTTTGGCACCATTTTTGAGTGATTTGCCGAAAGTCAGGTTTTTCATGAAATTGTGACCCCGGGGCTTAGGACTTTTTTCAAAAAAATCTTTTTCTGCCGGTTAAGTTGTCGAGGGCTGATTTCTTTTCCTGTGATAAAAAGAGTTCTGTTTCAACCGCCAAACCTTTCAGAGGAGCATTTGCAACCGTTTGGCACCATTTTAGAGTGATTTGCCAAAAGTCAGATTTTTCATGAAATTGTGACCCCGGGGCTTAGGATTTTTTCAAAAAAATCTTTTTCTGCCGCTTCAGTTGTCGAGGGCTGATTTCTTTTCCTGTCATAAAAAGCCTTCTGTTTCGACCGCCAAACCTTTCAGGGGAGCATTTGCAACCGTTTGGCACCATTTTTGAGTGATTTGCCGAAAGTCAGATGTTTCCTGAAATTGTGACCCCGGGGCTGAGGGATTTTTTCAAAAAAATCTTTTGCTGCCGGTTCAGTTGTCGAGGGCTGATTTCTTTTCCTGTGATAAAAAGCCTTCTGTTTCGACCGCCAAACCTTTCAGGGGAGCATCTGCAACCGTTTGGCACACTTTTTGAGTGATTTGCCGAAAGTCAGATTTTTTATGAAATTGTGACCCCGGGGCTGAGGATTTTTTCAAAAAAATCATTTCCTGCCTGTTCAGTTGTCGAGGGCTGATTTCTTTTCCCGTGATAAAAAGCCTTCTGTTTCGACCGCCAAACCTTTCAGGGGAGCGTTTGCAACCGTTTGGCACAGTTTTTGAGTGATTTGCCGAAAGTCAGATTTTTCCTGAAATTGTGACCACGGGGCTTAGGATTTTTTCAAAAAAATCTTTTTCTGCCGCTTCAGTTGTCGAGGGCTGATTTCTTTTCCTGTCATAAAAAGCCTTCTGTTTCGACCGCCAAACCTTTCAGGGGAGCATTTGCAACCGTTTGGCACCATTTTTGAGTGATTTGCCGAAAGTCAGATTTTTCCTTAAATTGTGACCCCGGGGTTGAGGGATTTTTTCAAAAAAATCTTTTGCTGCCGGTTCAGTTGTCGACGGCTGATTTCTTTTCCTGTGATAAAAAGAGTTCTGTTTCGACCGCCAAACCTTTCATAGGAGCATTTGCAACCGTTTGGCACACTTTTTGAGTGATTTGCCGAAAGTCAGATTATTCATGAAATTGTGACCCCGGGGCTTAGGATTTTTGCAAAAAAATCTTTTTCTGCCGGTTCAGTTGTCGAGGGCTGATTTATTTTCCTGTGATAAAAAGCCTTCTGTTTCGACCGCCAAACCTTTCAGGGGAGCATTTGCAACCGTTTGGCACCATTTTTGAGTGATTTGCCGAAAGTCAGATTTTTACTGAAATGGTGACCCCGGGGCTGAGGGATTTTTTCAAAAAAATCTTTTTCTGCCAGTTAAGTTGTCGCGGGCTCATTTCTTTTCCTGTGATAAAAAGAGTTCTGTTTCGACCGCCAAACCTCTCAGGGGAGCATTTGCAACCGTTTTGCACCATTTTTGAGTGATTTGCCGAAAGTCAGGTTTTTCATGAAATTGTGACCCCGGGGCTTAGGACTTTTTTCAAAAAAATCTTTTTCTGCCGGTTAAGTTGTCGGGGGCTGATTTCTTTTCCTGTGATAAAAAGAGTTCTGTTTCGACCGCCAAACCTTTCAGAGGAGCATTTGCAACCGTTTGGCACCCTTTTTGAGTGATTTGCCGAAAGTCAGCTTTTTTATGAAATTGTGACCCCGGGGCTTAGGATTTTTTTCAAAAAATCTTTTTCTGCCGGTTAAGTTGTCGAGGGCTGATTTCTGTTCCTGTGATAAAAAGAGTTCTGTTTCGACCGCCAAACCTTTCAGAGGAGCATTTGCAACCGTTTGCAACCATTTTTGAGTGATTTGCCCAAAGTCAGGTTTTTCATGAAATTGTGACCCCGGGGCTTAGGAATTTTTCAAAAAAATCATTTCCTGCCGGTTCAGTTGTCGAGGTCTGATTTCTTTTCCTGTGATAAAAAGCCTTCTGTTTCGACCACCAAACCTTTCAGAGGAGCATTTGCAACCGTTTGGCAACATTTTTGAGTGATTTGCCGAAAGTCAGATTTTTCATGAAATTGTGACCCCGGGGCTTAGGATTTTTTTTTAAAAAATCATTTTCTGCCGGTTCAGTTGTCGAGGGCTGATTTCTTTTCCTGTGATAAAAAGCCTTCTGTTTCGACCGCCAAACCTTTCAGGGGAGCATTTGCAACCGTTTGGAACCATTTTTGAGTGATTTGCCGAAAGTCAGATTTTTACTGAAATTGTGACCCCGGGGCTGAGGGATTTTTTCAAAAAAATATTTTTCTGCCGGTTAAGTTGTCGCGGGCTCATTTCTTTTCCTGTGATAAAAAGGCTTCTGTTTCGACCGCCAAACGTTTCAGGGGAGCATTTGCAACCGTTTGGCACCATTTTTGAGTGATTTGCCGAAAGTCAGATTTTTCATGAAATTGTGACCCCGGGGCTTAGGATTTTTTCCCCAAAAAATATCATTTTCTGCCGGTTCAGTTGTTGAGGGCTGATTTCTTTTCCTGTGATAAAAAGCCTTCTGTTTCGACCACCAAACCTTTCAGGGGAGCATTTGCAACCGTTTGGCACACTTTTTGAGTGACTTGCCGAAAGTCAGATTTTTCCTGAAATTGTGACCCCTCATTTTCTGCCGGTTCAGTTGTCGAGGGCTGATTTCTTTTCCTGTGATAAAAAGCCTTCTGTTTCGACCGCCAAACCTTTCAGGGGAGCATTTGCAACCGTTTGGAACCATTTTTGAGTGATTTGCCGAAAGTCAGATTTTTACTGAAATTGTGACCCCGGGGCTGAGGGATTTTTTCAAAAAAATATTTTTCTGCCGGTTAAGTTGTCGCGGGCTCATTTCTTTTCCTGTGATAAAAAGGCTTCTGTTTCGACCGCCAAACGTTTCAGGGGAGCATTTGCAACCGTTTGGCACCATTTTTGAGTGATTTGCCGAAAGTCAGAATTTTTATGAAATTGTAACCCCGGGGCTTAGGATTTTTTCAAAAAAATCTTTTTCTGCCGGTTCAGTTGTCGAGGGCTGATTTCTTTTCCTGTGATAAAAAGAGTTCTGTTTCGACCGCCAAACCTTTCAGAGGAGCATTTGCAACCGTTCGGCACCATTTTTGAGTGATTTGCCGAAAGTCATGTTTTTCATGAAATTGTGACCCCGGGGCTTAGGATTTTTTTCAAAAAAATCTTTTTCTGCCGGTTAAGTTGTCGAGGGCTGATTTCTTTTCCTGTGATAAAAAGCCTTCTGTTTCGACCGCCAAACCTTTCAGGGGAGCATCTGCAACCGTTTGGCACACTTTTTGAGTGACTTGCCGAAAGTCAGATTTTTCCTGAAATTGTGACCCCTCATTTTCTGCCGGTTCAGTTGTCGAGGGCTGATTTATTTTCCTGTGATAAAAAGCCTTCTGTTTCGACCGCCAAACTTTTCAGGGGAGCACTTGCAACCGTTTGGCACCATTTTTGAGTGATTTGCCGAAAGTCAGGTTTTTCATGAAATTGTGACCCCGGGGCTTAGGACGTTTTTCAAAAAAATCTTTTTCTGCCGGTTAAGTTGTCGAGGGCTGATTTCTTTTCCTGTGATAAAAAGAGTTCTGTTTCGACCGCCAAACCTTTCAGAGGAGCATTTGCAACCGTTTGGCACCATTTTAGAGTGATTTGCCAAAAGTCAGATTTTTCATGAAATTGTGACCCCGGGGCTTAGGATTTTTTCAAAAAAATCTTTTTCTGCCGCTTCAGTTGTCGAGGGCTGATTTCTTTTCCTGTCATAAAAAGCCTTCTGTTTCGACCGCCAAACCTTTCAGGGGAGCATTTGCAACCGTTTGGCACCATTTTTGAGTGATTTGCCGAAAGTCAGATTTTTCCTTAAATTGTGACCCCGGGGCTGAGGGATTTTTTCAAAAAAATCTTTTTCTGCCGGTTCAGTTGTCGACGGCTGATTTCTTTTCCTGTGATAAAAAGAGTTCTGTTTCGACCGCCAAACCTTTCATAGGAGCATTTGCAACCGTTTGGCACACTTTTTGAGTGATTTGCCGAAAGTCAGATTTTTCATGAAATTGTGACCCCGGGGCTTAGGATTTTTGCAAAAAAATCTTTTTCTGCCGGTTCAGTTGTCGAGGGCTGATTTATTTTCCTGTGATAAAAAGCCTTCTGTTTCGACTGCCAAACCTTTCAGGGGAGCATTTGCAACCGTTTGGCACCATTTTTGAGTGATTTGCCGAAAGTCAGATTTTTACTGAAATGGTGACCCCGGGGCTGAGGGATTTTTTCAAAAAAATCTTTTTCTGCCAGTTAAGTTGTCGCGGGCTCATTTCTTTTCCTGTGATAAAATGAGTTCTGTTTCGACCGCCAAACCTCTCAGGGGAGCATTTGCAACCGTTTTGCACCATTTTTGAGTGATTTGCCGAAAGTCAGGTTTTTCATGAAATTGTGACCCCGGGGCTTAGGACTTTTTTCAAAAAAATCTTTTTCTGCCGGTTAAGTTGTCGAGGGCTGATTTCTTTTCCTGTGATAAAAAGAGTTCTGTTTCGACCGCCAAACCTTTCAGAGGAGCATTTGCAACCGTTTGGCACCCTTTTTGAGTGATTTGCCGAAAGTCAGCTTTTTTATGAAATTGTGACCCCGGGGCTTAGGATTTTTTTAAAAAAATCTTTTTCTGCCGGTTAAGTTGTCGAGGTCTGATTTCTTTTCCTGTGATAAAAAGAGTTCTGTTTTGACCGCCAAACCTTTCAGAGGAGCATTTGCAACCGTTTGCAACCATTTTTGAGTGATTTGCCGAAAGTCAGGTTTTTCATGAAATTGTGACCCCGGGGCTTAGGAATTTTTCAAAAAAATCATTTCCTGCCGGTTCAGTTCTCGAGGTCTGATTTCTTTTCCTGTGATAAAAAGCCTTCTTTTTCGACCGCCAAACCTTTCAGGGGAGCATTTGCAACCGTTTGGAACCATTTTTGAGTGATTTGCCGAAAGTCAGATTTTTCATGAAATTGTGACCCCGGGGCTGAGGGATTTTTTCAAAAAAATCTTTTTCTGCCGGTTAATTTGTCGCGGGCTCATTTCTTTTCCTGTGATAAAAAGGCTTCTGTTTCGACCGCCAAACGTTTCAGGGGAGCATTTGCAACCGTTTGGCACCATTTTTGAGTTATTTGCCGAAAGTCAGATTTTTCATGAAATTGTGACCCCGGGGCTTAGGATTTTTTTTCCAAAAAATATCATTTTCTGCCGGTTCAGTTGTTGAGGGCTGATTTCTTTTCCTGTGATAAAAAGCCTTCTGTTTTGACTGCCAAACCTTTCAGGGGAGCATTTGCAACCGTTTGGCACACTTTTTGCGTGACTTGCCGAAAGTCAGAATTTTTATGAAATTGTGACCCCGGGGCTTAGGATTTTTTCAAAAAAATCTTTTTCTGCCGGTTCAGTTGTCGAGGGCTGATTTCTTTTCCTGTGATAAAAAGAGTTCTGTTTCGACCGCCAAACCTTTCAGAGGAGCATTTGCAACCGTTTGGCACCATTTTTGAGTGATTTGCCGAAAGTCATGTTTTTCATGAAATTGTGACCCCGGGGCTTAGGATTTTTTTCAAAAAAATCTTTTTCTGCCGGTTCAGTTGTCGAGGGCTGATTTCTTTTCCTGTGATAAAAAGAGTTCTGTTTCGACCGCCAAACCTTTCAGAGGAGCATTTGCAACCGTTTGGCACCCTTTTTGAGTGATTTGCCGAAAGTCAGCTTTTTTATGAAATTGTGACCCCGGGGCTTAGGATTTTTTCAAAAAAAATCTTTTTCTGCCGGTTAAGTTGTCGAGGGCTGATTTCTGTTCCTGTGATAAAAAGAGTTCTGTTTCGACCGCCAAACCTTTCAGAGGAGCATTTGCAACCGTTTGGCACACTTTTTGAGTGATTTGCCGAAAGTCAGGTTTTTCATGAAATAGTGACCCCGGGGCTTAGGATTTTTTTAAAAAAATCATTTCCTGCCGGTTCAGTTGTCGAGGGCTGATTTCTTTTCCTGTGATAAAAAGCCTTGTGTTTCGACCGCCAAACCTTTCAGAGGGGCATTTGCAACCGTTTGGCATCATTTTTCAGTGATTTGCCGAAAGTCAGATTTTTTATGAAATTGTGACCCCTCATTTTCTGCCGGTTCAGTTCTCGAGGGCTGATTTTTTTTCCTGTGATAAAAAGAGTTCTGTTTCGACCGCCAAACCTTTCAGGGGAGCATTTGCAACCGTTTGGCACCATTTTTGAGTGATTTGCCGAAAGTCAGATTTTTCATGAAATTGTGACCCCGGGGCTTAGGATTTTTTTTTAAAAAAATCATTTTCTGCCGGTTCAGTTGTCGAGGGCTGATTTCTTTTCCTGTGATAAAAAGCCTTCTGTTTCGACCACCAAACCTTTCAGAGGAGCATTTGCAACCGTTTGGCACACTTTTTGAGTGATTTGCCGAAAGTCAGATTTTTCATGAAATTGTGACCCCGGGGCTGAGGGTTTTTTTTCAAAAAAATCTTTTTCTGCTGGTTCAGTTGTCGACGGCTGATTTCTTTTCCTGTGATAAAAAGCCTTGTGTTTCGACCGCCAAACCTTTCAGAGGGGCATTTGCAACCGTTTCGCACCATTTTTGAGTGATTTGCCGAAAGTCAGATTTTTAATGAAATTGTGACCCCGGGGCTTAGGGATTTTTTGAAAAAAAACCTTTTTCTGCCGGTTAAGTTGTCGAGGGCTGATTTCTTTTCCTGTGATAAAAAGAGTTCTGTTTCGACCGCCAAACCTTTCAGAGGAGCATTTGCAACCGTTTGGCACCATTTTTGAGTGATTTGCCGAAAGTCAGATTTTTCATGAAATTGTGACCCCGGGGCTTAGGATTTTTTTTTAAAAAAATCTTTTTCTGCCGGTTCAGTTGTCAAGGGCTGATTTCTTTTCCCGTGATAAAAAGCCTTCTGTTTCGATCGCCAAACCTTTCAGGGGAGCATTTGCAACCGTTTGGCACACTTTTTGAGTGATTTGCCGAAAGTCAGGTTTTTCATGAAATTGTGACCCCTCATTTTCTGCCGGTTCAGTTGTCGAGGGCTTATTTCTTTTCCTGTGATAAAAAGCCTTTTGTTTCGACCGCCAAAGCTTTCAGGGGAGCATTAGCAACCGTTTGGCACCATTTTTGAGTGATTTGCCGAAAGTCAGGTTTTTCATGAAATTGTGACCCCGGGGCTTAGGATTTTTTTTAAAAAAATCATTTTCTGCCGGTTCAGTTGTCTAGGGCTGATTTCTTTTCCTGTGATAAAAAGCCTTCTGTTTCGACCGCCAAACCTTTCAGGGGAGCATTTGCAACCGTTTGGCACCATTTTTGAGTGATTTACCGAAAGTCAGAATTTTGAGGAAATCGTGACCCCGGGGCTTAGGATTTTTTCAAAAAAATAATTTCCTGCCGGTTCAGTTGTCGAGGTCTGATTTCTTTTCCTGTGATAAAAAGCCTTCTGTTTCGACCACCAAACCTTTCATAGGAGCATTTACAACCGTTTGGCACACTTTCTGAGTGACTTGCCGAAAGTCAGAATTTTTATGAAATTGTGAACCCGGGGCTTAGGATTTTTTCAAAAAAATCTTTTTCTGCCGGTTGAGTTGTCGAGGGCTGATTTATTTTCCTGTGATAAAAAGCCTTCTGTTTCGACTGCCAAACCTTTCAGGGGAGCATTTGCAACCGTTTGGCACCATTTTTGAGTGATTTGCCGAAAGTTAGCTTTTTTATGAAATTGTGACCCCGGGGCTTATGGATTTTTTCACAAAAATCTTTTTCTGCCGGTTAAGTTGTCGGGGGCTGATTTCTTTTCCTGTGATAAAAAGAGTTCTGTTTCGACCGCCAAACTTTTCAGAGGGGCATTTGCAACCGTTTGGCACCATTTTAGAGTGATTTGCCAAAAGTCTGATTTTTCATGAAATTGTGACCCCGGGGCTTAGGATTTTTTCAAAAAAATCTTTTTCTGCCAGTTCAGTTGTCGAGGGCTGATTTCTTTTCCTGTCATAAAAAGCCTTCTGTTTCGACTGCCAAACCTTTCAGGGGAGCATTTGCAACCGTTTGGCACCATTTTTGAGTGACTTGCCGAAAGTCAGATTTTTCCTGAAATTGTGACCCCTCATTTTCTGCCGGTTCAGTTGTCGAGGGCTGATTTATTTTCCTGTGATAAAAAGCCTTCTGTTTCGACCGCCAAACCTTTCAGGGGAGCACTTGCAACCGTTTGGCACCATTTTTGAGTGATTTGCCAAAAGTCTGATTTTTCATGAAATTGTGACCCCGGGGCTTAGGATTTTTTCAAAAAAATCATTTTCTGCCGGTTCAGTTGTCGAGGGCTGATTTCTTTTCCTGTCATAAAAAGCCTTCTGTTTCGACCGCCAAACCTTTCAGGGGAGTATCTGCAACCGTTTGGCCCACTTTTTGAGTGACTTGCCGAAAGTCAGATTTTTCCTGAAATTGTGACCCCGGGGCTTAGGATTTTTTCAAAAAAATCATTTTCTGCCGGTTAAGTTGTCGAGGGCTGATTTCTTTTCCTGTGATAAAAAGCCTTCTGTTTCGAACGCCAAACCTTTCAGGGGAGCATTTGCAACCTTTTGGCACTATTTTTGAGTGATTTGCCGAAAGTCAGATTTTTCCTGAAATTGTGACCCCTCATTTTCTGCCGGTTCAGTTGTCGAGGGCTGATTTATTTTCCTGTGATGAAAAGCCTTCTGTTTCGACCGCCAAACCTTTCAGGGGAGCACTTGCAACCGTTTGGCACCATTTTTGAGTGATTTGCCGAAAGTCAGATTTTTCCTGAAATTGTGACCCCGGGGCATAGGATTTTTTCAAAAAAATCATTTCCTGCCTGTTCAGTTGTCGAGGGCTGATTTCCCTTCCTGTGATAAAAAGCCTTCTGTTTCGATCGCCAAACCTTTCAGGGGAGCATTTGCCACCGTTTGGCACCATTTTTCAGTGATTAGCCGAAAGTCAGATTTTACCTGAAATTGTGACCCCTCATTTTCTGCCGGTTCAGTTGTCGAGGGCAGATTTCTTTTCCTGTGATAAAAAGCCTTCTGTTTCGACCGCCAGACCTTTCAGGGGAGCATTTGCAACCGTTTGGCACCATTTTTGAGTGATTTGCCGAAAGTCAGATTTTTCATGAAATTGTGACCCCGGGGCTGAGGGATTTTTTCAAAAAAATCATTTTCTGCCGGTTCAGTTTTCGAGGGCTGATTTCTTTTCCCGTGATAAAAAGCCTTCTGTTTCGACCGCCAAACCTTTCAGGGGAGCATTAGCAACCGTTTGGCACCATTTTTGAGTGATTTGCCGAAAGTCAGGTTTTTCATGAAATTGTGAGCCCGGGGCTTAGATTTTTTCAAAAAAATCATTTTCTGCCGGTTCAGTTTTCGAGGGCTGATTTCTCTTCCTGTGATAAAAAGCCTTCTGTTTCGACCGCCAAACCTTTCAGGGGAGCATTTGCAAACGTTTGGCACTATTTTTGAGTGATTTGCCGAAAGTCAGATTTTTCCTGAAATTGTGACCCCGGGGCTTAGGATTTTTTCAAAAAAATCATTTTCTGCCGGTTCAGTTGTCGAGGGCTGATTTCTTTTCCTGTGATAAAAAGCCTTCTGTTTCGAACGCCAAACCTTTCAGGGGAGTATCTGCAACCGTTTGGCCCACTTTTTGAGTGACTTGCCGAAAGTCAGATTTTTCCTGAAATTGTGACCCCGGGGCTTAGGATTTTTTCAAAAAAATCATTTTCTGCCGGTTAAGTTGTCGAGGGCTGATTTCTTTTCCTGTGATAAAAAGCCTTCTGTTTCGAACGCCAAACCTTTCAGGGGAGCATTTGCAACCTTTTGGCACTATTTTTGAGTGATTTGCCGAAAGTCAGATTTTTCCTGAAATTGTGACCCCTCATTTTCTGCCGGTTCAGTTGTCGAGGGCTGATTTATTTTCCTGTGATAAAAAGCCTTCTGTTTCGACCGCCAAACCTTTCAGGGGAGCACTTGCAACCGTTTGGCACCATTTTTGAGTGATTTGCCGAAAGTAAGATTTTTCCTGAAATTGTGACCCCGGGGCATAGGATTTTTTCAAAAAAATCATTTCCTGCCTGTTCAGTTGTCGAGGGCTGATTTCCCTTCCTGTGATAAAAAGCCTTCTGTTTCGATCGCCAAACCTTTCAGGGGAGCATTTGCCACCGTTTGGCACCATTTTTGAGTGATTAGCCGAAAGTCAGATTTTACCTGAAATTGTGACCCCTCATTTTCTGCCGGTTCAGTTGTCGAGGGGAGATTTCTTTTCCTGTGATAAAAAGCCTTCTGTTTCGACCGCCAGACCTTTCAGGGGAGCATTTGCAACCGTTTGGCACCATTTTTGAGTGATTTGCCGAAAGTCAGATTTTTCATGAAATTGTGACCCCGGGGCTGAGGGATTTTTTCAAAAAAATCATTTTCTGCCGGTTCAGTTTTCGAGGGCTGATTTCTTTTCCCGTGATAAAAAGCCTTCTGTTTCGACCGCCAAACCTTTCAGGGGAGCATTAGCAACCGTTTGGCACCATTTTTGAGTGATTTGCCGAAAGTCAGGTTTTTCATGAAATTGTGAGCCCGGGGCTTAGATTTTTTCAAAAAAATCATTTTCTGCCGGTTCAGTTTTCGAGGGCTGATTTCTCTTCCTGTGATAAAAAGCCTTCTGTTTCGACCGCCAAACCTTTCAGGGGAGCATTTGCAAACGTTTGGCACTATTTTTGAGTGATTTGCCGAAAGTCAGATTTTTCCTGAAATTGTGACCCCGGGGCTTAGGATTTTTTCAAAAAAATCATTTTCTGCCGGTTCAGTTGTCGAGGGCTGATTTCTTTTCCTGTGATAAAAAGCCTTCTGTTTCGACCGCCAAACCTTTCAGGGGAGCATTTGCAACCGTTTGGCACACTTTTTGAGTGACTTGCCGAAAGTCAGAATTTTTATGAAATTGTGACCCCGGGGCTTAGGATTTTTTCAAAAAAATCTTTTTCTGCCGGTTCAGTTGTCGAGGGCTGATTTATTTTCCTGTGATAAAAAGCCTTCTGTTTCGACCACCAAACCTTTCAGGGGAGCATTTGCCACCGTTTGGCACCATTTTTGAGTGATTAGCCGAAAGTCAGATTTTACCTGAAATTGTGACCCCTCATTTTCTGCCGGTTCAGTTGTCGAGGGGAGATTTCTTTTCCTGTGATAAAAAGCCTTCTGTTTCGACCGCCAGACCTTTCAGGGGAGCATTTGCAACCGTTTGGCACCATTTTTGAGTGATTTGCCGAAAGTCAGATTTTTCATGAAATTGTGACCCCGGGGCTGAGGGATTTTTTCAAAAAAATCATTTTCTGCCGGTTCAGTTTTCGAGGGCTGATTTCTTTTCCCGTGATAAAAAGCCTTCTGTTTCGACCGCCAAACCTTTCAGGGGAGCATTAGCAACCGTTTGGCACCATTTTTGAGTGATTTGCCGAAAGTCAGGTTTTTCATGAAATTGTGAGCCCGGGGCTTAGATTTTTTCAAAAAAATCATTTTCTGCCGGTTCAGTTTTCGAGGGCTGATTTCTCTTCCTGTGATAAAAAGCCTTCTGTTTCGACCGCCAAACCTTTCAGGGGAGCATTTGCAAACGTTTGGCACTATTTTTGAGTGATTTGCCGAAAGTCAGATTTTTCCTGAAATTGTGACCCCGGGGCTTAGGATTTTTTCAAAAAAATCATTTTCTGCCGGTTCAGTTGTCGAGGGCTGATTTCTTTTCCTGTGATAAAAAGCCTTCTGTTTCGACCGCCAAACCTTTCAGGGGAGCATTTGCAACCGTTTGGCACACTTTTTGAGTGACTTGCCGAAAGTCAGAATTTTTATGAAATTGTGACCCCGGGGCTTAGGATTTTTTCAAAAAAATCTTTTTCTGCCGGTTCAGTTGTCGAGGGCTGATTTATTTTCCTGTGATAAAAAGCCTTCTGTTTCGACCACCAAACCTTTCAGGGGAGCATTTGCCACCGTTTGGCACCATTTTTGAGTGATTTGCCGAAAGTCAGATTTTACCTGAAATTGTGACCCCTCATTTTCTGCCGGTTCAGTTGTCGAGGGCAGATTTCTTTTCCTGTGATAAAAAGCCTTCTGTTTCGACCACCAAAATTTTCAGGGGAGCATTTGCAACCGTTTGGCACCATTTTTGAGTGATTTGCCGAAAGTCAGATTTTTCATGAAATTGTGACCCCGGGGCTGAGGGATTTTTTCAAAAAAATCATTTTCTGCCGGTTCAGTTTTCGAGGGCTGATTTCTTTTCCCGTGATAAAAAGCCTTCTGTTTCGACCGCCAAACCTTTCAGGGGAGCACTTGCAACCGTTTGGCACCATTTTTGAGTGATTTGCCGAAAGTCAGTTTTTTTATGAAATTGTGACCCCGGGGCTTAGGGATTTTTTCAAAAAAATCTTTTTCTGCCGGTTAAGTTGTCGGGGGCTGATTTCTTTTCCTGTGATAAAAAGAGTTCTGTTTCGACCGCCAAACTTTTCAGAGGGGCATTTGCAACCGTTTGGCACCATTTTAGAGTGATTTGCCAAAAGTCAGATTTTTCATGAAATTGTGACCCCGGGGCTTAGGATTTTTTCAAAAAAATCTTTTTCTGCCAGTTCAGTTGTCGAGGGCTGATTTCTTTTCCTGTGATAAAAAGCCTTCTGTTTCGACTGCCAAACCTTTCAGGGGAGCATTTGCAACCGTTTGGCACCATTTTTGAGTGACTTGCCGAAAGTCAGATTTTTCCTGAAATTGTGACCCCTCATTTTCTGCCGGTTCAGTTGTCGAGGGCTGATTTATTTTCCTGTGATAAAAAGCCTTCTGTTTCGACCGCCAAACCTTTCAGGGGAGCACTTGCAACCGTTTGGCACCATTTTTGAGTAATTTGCCGAAAGTTAGCTTTTTTATGAAATTGTGACCCCGGGGCTTATGGATTTTTTCAAAAAAATCTATTTCTGCCGGTTAAGTTGTCGGGGGCTGATTTCTTTTCCTGTGATAAAAAGAGTTCTGTTTCGACCGCCAAACTTTTCAGAGGGGCATTTGCAACCGTTTGGCACCATTTTAGAGTGATTTGCCAAAAGTCTGATTTTTCATGAAATTGTGACCCCGGGGCTTAGGATTTTTTCAAAAAATCTTTTTCTGCCTGTTCAGTTGTCGAGGGCTGATTTCCCTTCCTGTGATAAAAAGCCTTCTGTTTCGACCGCCAAACCTTTCATGGGAGCATTAGCAAACGTTTGGCACTATTTTTGAGTGATTTGCCGAAAGTCAGATTTTTCCTGAAATTGTGACCCCGGGGCTTAGGATTTTTTCAAAAAAATCATTTTCTGCCGGTTAAGTTGTCGAGGGCTGATTTCTTTTCCTGTGATAAAAAGAGTTCTGTTTCGACCGCCAAACCTTTCAGAGGAGCATTTGCAACCGTTTGGCACCATTTTTGAGTGATTTGCCGAAAGTCATGTTTTTCATGAAATTGTGACCCCGGGGCTTAGGATTTTTTCAAAAAAATCATTTCCTGCCGGTTCAGTTCTCGAGGGCAGATTTCTTTTCCTGTGATAAAAAGCCTTGTGTTTCGACCGCCAAACCTTTCAGAGGGGCATTTGCAACCGTTTGGCACCATTTTTGAGTGATTTGCCGAAAGTCAGATTTTTCCTGAAATTGTGACCCCTCATTTTCTGCCGGTTCAGTTGTCGAGGGCTTATTTCTTTTCCTGTGATAAAAAGCCTTTTGTTTCGACCGCCAAAGCTTTCAGGGGAGCATTAGCAACCGTTTGGCACCATTTTTGAGTGATTTGCCGAAAGTCAGGTTTTTCATGAAATTGTGACCCCTGGGCTTAGGATTTTTTTTAAAAAAATCATTTTCTGCCGGTTCAGTTGTCGAGGGCTGATTTCTTTTCCTGTGATAAAAAGCCTTCTGTTTCGACCGCCAAACCTTTCAGGGGAGCATTTGCAACCGTTTGGCACCATTTTTGAGTGATTTACCGAAAGTCAGAATTTTGAGGAAATCGTGACCCCGGGGCTTAGGATTTTTTCAAAAAAATAATTTCCTGCCGGTTCAGTTGTCGAGGTCTGATTTCTTTTCCTGTGATAAAAAGCCTTCTGTTTCGACCACCAAACCTTTCATAGGAGCATTTACAACCGTTTGGCACACTTTTTGAGTGACTTGCCGAAAGTCAGAATTTTTATGATATTGTGACCCCGGGGCTTAGGATTTTTTCAAAAAAATCTTTTTCTGCCGGTTGAGTTGTCGAGGGCTGATTTATTTTCCTGTGATAAAAAGCCTTCTGTTTCGACCGCCAAACCTTTCAGGGGAGCATTTGCCACCGTTTGGCACCATTTTTGAGTGATTTGCCGAAAGTCAGATTTTACCTGAAATTGTGACCCCTCATTTTCTGCCGGTTCAGTTGTCGAGGACAGATTTCTTTTCCTGTGATAAAAAGCCTTCTGTTTCGACCACCAAAATTTTCAGGGGAGCATTTGCAACCGTTTGGCACCATTTTTGAGTGATTTGCCGAAAGTCAGATTTTTCATGAAATTGTGACCCCGGGGCTGAGGGATTTTTTCAAAAAAATCATTTTCTGCCGGTTCAGTTTTCGAGGGCTGATTTCTTTTCCCGTGATAAAAAGCCTTCTGTTTCGACCGCCAAACCTTTCAGGGGAGCATTAGCAACCGTTTGGCACCATTTTTGAGTGATTTGCCGAAAGTCAGGTTTTTCATGAAATTGTGAGCCCGGGGCTTAGATTTTTTCAAAAAAATCTTTTTCTGCCGGTTCAGTTGTCGAGGGCTGATTTCTGTTCCTATGATAAAAAGCCTTCTGTTTCGACCGCCAAACCTTTCAGAGGGGCATTTGCAACCGTTTGGCACCATTTTTGAGTGATTTGCCGAAAGTCAGATTTTTCATGAAATTGTGACCCCGGGACTTAGGATTTTTTTTCAAAAAAATCATTTTCTGCCGGTTCAGTTGTCGAGGGCTGATTTCTTTTCCTGTCATAAAAAGCCTTCTGTTTCGACCGCCAAACCTTTCAGGGGAGTATCTGCAACCGTTTGGCCCACTTTTTGAGTGACTTGCCGAAAGTCAGATTTTTCCTGAAATTGTGACCCCTCATTTTCTGCCGGTTCAGTTGTCGAGGGCTGATTTATTTTCCTGTGATAAAAAGCCTTCTGTTTCGACCGCCAAACCTTTCAGGGGAGCACTTGCAACCGTTTGGCACCATTTTTGAGTGATTTGCCGAAAGTCAGCTTTTTTATGAAATTGTGACCCCGGGGCTTAGGGATTTTTTCAAAAAAATCTTTTTCTGCCGGTTAAGTTGTCGGGGGCTGATTTCTTTTCCTGTGATAAAAAGAGTTCTGTTTCGACCGCCAAACTTTTCAGAGGGGCATTTGCAACCGTTTGGCACCATTTTAGAGTGATTTGCCAAAAGTCAGATTTTTCATGAAATTGTGACCCCGGGGCTTAGGATTTTTTCAAAAAAATCTTTTTCTGCCAGTTCAGTTGTCGAGGGCTGATTTCTTTTCCTGTGATAAAAAGCCTTCTGTTTCGACTGCCAAACCTTTCAGGGGAGCATTTGCAACCGTTTGGCACCATTTTTGAGTGACTTGCCGAAAGTCAGATTTTTCCTGAAATTGTGACCCCTCATTTTCTGCCGGTTCAGTTGTCGAGGGCTGATTTCTTTTCCTGTGATAAAAAGCCTTCTGTTTCGACCGCCAAACCTTTCAGGGGAGCATTTGCAACCGTTTGGCACACTTTTTGCGTGATTTGCCGAAAGTCAGTTTTTTTATGAAATTGTGACCCCGGGGCTTAGGATTTTTTCAAAAAAATCTTTTTCTGCCAGTTCAGTTGTCGAGGGCTGATTTCTTTTCCTGTGATCAAAAGAGTTCTGTTTCGACCGCCAAACCTTTCAGAGGAGCATTTGCAACCGTTTGGCACCATTTTTGAGTGATTTGCCGAAAGTTAGCTTTTTTATGAAATTGTGACCCCGGGGCTTATGGATTTTTTCACAAAAATCTTTTTCTGCCGGTTAAGTTGTCGGGGGCTGATTTCTTTTCCTGTGATAAAAAGAGTTCTGTTTCGACCGCCAAACTTTTCAGAGGGGCATTTGCAACCGTTTGGCACCATTTTAGAGTGATTTGCCAAAAGTCTGATTTTTCATGAAATTGTGACCCCGGGGCTTAGGATTTTTTCAAAAAAATCTTTTTCTGCCTGTTCAGTTGTCGAGGGCTGATTTCCCTTCCTGTGATAAAAAGCCTTCTGTTTCGACCGCCAAACCTTTCATGGGAGCATTTGCAAACGTTTGGCACTATTTTTGAGTGATTTGCCGAAAGTCAGATTTTTCCTGAAATTGTGACCCCGGGGCTTAGGATTTTTTCAAAAAAATCATTTTCTGCCGGTTAAGTTGTCGAGGGCTGATTTCTTTTCCTGTGATAAAAAGCCTTCTGTTTCGAACGCCAAACCTTTCAGGGGAGCATTTGCAACCTTTTGGCACTATTTTTGAGTGATTTGCCAAAAGTCAGATTTTTCCTGAAATTGTGACCCCTCATTTTCTGCCGGTTCAGTTGTCGAGGGCTGATTTATTTTCCTGTGATAAAAAGCCTTCTGTTTCGACCGCCAAACCTTTCAGGGGAGCACTTGCAACCGTTTGGCACCATTTTTGAGTGATTTGCCGAAAGTTAGCTTTTTTATGAAATTGTGACCCCGGGGCTTATGGATTTTTTCAATAAAATCTTTTTCTGCCGGTTAAGTTGTCGGGGGCTGATTTCTTTTCCTGTGATAAAAAGAGTTCTGTTTCGACCGCCAAACTTTTCAGAGGGGCATTTGCAACCGTTTGGCACCATTTTAGAGTGAATTGCCAAAAGTCAGATTTTTCATGAAATTGTGACCCCGGGGCTTAGGATTTTTTCAAAAAAATCTTTTTCTGCCTGTTCAGTTGTCGAGGGCTGATTTATTTTCCTGTGATAAAAAGCCTTCTGTTTCGACCGCCAGACCTTTCATGGGAGCATTTGCAAACGTTTGGCACTATTTTTGAGTGATTTGCCGAAAGTCAGATTTTTCCTGAAATTGTGACCCCGGGGCTTAGGATTTTTTCAAAAAAATCATTTTCTGCCGGTTAAGTTGTCGAGGGCTGATTTCTTTTCCTGTGATAAAAAGCCTTCTGTTTCGAACACCAAACCTTTCAGGGGAGCATTTGCAACCGTTTGGCACTATTTTTGAGTGATTTGCCGAAAGTCAGATTTTTCCTGAAATTGTGACCCCTCATTTTCTGCCGGTTCAGTTGTCGAGGGCTGATTTATTTTCCTGTGATAAAAAGCCTTCTGTTTCGACCGCCAAACCTTTCAGGGGAGCACTTGCAACCGTTTGGCACCATTTTTGAGTGATTTGCCGAAAGTTAGCTTTTTTATGAAATTGTGACCCCGGGGCTTATGGATTTTTTCAAAAAAATCTTTTTCTGCCGGTTAAGTTGTCGGGGGCTGATTTCTTTTCCTGTGATAAAAAGAGTTCTGTTTCGACCGCCAAACTTTTCAGAGGGGCATTTGCAACCGTTTGGCACCATTTTAGAGTGATTTGCCAAAAGTCAGATTTTTCATGAAATTGTGACCCTGGGGCTTAGGATTTTTTCAAAAAAATCTTTTTCTGCCGGTTCAGTTGTCGAGGGCTGATTTCTTTTCCTGTGATAAAAAGCCTTCTGTTTCGACCGCCAAACCTTTCAGGGGAGCATTTGCAACCGTTTGGCACACTTTTTGCGAGATTTGCCGATAGTCAGATTTTTTATGAAATTGTGACCCCGGGGCTTAGGATTTTTTCAAAAAAATCTTTTTCTTCCAGTTCAGTTGTCGAGGGCTGATTTCTTTTCCTGTGATAAAAAGAGTTCTGTTTCGACCGCCAAACCTTTCAGAGGAGCATTTGCAACCGTTTGGCACCATTTTTGAGTGATTTGCCGAAAGTCAGGTTTTTCCTGAAATTGTGACCCCGGGGCTTAGGATTTTTTCAAAAAAATCATTTTCTGCCGGTTCAGTGTTCGAGGGCTGATTTCTCTTCCTGTGATAAAAAGCCTTCTGTTTCGACCGCCAAACCTTTCAGGGGAGCATTTGCAAACGTTTGGCACTATTTTTGAGTGATTTGCCGAAAGTCAGATTTTTCCTGAAATTGTGACCCCGGGGCATAGGATTTTTTCAAAAAAATCATTTCCTGCCTGTTCAGTTGTCGAGGGCTGATTTCTTTTCCTGTGATAAAAAGCCTTCTGTTTCGAACGCCAAACCTTTCAGGGGAGCATTTGCAACCGTTTGGCACTATTTTTGAGTGATTTGCCGAAAGTCAGATTTTTCCTGAAATTGTGACCCCTCATTTTCTGCCGGTTCAGTTGTCGAGGGCTGATTTATTTTCCTGTGATAAAAAGCCTTCTGTTTCGACCGCCAAACCTTTCAGGGGAGCACTTGCAACCGTTTGGCACCATTTTTGAGTGATTTGCCGAAAGTTAGCTTTTTTATGAAATTGTGACCCCGGGGCTTATGGATTTTTTCAAAAAAATCTTTTTCTGCCGGTTAAGTTGTCGGGGGCTGATTTCTTTTCCTGTGATAAAAAGAGTTCTGTTTCGACCGCCAAACTTTTCAGAGGGGCATTTGCAACCGTTTGGCACCATTTTAGAGTGATTTGCCAAAAGTCAGATTTTTCATGAAATTGTGACCCCGGGGCTTAGGATTTTTTCAAAAAAATCTTTTTCTGCCGGTTCAGTTGTCGAGGGCTGATTTCTTTTCCTGTGATAAAAAGCCTTCTGTTTCGACCGCCAAACCTTTCAGGGGAGCATTTGCAACCGTTTGGCACACTTTTTGCGAGATTTGCCGATAGTCAGATTTTTTATGAAATTGTGACCCCGGGGCTTAGGATTTTTTCAAAAAAATCTTTTTCTGCCAGTTCAGTTGTCGAGGGCTGATTTCTTTTCCTGTGATAAAAAGAGTTCTGTTTCGACCGCCAAACCTTTCAGAGGAGCATTTGCAACCGTTTGGCACCATTTTTGAGTGATTTGCCGAAAGTCACGTTTTTCCTGAAATTGTGACCCCGGGGCTTAGGATTTTTTTCAAAAAAATCATTTTCTGCCGGTTCAGTTTTCGAGGGCTGATTTCTCTTCCTGTGATAAAAAGCCTTCTGTTTCGACCGCCAAACCTTTCAGGGGAGCATTTGCAAACGTTTGGCACTATTTTTGAGTGATTTGCCGAAAGTCAGATTTTTCCTGAAATTGTGACCCCGGGGCATAGGATTTTTTCAAAAAAATCATTTCCTGCCTGTTCAGTTGTCGAGGGCTGATTTCCCTTCCTGTGATAAAAAGCCTTCTGTTTCGACCGCCAAACCTTTCATGGGAGCATTTGCAAACGTTTGGCACTATTTTTGAGTGATTTGCCGAAAGTCAGATTTTTCCTGAAATTGTGACCCCGGGGCTTAGGATTTTTTCAAAAAAATCTTTTTCTGCCGGTTCAGTTGTCGAGGGCTGATTTATTTTCCTGTGATAAAAAGCCTTCTGTTTCGACCGCCAAACCTTTCAGGGGAGCATTTGCCACCGTTTGGCACCATTTTTGAGTGATTTGCCGAAAGTCAGATTTTACCTGAAATTGTGACCCCTCATTTTCTGCCGGTTCAGTTGTCGAGGGCAGATTTCTTTTCCTGTGATAAAAAGCCTTCTGTTTCGACCACCAAAATTTTCAGGGGAGCATTTGCAACCGTTTGGCACCATTTTTGAGTGATTTGCCGAAAGTCAGATTTTTCATTAAATTGTGACCCCGGGGCTGAGGGATTTTTTCAAAAAAATCATTTTCTGCCTGTTCAGTTGTCGAGGGCTGATTTCTTTTCCCGTGATAAAAAGCCTTCTGTTTCGACCGCCAAACCTTTCAGGGGAGCATTAGCAACCGTTTGGCACCATTTTTGAGTGATTTGCCGAAAGTCAGGTTTTTCATGAAATTGTGAGCCCGGGGCTTAGATTTTTTCAAAAAAATCTTTTTCTGCCGGTTCAGTTGTCGAGGGCTGATTTCTTTTCCTATGATAAAAAGCCTTCTGTTTCGACCGCCAAACCTTTCAGAGGGGCATTTGCAACCGTTTGGCACCATTTTTGAGTGATTTGCCGAAAGTCAGATTTTTCATGAAATTGTGACCCCGGGACTTAGGATTTTTTTTCAAAAAAATCATTTTCTGCCGGTTCAGATGTCGAGGGCTGATTTCTTTTCCTGTCATAAAAAGCCTTCTGTTTCGACCGCCAAACCTTTCAGGGGAGCATTAGCAACCGTTTGGCACCATTTTTGAGTGATTTGCCGAAAGTCCGGTTTTTCATGAAATTGTGAGCCCGGGGCTTAGATTTTTTCAAAAAAATCTTTTTCTGCCGGTTCAGTTGTCGAGGGCTGATTTCTTTTCCTATGATAAAAAGCCTTCTGTTTCGACCGCCAAACCTTTCAGAGGGGCATTTGCAACCGTTTGGCACCATTTTTGAGTGATTTGCCGAAAGTCAGATTTTTCATGAAATTGTGACCCCGGGACTTAGGATTTTTTTTCAAAAAAATCATTTTCTGCCGGTTCAGATGTCGAGGGCTTATTTCTTTTCCTGTCATAAAAAGCCTTCTGTTTCGACCGCCAAACCTTTCAGGGGAGTATCTGCAACCGTTTGGCCCACTTTTTGAGTGACTTGCCGAAAGTCAGATTTTTCCTGAAATTGTGACCCCTCATTTTCAGCCGGTTCAGTTGTCGAGGGCTGATTTATTTTCCTGTGATAAAAAGCCTTCTGTTTCGACCGCCAAACCTTTCAGGGGAGCACTTGCAACCGTTTGGCACCATTTTTGAGTGATTTGCCGAAAGTCAGTTTTTTTATGAAATTGTGACCCCGGGGCTTAGGGATTTTTTCAAAAAAATCTTTTTCTGCCGGTTAAGTTGTCGGGGGCTGATTTCTTTTCCTGTGATAAAAAGAGTTCTGTTTCGACCGCCAAACTTTTCAGAGGGGCATTTGCAACCGTTTGGCACCATTTTAGAGTGATTTGCCAAAAGTCAGATTTTTCATGCAATTGTGACCCCGGGACTTAGGATTTTTTCAAATAAATCTTTTTCTGCCAGTTCAGTTGTCGAGGGCTGATTTCTTTTCCTGTGATAAAAAGCCTTCTGTTTCGACTGCCAAACCTTTCAGGGGAGCATTTGCAACCGTTTGGCACCATTTTTGTGTGACTTGCCGAAAGTCAGATTTTTCCTGAAATTGTGAGCCCTCATTTTCTGCCGGTTCAGTTGTCGAGGGCTCATTTATTTTCCTGTGATAAAAAGCCTTCTGTTTCGACCGCCAAACCTTTCAGGGGAGCACTTGCAACCGATTGGCACCATTTTTGAGTGATTTGCCGAAAGTTAGCTTTTTTATGAAATTGTGACCCCGGGGCTTATGGATTTTTTCAAAAAAATCTATTTCTGCCGGTTAAGTTGTCGGGGGCTGATTTCTTTTCCTGTGATAAAAAGAGTTCTGTATCGACCGCCAAACTTTTCAGAGGGGCATTTGCAACCGTTTGGCACCATTTTAGAGTGATTTGCCAAAAGTCAGATTTTTCATGAAATTGTGACCCCGGGGCTTAGGATTTTTTCAAAAAAATCTTTTTCTGCCGGTTCAGTTGTCGAGGGCTGATTTATTTTCCTGTGATAAGAAGCCTTCTGTTTCGACCGCCAAACCTTTCAGGGGAGCATTTGCAACCGTTTGGCACACTTTTTGCGTGATTTGCCGAAAGTCAGTTTTTTTATGAAATTGTGACCCCGGGGCTTAGGATTTTTTCAAAAAAATCTTTTTCTGCCAGTTCAGTTGTCGAGGGCTGATTTCTTTTCCTGTGATAAAAAGAGTTCTGTTTCGACCGCCAAACCTTTCAGAGGAGCATTTGCAACCGTTTGGCACCATTTTTGAGTGATTTGCCGAAAGTTAGCTTTTTTATGAAATTGTGACCCCGGGGCTTATGGATTTTTTCAAAAAAAATCTTTTTCTGCCGGTTAAGTTGTCGGGGGCTGATTTCTTTTCCTGTGATAAAAAGAGTTCTGTTTCGACCGCCAAACTTTTCAGAGGGGCATTTGCAACCGTTTGGCACCATTTTAGAGTGATTTGCCAAAAGTCTGATTTTTCATGAAATTGTGACCCCGGGGCTTAGGATTTTTTCAAAAAATCTTTTTCTGCCTGTTCAGTTGTCGAGGGCTGATTTCCCTTCCTGTGATAAAAAGCCTTCTGTTTCGACCGCCAAACCTTTCATGGGAGCATTTGCAAACGTTTGGCACTATTTTTGAGTGATTTGCCGAAAGTCAGATTTTTCCTGAAATTGTGACCCCGGGGCTTAGGATTTTTTCAAAAAAATCTTTTTCTGCCGGTTCAGTTGTCGAGGGCTGATTTCTTTTCCTGTGATAAAAAGCCTTCTGTTTCGACCGCCAAACCTTTCAGGGGAGCATTTGCAACCGTTTGGCACACTTTTTGCGTGATTTGCCAAAAGTCTGATTTTTTATGAAATTGTGACCCCGGGGCTTAGGATTTTTTCAAAAAATCTTTTTCTGCCAGTTCAGTTGTCGAGGGCTGATTTCTTTTCCTGTGATAAAAAGAGTTCTGTTTCGACCGCCAAACTTTTCAGAGGGGCATTTGCAACCGTTTGGCACCATTTTAGAGTGATTTGCCAAAAGTCAGATTTTTCATGAAATTGTGACCCCGGGACTTTGGATTTTTTTTCAAAAAAATCATTTTCTGCCGGTTCAGTTGTCGAGGGCTGATTTCTTTTCCTGTGATAAAAAGCCTTCTGTTTCGACCGCCAAACCTTTCAGGGGAGCATTTGCAACCGTTTGGCACACTTTTTGAGTGACTTGCCGAAAGTCAGATTTTTCCTGAAATTGTGACCCCTCATTTTCTGCCGGTTCAGTTGTCGAGGGCTGATTTATTTTCCTGTGATAAAAAGCCTTCTGTTTCGACCGCCAAACCTTGCAGGGGAGCACTTGCAACCGTTTGGCACCATTTTTGAGTGATTTGCCGAAAGTCAGCTTTTTTATGAAATTGTGACCCCGGGGCTTAGGATTTTTTCAAAAAAATCATTTTCTGCCGGTTCAGTTTTCGAGGGCTGATTTCTTTTCCTGTGATAAAAAGAGTTCTGTTTCGGCCGCCAAACCTTTCAGAGGAGCATTTGCAACCGTTTGGCACCATTTTTGAGTGATTTGCCGAAAGTCAAATTTTTCATGAAATTGTGACCCCGGGACTTAGGATTTTTTTTCAAAAAAAACATTTTCTGCCGGTTCAGTTGTCGAGGGCTGATTTCTTTTCCTGTGATAAAAAGCCTTCTGTTTCGACCGCCAAACCTTTCAGGGGAGCATCTGCAACCGTTTGGCACACTTTCTGAGTGACTTGCCGAAAGTCAGATTTTTCCTGAAATTGTGACCCCTCATTTTCTGCCGGTTCAGTTGTCGAGGGCTGATTTATTTTCCTGTGATAAAAAGCCTTCTGTTTCGACCGCCAAACCTTTCAGGGGAGCACTTGCAACCGTTTGGCACCATTTTTGAATGATTTGCTGAAAGTCAGCTTTTTTATGAAATTGTGACCCCGGGGCTTAGGGATTTTTTCAAAAAAATCTTTTTCTGCCGGTTAAGTTGTCGGGGGCTGATTTCTTTTCCTGTGATAAAAAGAGTTCTGTTTCGACCGCCAAACTTTTCAGAGGGGCATTTGCAACCGTTTGGCACTATTTTAGAGTGATTTGCCAAAAGTCAGATTTTTCATGAAATTGTGACCCCGGGGCTTAGGATTTTTTCAAAAAAATCTTTTTCTGCCAGTTCAGTTGTCGAGGGCTGATTACTTTTCCTGTGATAAAAAGCCTTCTGTTTCGACCGCCAAACCTTTCAGGGGAGCATTTGCAACCGTTTGGCACCATTTTTGAGTGACTTGCCGAAAGTCAGATTTTTCCTGAAATTGTGACCCCTCATTTTCTGCCGGTTCAGTTGTCGAGGGCTGATTTATTTTCCTGTGATAAAAAGCCTTCTGTTTCGACCGCCAAACCTTTCAGGGGAGCACTTGCAACCGTTTGGCACCATTTTTGAGTGATTTGCCGAAAGTCAGCTTTTTTATGAAATTGTGACCCTGGGGCTTAGGGATTTTTTCAAAAAAATCTTTTTCTGCCGGTTAAGTTGTCGGGGGCTGATTTCTTTTCCTATGATAAAAAGAGTTCTGTTTCGACCGCCAAACTTTTCAGAGGGGCATTTGCAACCGTTTGGCACTATTTTAGAGTGATTTGCCAAAAGTCAGATTTTTCATGAAATTGTGACCCCGGGGCTTAGGATTTTTTCAAAAAAATCTTTTTCTGCCAGTTCAGTTGTCGAGGGCTGATTACTTTTCCTGTGATAAAAAGCCTTCTTTTTCGACCGCCAAACCTTTCAGGGGAGCATTTGCAACCGTTTGGCACCATTTTTGAGTGACTTGCCGAAAGTCAGATTTTTCCTGAAATTGTGACCCCTCATTTTCTGCCGGTTCAGTTGTCGAGGGCTGATTTCTTTTCCTGTGATAAAAAGCCTTCTGTTTCGACCGCCAAACCTTTCAGGGGAGCATTTGCAACCGTTTGGCACCATTTTTGAGTGATTTGCCGAAAGTCAGATTTTTCATGAAATTGTGACCCCGGGACTTTGGATTTTTTTTCAAAAAAATCTTTTTCTGCCGGTTCAGTTGTCGAGGGCTGATTTCTTTTCCTGTGATAAAAAGCCTTCTGTTTCGACCGCCAAACCTTTCAGGGGAGCACTTGCAACCGTTTGGCACCATTTTTGAGTGATTTGCCGAAAGTCAGCTTTTTTATGAAATTGTGACCCCGGGGCTTAGCATTTTTTCAAAAAAATCTTTTTCTGCCAGTTCAGTTGTCGAGGGCTGATTTCTTTTCCTGTGATAAAAAGAGTTCTGTTTCGACCGCCAAACCTTTCAGAGGAGCATTTGCAACCGTTTGGCACCATTTTTGAGTGATTTGCCGAACGTCAGATTTTTCATGAAATTGTGACCCCGGGACTTAGGATTTTTTTTCAAAAAAATCATTTTCTGCCGGTTCAGTTGTCGAGGGCTGATTTCTTTTCCTGTCATAAAAAGCCTTCTGTTTCGACCGCCAAACCTTTCAGGGGAGCATCTGCAACCGTTTGGCACACTTTTTGAGTGACTTGCCGAAAGTCAGATTTTTCCTGAAATTGTGACCCCTCATTTTCTGCCGGTTCAGTTGTCGAGGGCTGATTTATTTTCCTGTGAAAAAAAGCCTTCTGTTTCGACCGCCAAACCTTTCAGGGGAGCATTTGCAACCGTTTGGCACATTTTTTGAGTGATTTGCCGAAAGTCAGATTTTTTATGAAATTGTGACCCCGGGGCTTAGGATTTTTTCAAAAAAATCTTTTTCTGCCAGTTCAGTTGTCGAGGGCTGATTTCTTTTCCTGTGATAAAAAGAGTTCTGTTTCGACCGCCAAACCTTTCAGAGGTGCATTTGCAACCGTTTGGCACCATTTTTGAGTGATTTGCCGAAAGTCAGATTTTTCCTGAAATTGTGACCCCGGGGCTTAGGATTTTTTCAAAAAAATCATTTCCTGCCTGTTCAGTTGTCGAGGGCTGATTTCTCTTCCTGTGATAAAAAGCCTTCTGTTTCGACCGCCAAACCTTTCAGAGGGGCATTTGCAACCGTTTGGCACCATTTTTGAGTGATTTGCCGAAAGTCAGATTTTTCATGAAATTGTGACCCGGGGACTTAGGATTTTTTTTCAAAAAAATCATTTTCTGCCGGTTCAGTTGTCGAGGGCTGATTTCTTTTCCTGTGATAAAAAGAGTTCTGTTTCGATCGCCAAACCTTTCAGAGGAGCATTTGCAACCGTTTGGCACCATTTTTGAGTGATTTGCCGAAAGTGAGATTTTTCATGAAATTGTGACCCCGGGACTTAGGTTTTTTTTTCAAAAAAATCATTTCCTGCCTGTTCAGTTGTCGAGGGCTGATTTCTTTTCCCGTGATAAAAAGCCTTCTGTTTCGACCGCCAAACCTTTCAGGGGAGCATTTGCAACCGTTTGGCACAGTTTTTGAGTGATTTGCCGAAAGTCAGATTTTTCCTGAAATTGTGACCCCGGGACTTATGATTTTTTTTCAAAAAAATCTTTTTCTGCCGGTTAAGTTGTCGAGGGCTGATTTCTTTTCCTGTGATAAAAAGCCTTCTGTTTCGACCGCCAAACCTTTCAGGGGAGCATCTGCAACCGTTTGGCACACTTTTTGAGTGACTTGCCGAAAGTCAGATTTTTCCTGAAATTGTGACCCCTCATTTTCTGCCGGTTCAGTTGTCGAGGGCTGATTTATTTTCCTGTGATAAAAAGCCTTCTGTTTCGACCGCCAAACCTTTCAGGGGAGCACTTGCAACCGTTTGGCACCATTTTTGAGTGATTTGCCGAAAGTCAGCTTTTTTATGAAATTGTGACCCCGGGGCTTAGGATTTTTTCAAAAAAATCATTTTCTGCCGGTTCAGTTTTCGAGGGCTGATTTCTTTTCCTGTGATAAAAAGAGTTCTGTTTCGGCCGCCAAACCTTTCAGAGGAGCATTTGCAACCGTTTGGCACCATTTTTGAGTGATTTGCCGAAAGTCAAATTTTTCATGAAATTGTGACCCCGGGACTTAGGATTTTTTTTTCAAAAAAATCATTTTCTGCCAGTTCAGTTGTCGAGGGCTGATTTCTTTTCCTGTGATAAAAAGCCTTCTGTTTCGACCGCCAAACCTTTCAGGGGAGCATCTGCAACCGTTTGGCACACTTTCTGAGTGACTTGCCGAAAGTCAGATTTTTCCTGAAATTGTGACCCCTCATTTTCTGCCGGTTCAGTTGTCGAGGGCTGATTCATTTTCTTGTGATAAAAAGCCTTCTGTTTCGACCGCCAAACCTTTCAGGGGAGCATTTGCAACCGTTTGGCACATTTTTTGAGTGATTTGCCGAAAGTCAGATTTTTTTATGAAATTGTGACCCCGGGGCTTAGGATTTTTTCAAAAAAATCTTTTTCTGCCAGTTCAGTTGTCGAGGGCTGATTTCTTTTCCTGTGATAAAAAGAGTTCTGTTTCGACCGCCAAACCTTTCAGAGGAGCATTTGCAACCGTTTGGCACCATTTTTGAGTGATTTGCCGAAAGTCAGATTTTTCCTGAAATTGTGACCCCGGGGCTTAGGATTTTTTCAAAAAAATCATTTCCTGCCTGTTCAGTTGTCGAGGGCTGATTTCTCTTCCTGTGATAAAAAGCCTTCTGTTTCGACCGCCAAACCTTTCAGGGGAGCATTTGCAAACGTTTGGCACTATTTTTGAGTGATTTGCCGAAAGTCAGATTTTTCCTGAAATTGT